>NC_079348.1:1979893-2321600 GCF_029582105.1 Oenanthe melanoleuca | reverse complement strand
CATGCTCAGTAACACCTGCACGGGGCATGGATGTAGAATCATAGGGTTGGAAGGACCTTTCAGACCACGGGCAGTGTCGCCTTCCTCTATCCCACATGGCTCCAAGCCTGTCCAACCCTTGACACTGCCAGGGCTGGGGCAGCTTCTCTAGGCCTCTGTGCCAGGGCCTCACCTGCCTCACATGGGGGAATTTTCTCCAAACATCTAAACCCACTCTCTTTCAGTGTGAAATGTCAATCATGGTTTCTGGGTTTGGTGCGTTTTATTGTGATTTTTGTTGTTTACACAGCCACATGAAGAATTCAGTGAGCCAGCTACTGTCACAAGGAAATGCTTTGCTTTGCCTTTCAAGCCAATACTTGAGTTACATAATGAATTAAAAATACACTGTTCAGGTCTGGGTTACACACAAAATTTTAAAAACATTTTGCAAACATTTTCTAGAAAGGTCTTCGAGATAAATTCCCATTATGACACTTTTCAGTGGCAAAAATGTCCCAAAATGAACAGTTGACCACTATAATTTTTGGACACAGCCCCATTTTTTTCCTCTTGAACTGTTCTTTCCAGTTTCCATTCAATCAGCTTCAATAATTGAAATGAAACAGAAAAATCAATAAATTGATCTAAACTTCTTATAAAATACTATTATATTGACAAAGAATCAAGCTGATGTACAAAGACAGGACAATTTCCAGAACAGCACATTTAGCAGCTTTCCATTATTAATTGGAAAAACATGTAGGATACAGAAAGGTTAAATCAGGAAGCTGATTAACTTTGTATTTACCAGTAGATGTCTGCCAGTCTCATTAGTTCTGGCTTATGTTGCACATTGCAACAGATGTGAGACAGTATCAATTTTTAAATCTTGATTAAGAGTAAATTACTTTCTACACTAAAATAGGCAATATAATTACAAAATTAGGTCATAATAACAAGTTAGCGTCAGTATTTATTTGGATCTAATGATTTCATTAAATAGTGAGATTGAAGAAACACTCTTTAGCTTTCCAACAAAGAAATTAGCAGATAATGCAATTCAATACCAATTGAAGAGATTTACCAGAGATTTTGTCACATGAAGGTTTGGAAATTAGCTAATTATTTTATAGTGAAACTAAACCTCAAAGCATCCCACTTCCTCTTTTGATTTCAGCTCTGTCATGGTGGTAAAATCATTTTCAGTTTAGCTAAAACACTGATTACTTTGGTATGCAGAAGTCCAAAACTATTGACATGCAATTTGCAGCCGATGCCTGTAGTGATTATTTTCCATCACTTAAATGCCATCATCTCACTTTTGCTTCTCAACCCTGACTTGTGTTTTTCTGTTTGGATCAGAGAACATATTTTCTAAACTGTTCATGTTTTATTTCATTTTACTTAAAATTTCTTCTCAGGTATTCAGATATTCCTCTATTCAAAGAAAAAACATTGTGAGTCAACATTTCTGAGGTATTACATTTTCAAAACATTTCTTTAATCTTTCTCATGGGGAATAAATCAAATATCTTATTTTGAGAAGTTTTCCTCTTCCCAAAATTATAACTTAGCATCTTATCTGTATAATATCACTGGGGAAAAAAACACTGTAGGTTTTAATACAATTTGTATATTCTATTTATGCTAAAATAAGCTATTTTGCATTTATTTGTTATATCTATTACTCTTAAAAGTTCTTCAGAATTTCCACAAATAATCCCAGTGAGTAATAGCTTCCAGAATATATCATCATTTTTTGACAATTGTCTTATTTCTGCAATAAATGTGCATTTCTGTTTCAAATGTTGGCCATGCTATATGATGAACCCCTGATTTTAATTTCCGGCTTTGATCTAATGTGTCATTTGAAGCTGTCTGGTTTTTGTCTTGCTTTCCACTCCAAGAGAAGCTGTTCAGTTGGATGTGAGTCACAGCTGTGCAGCATGACAGGGGGAAGTCAGCTCCTTCCCATTCCATCTGTTCTCAGACAAACCGACCACAGAAGGTTTGGTCCTTTTTTAGGTCCTAGCTCTGCTGAAGTCCATAAGTTTGTCTGCAAGTCTGGAGCAAAACAAACACTAAATCTTTCTAAGGAAAGCAGGGGCCAGATCACAGCTTGTGACTTTCAGTTTTATTCATGTGAAAAATGACTGGGCAATGGAAGGCAGCAAAACTAGTAATACCAAATGGGCTTATGTCATGGTTAAACCTTTATATCCTTTTTCTTGATATTTTAATGCTCATTTCTGTGAAATGCTTGATGTCAAGATAGGCAGAACTTGAGGGCACTTGCAGCTTACATGTGTGTGTGTTTCAGCAATGCCTCACTCAGGGCATGATGTGATGCCTATAAAAGGCTTATTCCAATATTTCTGCTGAGGGAGTTAGGATGATAGAGACACAGAGAGAAGTCTCAGGTCCTTGTTTATAAATATATAATGATGCCTCTATTCCAAAAAGCTCGCAGTCATATACAGGGATTACTGTTGTGTAGTCCCATGGTCTTCAACAACAGTGGAAGCACTGTCTGTTACTGCTTGCTAAACCTGAGGGTAGACATCAGTGAATGCAAAGCCTTATGTGGTTTTTGTAACTGAAATTCCTGAGAGAAGAAAGATTTGTCAGAAGCTACCTAAAGAAATACAGGACTTGTTTCTGTTTTATACATATACCAGAGACATCATCTATGCTAGAATCACATGAATAGGATGCTTTTATTTTACAATGCTTTATTAATAATGTAAAGATTTACATTATTTCATTTTATTTTCACGCTTCTTTAATCTGTTCTCTCTGATGCAGCAAATGCTGACATTTAAAAGTTGTGGTTCCTTTTTTATTGCTGGCTTTGGTTCCTCTAGAGCAGACTGACTGCTATATTTGAACAGCATACATATCACATGCAAGTACAGGGTTTTTTCAACACTCAGGAAGCTAATCATGCTAAAGCTGTTTGCCTGGAATATCTATCCATTACTTGTGGATTAGAATATTTTCTAATATTAATTTTATGTCAAGGTACCTCCCCAAGTTCCAAGTGAAGATAACTGAATTTCCTCCACAGCAATAGTGTCACTTTCCCCAATTAAAAATCTGTGGTCCATTAGCTTGACAAAGATATATCAACTAAAGAATTCAAACATCATTAAGCAAAAGACTTGGAATCTCAGGCAGCAACTGTTAAGTGAGAAGCTTTAAGTGGCAGTTACTGTCCAAACAGCTGGAACAAGTACTACTGTCTGGATTTAAAAACAGGGGGGCAGAGGGGCTCAGGGAGTGACAGGCCAGAAAGATGGATAACACCACAGCTGGAACTAGAGTCCAGGAAGGAATTTTGGATGCCCACTGCTGTCTGACATTGACTTTTTTCTACCAGTTACTGTGTACCTAATACTGCATCATTAAATTCCTTACTTTTGCCACTCAAATTAGGGCCAAGCCTTAATTACAATTCTAAAAGACAACTATGTCAGCTATTTTAAGATGAAAAAGCATCTGGAAACCCTGTTTTCTCTTGTAAGGTAAGTCTCTGCTTCTTGTGATGTTTGGGGGATTTTTGCTGCTGATTTTAAAATAAATTATCTAAAGAGAGAAGAGTGCAATATGCTGAAAACCTTATTCCACCCTCTGACACTTCACACCTTTGCTTCATGTAAAATTGGCTTTTGCACTTCAGTCCAAGGCCCAGTTTCCAGTGATTGTGAATTACAGTTACAGCTTTTTACCCTAAACCAGTTTTTCCACTATCGTTAAGGACAGAAGGTTCCTTTTGACCTCAATGCTGTACATGCTGAGTCCTGGAGGCAACTGAACAGAACTGCTGTCAGCAGGAGGTGTCATCTGTGAGAAAGGGAGCACACCTATGAATCACTGCCAGGTGTTCTGGTTGTTTCCCTGTTCAGAGTGTATACTGGGCCTTCTCTACTCCTGTGGCTTCATTAATGAGCTGTCAGTTACAGAGCACAGTAATAGTTGGGGATGAAAGATATAACAAAAGTGCAAATAATTATTGTCTCTCTAATGTTGATAGTCTGTGTCATGGTGAGTAGAACTTTCTAGACTTGCATCAGCGTCTAGATTTGCACCCTGCCACTCCCCATCCACAAAGGAGAATAATCCTGCCTCATTGCCAGCACACACACAATACACACATTCAGGCACTATCCCAAACAATCTTAAATAATGATTTCTTCTTGATGTCTAAGAAAAAGGCTCTCAACAATTGTAATGTGAGAGAAGACAAGGTGATAGAGCGTGGAATAATATTAAGACTGATCTAAGCCTCAGCTGTATGATTCATGGTTTTATCAGAGGTATGGAAAGATTTATAATGTGTTATTGTCACTGCCACTCGTTATTTACTTCCATCCTACTCCTCTGAGGTGCATTTGTAACTATTCTGTATACAACTCAGCACTGCAGTCATATGTATCAAACTGAGAATTCTAATAAGTTGTCTGTTGTTAACTTCTCACTCCTTTGCCTGTAAGCTTATTTTGTTAAACTAATGTTTCAAAGTATTCCGTATTGCTCTCTCTTCTCATTCTCAGGGGAAAATCCATACCTGCAAAGTGTTGAGTATTTGTAGCATGATGCGAGTTATCTTTTTCTCTTTAAAAACAAACACACTGCATCTAGGTAAACCAAATAGATGCAAAATAAAATAAAATGTAGCTGAACTATAATAATATTTCACAATAGAATATAACATCATATATTTTAAGGAGAATACACACAATTGTCTGCCAGGGCAAATAAAGCTACTGTAAGAGAAATATCAGGTATGATTTCAAATGCAAAATCTTAAAAAATTCCAAATGGCCTTTTTTATAACATTTGAGGAAATAAATATTCACAAATGTGTGGAGGACAATTGTCTAAATATGTTGCCATTATTATAATCTACCCAACCTGTAATATTGTTTTTAATGACTAACAGTAAATATTCATCTAGGCATTTTCTAATGTTGTCAATTATTTACCAAATTCAGTATAAAATTGTCAGTTTAAAACCTATTTAAACCATGCCCTGTGGTTTAACTTAAGTATTTTTGAGAGCACAAAATAATTGATCCCAAAACAATAGGGTGGATGAGCACTGAAAAGAACATATGTAAAAAGATAATGCTTCTCTCATGACAGGATCATAAAACAATTTGTGCTAAAGTGTTTTGTCTCTTACAGCCTTCATCCTTGTCTTTATGTGCTATTTTGTAATTATATTGTAAATGCTGTTGTACCTCTTTTTCATAGAAAAAGCTCTAATCATCCCTCTGTTATACACTGGATAAAAAAAGAAACAGTGAAGGAAGAGACAGGTGGTGGAAAATGAGAAGCAGTTTTACATGTCCCTCGAATCTCCCCATGTGGTGGGTCTGACACCAGTTAGACACTGGTGGTGCTGCTGTGTTCCTGTGCAGGATCCCAGAGGCCCAGGGGCTGCTGCAGCAGCCAGGAGCAGCAGGAGCGCAGAGATCCTGCAGGGATCCTGCCCCTCCCTCGGTCCTGCCCACACCTCCGCTCGCTGCGCTCCTGCTGGGCACAGAGCCGGTGCCAGCTCAATGGCAGCGCCAAAGGCTTGGCTTTAAAGATATTTAGCTTAAGTGACAACCCATTCCAGCTTCCATCTGTGTGAGGGAACACGGACATACAAGTGTTGCAAAAGTAGCCTTTCGGTTCACAGTGACAGGATTTCCTCTCTGATGGGAAATATCTGAGAATTATCTCTGCTTAATGAAAGAAAAATGAAAGGAAATGAAACTGTCTTGGAATGCTCTGCTCACTGATGAAGTTGCATTGTGTGGTATCAAAATAATTTAGAAATGTTCTGAAATTAAGAGAAGACCAAATCACTGGAAAACCACCCTCTATGGTGGTTTTGTTCATCCTCACTTTGCAGGATCAGTCTGTGCATGGGTCCCCTCTCCACACTTCCTTTAGGAGCAGATGGCAGTGCAAACAAAGGAACAGTGCTTCTGTGCATCAGCTCAACCAGGACATGCTCTGGCAAGTACAACTATGGCAAGAACTAATTGTAGAAATTAAGACTCTTGGGATCATCAGACCTTCTCTGCTTGACTTCTGATTCACTATTTCATGGAAATAACTGGTTTGCTTGAGGGAAAAAAGAAACCCAAAGCTCTGTGAGGCCTGACAATCTCTGAGTTGTCCCATCTTGAGAAGATTGGATATGTACTGATTTGATCTGATCTGAAACTTGCCAGCACAATTAATGTTACACACAGCTTATCACGAGGAGGAGGATAGTGTGAAGATCCACGGATGAAGTGAAACAATCTGGCTCTGCAGAGGTGGCACTGTGAGAGATGGTCCCATGGCACATGCCTGGCTGGGGAAAGTGGGCACCTGGCCACAGGAGCAGAGGGGGAACGTTGCGGTGACCCGAGTTACACGTGCTGAGTACGTCTGTGGGGTAAACACAACATTAACATGCTTAAGAGCTGCCAGGAATGAGGTTTCTCTATGACAGGTGCCAGGCGTGATAGACGGGACACATGGTGGTGTCAACGGCAGCTCTGTGTTCAAGAGCGACTCGTTAAGACGCGACAGGGCTGCTGTGGGACGATGCCCAGCCCCTTGTCCCTGACCGGGCTGCGGGCTTTTGCCAGCAGTGCCAGCGCCGCCATCCCCGCTCGGAACGGCTCCGCCTGAACACAGCACACACGGATCAAGGGCCGGGGCTGTGCTACTGACCCCGTGCAGGAGCGGGGCCCCGGCCCTGCGCCCGCTCCCGCCCCGAGCCGAGGCACCGCCCGCGACGCGGCCCCGGCGCGGCCCGGCCGGATGTGAGCGCGGCGCCGCTTCCTGCGCCCGCAGTCCGCCCTCTCCCTCCCCGCCTTGGGTGGTGCCGCTGCTTCGTCCCCGCTCCAGGCTCAGGGCGGAGGCGGCCGCCGCTCCCTGCTCCGCTCAGCAGCAGCCCCGATGCAGGCCATCAAGTGTGTGGTGGTGGGCGACGGGTAAGTCCGAGGGACCCTGGGCCGGGCCCGGCGCTCCGCCGCTCCGGGGGGATGTCGGGCCGCGGGGCGGGAGCGGCTCCGGGCCCCGCCGCGGGGTGTGGGCGATCCCGGCGCGGGCGCGGCCCGGCCTGAGGGAGCGGGGCTGGCCCGGAGCGGGGCCGGGGCCGGGCCGAGGCGGCGGCCGGGGCCAGGGGCGAGTGGGTGGGTGGCGGCCGCGGCTTCCTGCTGCTGGTGCTGCCGGACGGGGCGGGGAGCGCGGGCACGGCGGGCCCGGAGCGGGGTGTGCGGGGGTCGGCAGCCGTGCGCCTCCCCAGCCGAGCCCCCATCGCCGCGGGGCTGCTGCTGCGGGGCCGGGGCCGGGCTGGGACCGAGCGTTCCGCCTTGGTGCGGGCAGAAGCGGCCGCCTCAATGGACGGGGTGTGCTGGGCTGTCCGGGCCGCTCCCTGCACTGCCACTGCTTGCTGCTGTTCTTGCATCACCGGAGTCGTCCAAACGTGTTAAAATATTTGCTGCTGTTTTAATTATATGAGAAAATTAATACTGATTTAAATACTTTTTGTGAAAGTAACAAACTTACTGCCTTTTAAGAGATTGATTTTTGACGTCTGACTTTTGCAGTAAAACTGAGTGAAATATACTTAACTCCATGCAGATCATAAATGCTTTTGGGCAGAAACTGGTTTTTTGGCCGCAGACAACTGGTCTTGTAAGGCTCCTGTCTAAAGGAGACAGATAGGCCCTTGAAATACAAATAGTTAATGATATACTTGTCTGTGAAGAGCTCTTACACCTACAGTATCTTAATATGGTCTAACCTATATGTGAAACAAGTTGGGAATGCTGTTTAGAATTGAGTTAACCCATAAGTTTAGCAGTTGGATTTCAGTGTGAGGAGTGCTGGAATTGAGAAAAGAGTTTGTGTGTTTGGTATTTTTGAATATTCTCCATGATACTGTTCCCCTCAGCCCAGAGGGATTCTCTCTCTTACTCGATGTCAGAGCTCAGGGGAACATCACGGGCCAGCTGGAAAACAAGACTTGTCTTATGCAGTTTGAGTTTTTTTGGTTTTTTTGTTTTTTTTTTTCCTTTAGGAGAAACAAAAATCCCAGTGTAGACTGAGCATAATTGGTATCACAGCAAACTTCTGTAGATGACAGAGGAGTGAAGTGTAGCTAAATGGACTCACCACAGTGGTCTGTAATTTAACATGGTGCCTTAATTTTCAAGTTATTTGGTGGGAAGGAGTTGGTTTGTTGATTTGTTTTTAATGATGTAGAATTCCTTAAAAAGGCAGCTAAATATGGCTGAAAGATGAACCTTACATTGTGCCAAATTTGTTTTGACTTGCTGTGTAAGATTTGGAGTAATATGAACATGAAAGTGGTATCTCAATAAATCATTGTCATAGTAGTGTAATTCTTTGATACCAGATAGGATAACTGCGGACTGCTCTTTTGGTTATATTAAATTTAAACCAAACAAAATTGCTTTTTTAATATATATATATATATATATTTTTTTTTTTTTTTTTAATTTTTTTTTAAATTATCTGAACTCTGTATTTACAGTGCTGTAAATAAATGTGATGCATCATGTTTGGGTGGGGATAAGGCTCAGTCTACTTCCTCCTCTAGAAGTGAGAACTCAGCACAAACCAGCTGTATAATGTTCAGTAACACATTCAACAGAACAGTTCTTTGGGTCATTTGCTTTGTAAACCATCCCTCTTCCTAGCATTTTTGTTTTTCTTTGTCTTGGAAATGTAGGTGGTGTAGTTCTACCTGACTTTTCTACATATGTGTGAACAAAATACAGTAGTTTAATTTATTTTCCTTCCTCTTCAGTTAGAAGCAAATTTTTCTTAAGGTTCTTTTCAGATACTGTTGCTCATTTTTGGTAGCTTTGTATGAGAATGCTCTGTTCACTGTTTTGTTAAAATGTATTTAACTATTTGTGTTCCTTTGTGCTATTGATCCTTCAAGAGCTCCAGCATTGCAGGTATTCTAGGAAATGTCGTGTTTGGCTTAGATAAGGCCAAAGTTTTAGTGTTCCTGTAAAACAATGCAGGTTAAAGATTTGCTTATGTAATATAAAACTTGGGTATTGTTTTATGTACCCTCAACAAAGATCTGCTAGGAACAAAAATAAACAAAGCTTTAGAAGTACCTGTGGTTATTTTTAAAATTTGTTAATGAGGAGGCTGTTTCTCATATGTAACTCACGTTTTGTCTTTAGAGTTTTCATTACTGGATGTTTAGACAACTAGACTAGAAAAGTGTGGCATGTGTGCTAGTTTGGGCTATTGTATTTTCCTCTGGTTTTTTTTTTTTTTTTTTTTTTTTTTTTTTTTTTTTGGTTTTTTTTGTTTTTTTTTATTTCGCTGTGGGGATTGTTTGGGGGAAAATAAATGACAACTGTTGCTTTGAGCTGTCATGACAGAGAGCAGGAGGAATGTGCAGGACAGATGAAGAGCAGCCGCTGGAGTAACTGCAGGAATTGCTGTTGATTGACACTTGAGAACAAGCATTGGTGGAAGTTATTTTTAGCAGCTTTTGTTTTCACTCCAGAAAGGCAGCTGCTAAGTGGTACAAAATCTCCAGTGATGTTGTGTAAGGCCAGAAGAAGTTCTGTGTTTTGGAGAAATTACCAATTATTAGATGCCACAGAAGTTGTTGCACTTCATGCTCTTTTGTAGGCATCTTTTAATTGTGGCAATACTGTAAGAGCAGTAATTTAGGAATCCTTGTTTGAAATTTTTTTTTATCTGAGGCCTTGTCTGCTAAAGCTGTGCTTTTTTTTTGTGTGTGTATTTGCTTTGATGACTGGGAGAAGGGAAGGGCATGTGTAGGGGGATTGGCTTTTTACTGAGGGTAGTGCAGTGTTCATGTGAGACTCTGAGCACCTCGGGTCCCTCCCGTGCCGTCTGGAGAAAGTGCAGTGACGTGAAGTTTGGTAACTTGTGTTACTAAAAAAGTGATTTAAAAAGTAATTGTTTTATAAGTACTGAAGAGCATATTTGGGAGAGGGTGTGGCACAGTGAGTAATAGAGTTTATCTGAGAGCCTCATGTAGCTAAACCTCCTGTAGCAGCAGCACTGAACTCTTGATCTGAGGGTGGTACTAGGGAAATCTCAGTTACTCCAATGTCTCACCAAAGACCTGGGCTGTTGGGCATCATGTCTGCCAGAGAGTTTGCTCATGTGCATCAGAGAAAGAAAGAAATGGCTCAAGCAAAGCCTTTTGTGAGGGTTACCACCTGTTTGCAGGTAAAAAATGGCTCCAAGGAGCTCTACTGTGGGGAAATTTCATAAAACTTGTTAGCATAACTAAAGAGAAGATATGTTTTGTGTTTAGGAATCAATACATATGTGGTTATATAAATACATTGATTCCTGCGTGCTACTTGGAATCAAAAAGGGACTCAGTGCTGTCTTTTGTTAAGGTAGTTTTGTTAAGCATTTAAAGCTGGATTTCTGTAGGCCATGTTTTTAATGACAGTCAAATGTTGCTAGCTTTATTTATGTAATAGTGGGTGGACAGAGCTGTGATTAAGTAGTTGCTAGAAATCTTATGACTAATCTTGGTGTTATTTTAGATTCTTAGTCTCAGCCTTTATGTACAAGGATTTAAACTTTGCCAAGCAGTTGGAATTCTCTTTAGGGGAGTTGCTATATTACAGAAATTAGTAGTCTAAAAAGTTGATAAAGCACTTAGAGGATGTACTTTATAAAGGTAGGCATTAGTGTTTATTTTTAAGACTGGTGACCATGATGATCTGGTTTGTGTGGCAGTGAGCCAAAAGGCAAGGAAAGCAGGAAACCTGGATGGAGTAAGTCTGAAATGGGGTTGTTGAACGTGTTTTCTCTTGTTTAAATGACTCTGGCTGATTGGTGCTGCAGAAACACACTACAGGCACTTCTAAACTTGGAATGAATTCTCTCACCACCTTCCTGTGCTATTTTGATTAGCCAGAGCAGACCTGGGAGTTTCAGTGCAAGGTGGGCAGAGGAGCCTGGATTCATAGAACAGTTCTCGATCCACTGCTGAAAGTGTTGAGTTCAACTTTAATTTTGTGGAAGCTCAAATTACCTGTAATGATTTTAATGGAAGCTGAAGAGTCAGCCCAGACAGGTTCCAGAACGTGTCTGTGTGCCTCGAGAGATTTCCCAAAGCATTTGGCTGTTGCTCTGCCTGGGATCCTGAAGGTTTTCCCACCTGTCCTTTGTGAGCTGGCCCTGCACAGCCGGCTGTGTGGTGATGTGAGAGCAACTCAGCAGCACATCCAAACTGATCTAACTCATCAGCAGGCAGCTAAAATAGCAAGTTGTCCTTATGGGGGAGGAATAACTTTCCTTAACTCCTTGTTCTGGCTTGTTAGAATGCTAGTTCAGGATCTAAGATGGGATCTCCTCTTTTGACAGCTGTTGAACAGGTATCTGTGTGGTGAACTACTCCTTGATTGTTTCCCACACAAGTTTTTTTTAAGGGTAAATCCATCTACTTTTGAGCACAAGTATGTCTCAGACCTTTTACAACAAGGGAATGTTCAGAGATTGTCCTTAATGGGAACAGAATTAAATGCCTCCTTTCATGATGCTATTATAGCTTGGTAAAAAGAGTGTGTGCTGAAAGGAAAAATCCCTCAGACTATGTGAGGCTGGTGTCTTAGAAGCAGGTGTGAAAAGCAGGGTGGAAAACTGCATGGTATGATCAGGGTTGCAGCAGATAGGGTGTTATGCCAGGTATTGGCTCAGAAATGTAAAGCAAATTACAGTTAAAATGATATGGGGGACAAAATCCCAGATAATTTTGCACACTGAAGCATCTCTTCCATAGCTCAAGTGTTTCAGGTGCTTTCAGAAGCTGCTGTCAAATACCTTCTTGGGCTAATGCAGAGAGGAACTGCTTAAAGTTGAATGGAGGTACTTTAGTTCGAGATTGAGCTGTGACTTAGGGATATGACACAGCTTAAATTCACTTGTGAAAGATTTAGTTCAGGAGGCTCGTGAGTCAAACCTCACACTAATGGCACGATCATACTTGTAGGTGCAGCAGGATTTCAAAGTTGCTGCTGACTGGCTTTGAGCAAATCGCTGTAGTGATAAAACATCTGCAAGACAATGCAGTTTGCCCTGCCTGGGAGCAGGAGGGGGTCGGGCTGTGGGGCTGTCTGGCAGCGTCCTTGGAGGAGCCAGCGCACCCCTGGAATCTCTCACACTCTAAGGATTATGCACTGCAAGTGGGAAGCCTGCAAGGGAACCAGGCTGCAGTGTCACGAACACTCTTTGCAGAGGCTATTTTAAGAAAGAAATAAGGCCCAATCTCAAGTTTTCCAACACTTAATTGAAACTGTAACAAAAATTGAATGCTGTCCTTAATCATATGTTTGACTCCAGATAAGATGTGGGGAGGAGGGTGGAGAAGGGAACGAGCTGGCTGCCAGAGTTTTGAAGGGATCCTGGAACAAAGCCTTGTCCTGCCCTCATTTGAGGCTCCTGTGAATTAGATCAGTAGGAAGAGGTTTGGTGTTCCAAGTTTTCCACTACTGGAATGTAATTTATCTGTAAATCAGTTAATGAAATGTTTGAGTAGTGGGTGCACACATGTGGGGAGTCGCTTTGCAATAGCAGTAAATAATATGAGAGTTATCATTTGTATTCATTCCTTAAATACTCAAAAGTAATGATGTGTTGAGAAATTACACTTTTCAAGCTTTAACTTCACTTATATGCAAGTATACATTTTTCTGGAAAATATAAGAGTTTTGGAATTGTGTAAGGGTGTCTGGAAATTCTTCTCAGGTTTTTTTAATTTCAGCATTGGAAGAAGGCCATCTTTCTGAGTATTCAGTCAGGTGACTAGGGGATGTTAGTAGTCTAATTAATACATATGGATTTGTTGGGGGTTTTTGTGACTAAAAATGAGCAAAATTTGGTAATTTATCACTTCACAAAATGGATGTTTATACTAGGGTTTTTTTTATTGTCAGTAATTTTAAAGCTGCAGTCTGTCAGCTGTTTTCCTGCACAGTAATGACTGGAGATGTTCAGTTGTCCTTGGGTGTCTGGATGTAATTAGTCTTCTTCCTCCTACAAGGTATATTATTTCTCGTTATTCAAGATGAATGTGTTTTACATGTGAACTTTCTCTTTTTGCAGTGCTGTAGGTAAAACATGCCTACTCATCAGTTACACAACCAATGCATTTCCTGGAGAGTATATACCCACGGTGTAAGTACTTATAAAATCCAAAAAACTCATTTCTTCTTCAGCTTCTCAATGCCTACTGCCATTTCAGATTCCTTACCTGAATTGTTTGAATTGGCTGCAAGCACCCCTCAGGTGTCTGTAAGGAACACTTTGAGCTTTTGCTGCAGCACAGTCACACCAGTGCTTGCTGATGGTCCCTGAGTTTTGGCTCTCTGTACCCTTTGGGCCTGGCAGATTAGGGACTAACATTTGCTAACATTTTACCAGATGTTGTTCTCTTCCAAAATAGTGTGTTTCTGTCTCTAATGTCATTCATAATAAGCTGTCCCAAGGCTGAACAGCTTGTAAAACATTATATCATAGTCAGAAATAGTTGTCTTACATGGCTGGTGATTTTTTGTTTATTTGTTCCTTCCACTTTTTGTGCTACTGCCAATCCTGTGCTAAGCCAGCCACGGCTCTTTAGCTCCTCAGGCGAGACTGTGGAGACTCATTTATTCTGGTGCTTCCCTTTTTCTTTCACATAAGGATTTGTCAGTATCAGTATTAGTGCAGTTCTCTTTTCTAGGGCCTGCTGAGGGTGTTTTATACATATGCAGCTTCTTTGCCCTTTTTAGAGATGTCTCTCTATTTTCATCTGGTTATGGTGCTCTCTGAAGTATTGATGAGCTTTTCAGACAACAAAATACATTCTAGTGAGGTTTGCAGATGAGTTTTGTTACCTGTCCAAGGCCTTGTTGCCTTAGTTACTGTTGTTTCCTTTTTTTTGGTCTTAAATTCGAGTCTGTTGTGTATAATTTTTTATTCCATTACCCAATATCATGCTTGTTAGGGGAAGAACAACTTTGCTGTCTCTGGGGAGCTGGTGGATGCAATGAAAATATTCCCTTCCCCAGTTTTCCCAGTTTTTCGCTCTGTGAGGGAAAAATCCTCAAGTGCCTTATTTTACTGCAAGCTAATGCAGTTAACTCTCTCTTTATTTTTAGTTTTGACAACTACTCTGCCAATGTAATGGTTGATGGAAAACCGGTCAACCTGGGTTTGTGGGACACAGCTGGTCAAGAGGACTATGACAGACTACGTCCACTCTCCTACCCACAAACAGTAAGAGCTGCAGGGTGACACCAGGAGCAGTCTCTACAGCTTTGTCTAACATTAGCATTCTTCCTTTTCAACATATGGCCAACATTGTCACACCTGGAGCTGCATTTATTAGTAACAGTGACCTCTTTCATTTCATGTGCTGTAGCTGTAATTTATAATCTCTGGGGTGTGTGCAGTTGTAAAAAAGTTAAAATTTGCATGCCCTGTGTATTTGTGTGCACAAATACACTTGTGTTTGTACTTGCTGGGTTTTGTGTAGTTGGAGCCTCAGAATTGTCTAGAATGCTTGATTTAAAATTAAAAAAAACACTCCAAAACTATCTCAGAGTATCTTGGTGAATAGTCCCATCAGCTAGTCCATTTATTTTAATGTTAGCATGCCTGCCAAAGGCAGAGTTTGTTTTTGGTTTTAGGCGATGTTTGGCTGCAACCTGACACTGTCACTGCTAAGCACTTGATATTGTTTAGTCTATGTGAAGATGTTCTACATGTGAAAGAGGCAGCACTGAATGAAGAGATTATTGATATTGACAGAGGCTGTGGTGTCCCAGCTTTCCAATGTAGTTGAGCCCGTGGTTATTTTATTGCTTGCTGTAGTTTGTGCTGTGACATCAATACAAATGTGCTTGTCTTCTCCGTGTGCACCTGGTAAAGTCCTGCCTGCATCCTGCATCTTTCCATGTTCAAGGAAAACACTGAAGTGATCTACTCTCTTCTTTCTAGTGTGACTTCAGCTATAGTTAATCTTTGTAGAGGTGTTTTGTAATCTGTTTAGAGCAATGGCTCTTACCTGATGGAGCTGTGCTATGAGTAAAGAAACAGTAATTTGCAGGAGTTTTTTGGCACTGAATACTTTTGCTGTTGACTGTCAAATATGTTAAAATGCTAATAATGAAAAATGCAAAATTGTTTCACTCTACAGCATAACTGCTCTCTTGAATAATGTGAATCTTATTTAAGGAATTCTATTGCTATTTTCAGTAATCTGTCCTTTATTCACAATTTTCCTTAATTCACTGGTCACTAACTTACAGTCATTAGGCTTCCCCATCAGTTATGATACACAAGATTGATATGAATTTACCAGTTGTGGGCAACTGTAGTTGAAATCTCAGAAATACCTGTATATTTTAGAATGAGAGACAATTGAAAGCTGTTTTTCTCTAAGACTTAGATATTTATAGGATACTTCAAAGTTCAGTTTCGCTTAACATCATAAAAGTAAAAATATTTTCAAAAAAGTAGAGGAAGGTATGATGGAAGATCTCTAGTAGGGACAGAGTGTCTGTGACAAAGGGACAGAATGCACATGCATGTCTTCAGCCTGCTAAAATTGTGGCTTTCTGGTAGACTGCAAAATAATTCCATTGTCTGTGCAAGGATGTATGACTGTGCAGTACAGGTTTGGAGTACTTTCAGTCATTTGGATTGCTTTTTTGCAGCAGTAAATGAAACAGGGTGGTAAATCTTGAAGTGAAGAATTCTTCAGATTTCAGATTCATCACCCCCACAAAACTAACAAAAAGCACAGAGGAAGAGAACAGTGGTGCTGACGAAACCTGACTTTTTTTAGGATCTGTGTTCAGCCTCCCTTTTCCTTCACTTGCTATTTAAAACTCAGCCCCTGCATGTTCCTGTGGCCCTCCTTTCCCTGTTTGTGCACCTGAAGGATGTTGTGGGCGAGGTGAAAGCAGCAGGTGTTGGTTACTTGGGCAGCGTGTGCTGGGATCAGCCACCCAGCAGTTAACAGCTGGTAACTTCACAGTGAGGGCTTGGCATTAATTTGTAACTCTTTCTCATTCATGTTTTTATTTTATTCCTTAAAATATGCAGGAATTTAATATCTTCCTTAATGCATTTGAAACCTACTACTATTTCCAAATATTTGGGGAAGGAAAAAGTTGGGACAGAAATGGTGGTCAGGTCTGTTTCCTCAGGAGACCAAACCAAAGAGAAGTTGTTAGTTGGGTGCTTTTCAAGAGAGGGTTGATCTTGCAGGTTTCCCCTGACAGTGCAGAACTGGTTTCTGGGGAAGGCTGGTGTCTGCTCTGGGTGCTGTTGGTTGTGCTGAATTACAGGGCAGCGTCTCTCTTAAGAAGAAAATCCTCCTTGAGAATATCTGTGAGCAGAAATTGCTGACTGAAAACATTTCCCTTAAATCTGTTTGAGGAGTAACTTTATCTCCTACTGTTATTAGGTTGGAGGAACCAATGGTAAGAATATATCTTCCAGTCTGACAGATCAACCTATTGCCGTATGTAAAACTTTAAATAAACTTCAGTTCCAAGTTCTGTCATCTTGTCTTGCCTATGATAGTGATAAATTGGCCCCTATTTTTTGAACAAATACTTCTCTTGGAACTATTAAATTGCTAGATCTGAGAACTCTGTTACCAAATTTATATGAGTTGCTAAGATTAAATATTTTCTTGAAAACAAATAGCTTTTCCTACTAGTGTGCAAGACACCTGAGATCTTCCAGTAATTCCTTGTGGTTACACCAAATCTTTTGATCTCTGGAGCTAGTGGAGGACAGAGTCTCCTCAAGTGCAGCCCTTGAGTCCCCACAAACCTGCAGAATTGGAAAACAGAAGTAGTGGCCATAGTATCACGTTATTTGATGTTGTTTCTTTCTTCTTCTGGGACGCTGCTACGGAAACTGTTGGGGTGATGCATGAACAACTGGGTTGCAAGTGCTTAGCAGTGAGATGTCAGCTGCTGACCTAACAAAATGCCTTGAAATGCAGCACAATCAACTAACACACTGCAATGCCTGATTCTGTAGCACGTTTGGTACCAGAATAAGTACGGATGCAGAGGTAGGTTGGGGAAAGTTGGGCTTGTTCAGGAGACACCTACCAAGTTTTGGGTCATACAGCAAGTTTACATCAGCACAGACAGAGGAAATGAGTGTTCTGAATGCCTGAAGAGCTGGAGCTTGTCATCTATGAAACCTGAATTGTATCCTGTGGTTACTATAAACATGTGATCTGAAGTGTTTTTACCTGCTCTTACTCAGAATCTTTTGCCTTCAGTTGAAAAGAAAGATGTGCAAGATCCCTAAAAATGGCCATTTTTCTTTCTGCTTTTTCATTATTTAGAAAGGAAAGGGAGGAGCTTTGAGATTTTTAATGACCTTTTCAATCCTAATTTGGTTATAGAGAAGTTATAAAATGTTTTTTTTTACTGGCATTCAGTAGGAGTGAAGTTTTATAAAAAGTTCAACAAGCTGCTTGTGATTTGGGTATGGAAACAATAATTGTAGAAATTCTTGTGTGGGGTTTTTTTTTGTTTTTTTTTTTTTTTTTCATACCGTTGAAATTGGCCTTTGCAATTTAAGGCTACTTTAAAGTTGTGTATTAATTGTTAACACTTCGCAACATCCTGTGCTGATGAGGTCAGTGAAGAAGAAATGACATTTAGAGAAAAAAATCCTTGAAAGGCAGTGGTATTAGTGTCCTAGTTGCTGGCTACTGCAATAGCTGATTATAAATTTGACTGCATTCTATTTGTTATTTGTTTCCCCCTTTCTCTCTGGCTGCTTGCAGCTGCCTGGGAATGGATTTCCCACTGGGAAAGCTGCCTCTGATTGTCATGTGCAATGTGTAGCTGACCTTGCCTTTTGCAAGTCTGGTAGAGCTGGCAGTGTCATGGAGGCACTGGTGGTATTGGCCTGTTATCACACTCTGCAGTGGTTTCTGTTGGGCTGACCTCTGTCAACTTGTTTTGTAGGATGTCTTCTTAATCTGCTTTTCCCTCGTGAGCCCAGCTTCCTTTGAAAATGTCCGTGCTAAGGTAAGGATGAGCTGGTACCATTTTATTTCTGAATGTTCATCATACTGTTCACTTCACAGCAGAGCTTGGAAAATATTAGGTGCTTTTTTAAATTGTTTTTCCCACGTGCCCCATGAAATGCAGTTTGAAGAAGCAGAAATCCATTTGCCTAACTTGTGAGTCATGGAAGTTCAGGGCACATGACACACTTAAGTGCGAATTGTTCCTTGATGCATTGATAACAGTAATTTAAGTGTTCAGCCAGCAAGGTGCTGAGATCACAAACAGGAGCTTTCCTTTTAGTATAGTTTGAAACAAATGAGTTTTAAAACAAATGCATGTAAAAATTGGGTTGGTAGCACTTGTTCCTTGCATCAGCCATCCTTCTGCATGTGCTCTGTGACTGGGAGTATTCCCTCTCTTGACAACTCATCTGCAGAAGGAGGTGCCTCCATGGGGAAGGTGGGGTCAGGGCTCTTCTGGTGTGTGAGGAAAATACATCCCTTAATGGGCTACATTTTAAAATATATGGAAATAGCTGTTGGCTTCATTAACAGTGATGTGACTTTTCTAATCCTGCCCTGATGGGATCTGGATCGTCCCTCTACCCCGACTGACTGACTGACCAAAAGTGAAGGCCTGGGAGCCTTCAGATGTGCTGTTCCAGGGCCTTCAGGGAGCTCTGCCCCACACAAGAGACACCATTTTGTATTTGTCTTTGCAGTGGTACCCTGAGGTGCGGCACCACTGTCCCAACACCCCCATCATCCTCGTGGGCACCAAACTCGATCTGCGGGATGACAAGGACACGATTGAGAAGCTGAAGGAGAAGAAGCTGACTCCCATCACCTACCCCCAGGGCCTTGCCATGGCAAAAGAGATCGGTATGGCAGCAGCAGGGCTGTTGTGGGCTGGATCTAGGCTGTGTTTGTGGGAGACCTTGTACCTTAATTAAATGGAATGCCTGGCTTTTGTTGTGGGGCCAGCTGGGAGCAGTGCTGCTGGAGCTGTAACCTCTGTAACTGTGTCTCTGCTTCCCCCAGGCGCAGTGAAATATCTCGAATGCTCAGCACTTACGCAGCGAGGCCTCAAGACAGTGTTTGATGAAGCCATCCGAGCAGTGCTGTGCCCCCCTCCTGTAAAGAAGAGGAAGAGAAAATGTCTGCTGCTGTAAACGTTACCCTCCCCCACCCCATCAACCCTGTGCTTTGCTCAAACAATGGAGCATTCACATGCCAATTTTTTCTGTTATAAATTAGTTCTCTTCCATCAATTCTTGAATCAGTTGACAATTTCATGGTTTCATTTAAAGTCTGATTCTTACCTTGCATCCTTCTAAGAGTAAACTGAAAAGACACACCTATGTAAAGCCTTATTTTTAAAATCCTCTTCTTGCTCAACTAAATGTTGCCAAACTATCTGCTGAACTAAGCCGTATTGTTGTGCTACAAACACTAAACTGTTTTTTAAAGATTCTTCTTGAAAATGACTCTAATTTCTGGTAGGAAATGCAAAATCTCTTTCTAGTTTTTCACAGTAAGTAACAGTACCGGGGAATTAGCAGAACACTGCTCTAATGTGTTTTATTCTGAACTGTTTTCCCAGCGCAGCCGTTGCCTGTGGTGCCTCCAGCACCAGCTCTGGCAATGACTGACACCCCTGAGTCACAGTGTAAATGCTTTATCATTGGTAAGGGCTTGGTTGCAATCTAGTTCTTGCTGCTGTGATTGAAAAAAACCTATTCTTACTGAAGTGTATCTAGTCCTTTTGACAGCATTGTATTGTGATGAATAAGTGGAATATTGGGTTGGATCAGGAGATAGTGCCAGACAGTATTTTGACACTGTACAGCTGACTTACACTACACTGCCAGAGTAGCTCAGCATTTTCCCAGAGGTGCAGTGGTGGAGAGAGGTTGGTGTTCATGGGTAAATTCCTTTGAATTTCAAGTAGGGCATTCATGTAGGTACAATTCTGCATCAGTCATTCCCACTTTTATGTAGTAAATGCTTTTCTTGTAGAATCTCTTCTTACTGAGCAATATAACTTGTATTTTAAAACCTTCTGATTGATAGAAGTTAGCTTTTTTTTTTCTTTTTTTTTTTTTTTAGAGTAGAATGTTCAAGCATATCCTCATTTTCCTGTTATTTCTGACCCAGTAAGTTATGCTTTCTGAGGAGCTTTTAGTCTATTAACTAGGTGTAAAAATCATGTGAAGCAGCTTTACACATTTTAGTAATTTTTATATTTTAAACCTCTGTAACTGACAAACCTTTCAACCATCACTATCTGCAAGGTCCCCCCACTGTAACATGACTAATGCAGCCAAGTGTTCTTTCTGTCACTCCATGTGCAGCATCGATTGCGTAACAGTAACTTGGGTCTGTGAGGTTCTGTAATTAGTGCTAATGTTCTGTACCTTCCAAACTGGCAGGAATATAATGTTGAACTACACCCTTTCAACCACTAAAGCAAAATTTAAAAATAAAAGTTGCAAAATTGTGAAGTTTTTACATTGATCTTTTGCTAATGCAATTGGCAGTATGTTTTGCATGTATGACTTAATAAATCCTTGAATCACAAGTGTGGTAATGTTTGAGTTTCTGAGTGAGTCTCATTCTTGTGCCACTCTGAGCACACATTTTTGTTCCATGCCAGCAGCCCTGTGTGGCTTCTCAGGGGCAGTGTGCAAAGCCCAGGCTGGCAGTGCTGCTCTGAGAACCCAAACTAAACACAGCACTTGGCAACAGCTCTGCAGAGGCCCTGCTCTCAGGGCAGTTGTTACAGCTCCTGCTGTTGCCTGTGCACTGGTTAAAGCTGCCAACAGTGGGGGGCAGGTTCTCTGTTCCACTCCCCTCTATGCAAACAGAAATGCTTTTCCTCTGAACCGCTCACAGTTTGTGCTTAAATGCCCCAGATTCCAGGCTTTTATTGAAAGCCCTGCTCTGTGTGTTGCCTCCCCTCCTCCAGAGTGGCTGGTGCCCTGGGACCCACAGGCCTGGAAAGCAGCTCGGTCCCTGACTGACTTCTTTGCTCTGACAGCCAGCACTGGTACCTGTCATTGCACAGGAGCCACGTTTTTATTCTGTATTTAATTTTGTCTCCATATCGAGTATCACAGCAGGAACATCCACACAGTTAATTCTCAACCACATCATATTTTACTTACATCAATTTCTTTTAAATAAATGCTGCTGAGCCTTAAAAAGGAAAAAAAGAATTAAAATAGTTATACACTAGAAACAAGGAATCCACTTTTTAAAAATTGTTACAACTGGTTACACATTCTTGGCAGAATCAGAGTGGTGCTCACTAGCTGGAGCTAGAGCTGGTGACCAACATGATGCCATGGTCTGTATGGTATGTTTTTCCTTCTCATTAAGTTGTTTTAGTTTCAAATCAATAAAAGCAGTGATGTAGATCAACACATACAAAAGACAGGTAGATTAAAGAATATTGCACATGTATATCCAAGCAGCATTTAACCACAACAAGCCCTCCCCCACACCCCGGGATCCCAGCACAATCTGTAAGGAAACAGTGCAACGACCGAGGCGGATCGGGATCCAGCCCCGCCCGGCCGGGCTCCCTCGGCCGCAGCCCGGAGCTGCAGCGCCGCCCTCCCTCGGCTCTGCCGCGGCCCCACGTGCGGCCCCACACATTCACTTTGGTCAAGGGTTCGGCTGCTGCGCCAGCGCACACGGGCTCGGCTGGAGCTTCTCGTCCTGACCCGTTCTGGAAAAGCCCAGCCTTCAGCACAGAGACACAGTCTGTGCTCTCACCAGCACAACAGTCCCCGAGGTCACTGCAGAGGCACGGGCACTAAGACCCTTGTTCATTTTATGCAATGTGAGAAAAATACTGAAATCCACTTATGCATGAAAGTGGAATGTGTCCTGAATACCTGAAACCTGCAAAAAACCTCCCAGGCCGTCCTGGAGCTGTGGTTATACTGCACTGGGGTTGTATCCTCGCGTTTGACACGACAGACACGATCCATGTTCCTGAGACAAACTGTTCAGAGCTTTGAGCACAACATCTGGCATGTGGTCTGTGATCATCTTGGGACTTATTAAAATGCTGCTGAAGACGGTTTCGTTTGACCACCTTGCCGTATATTTAATATCTGAAGAACACAACCTAGGGAAAAAGCACACCAGAAATGCAATGGCTCTGTCAGAACTGCACAGACAACATGGAGACTGGACATGGCTCAGGGAGGAACTGGAACCCTCTCACAGCAGCAGGAGGGATCCCAGAGAGCTGCAGCTCTGCCCTTCAGCAAACAGCTGGAATTGCTGCCATGAAATGTCCCCAAGGGCAGAACTGCACCAAACTACCCTGTGCTTTAACAGGGAAAGGAGCCATCAAAATTCAAATAATCCTGCTCCCAAAACCACAGAATACAGCCTGAGCAAGGAGGGGGAGGGCATTAAACACTGCACACTCACATGGTAAATGTCAAATTTAGGGAGCAAGACACAGTGGTATCAATAGGAGACAGGCAATATATTTAATGCTGCACATAGGATGCACCATTCTTTAAAATTAAATCCCAAATACATTATGGGGGCTCTTGTGTGCTAGGTCTGCTTAGAAAAATCTCTCATTATTAACTGCTGTGCTGTGGAGTAAAAGACAGAAAAGAAATTAACTCAGTAAAGTAGAAAAGCAGCCATTGGGAAAACCTGTCCAGGTCAGAGGTGTTCAAGTACCTAACTTAGAAAACCAGTATTAAAATTGTTAGAAATTAAAGATGTGAAGCTTAAACAAGACACTGATCTTCTGAATGGGAGGAAAGAAGTTAATTTCTTCCCAAGTCTTTTCCTCTTTGTAAGGGACAAATGCAAGTTAGAAATGCCCTTATTTCGGTTTCAGAACATGAGAGGATATCAGGGCCTGCCTGGCTTATGGGCTGTTTCAGGTTGCTTTGTCTAAAAAAACCCAACATCAACAAAAAAACACACAAAAAAACCCCTGAACACAACATTGCCCCAACAAAGCCACAATTCTCACATTTCCAGCACTTTCAGCTTTCTGGTGTCTTTGTCTCAGCTTCCTGCATCCACAGAAAAGTGACAGGAAAAGCCACAGAATGTGTGGGCACACTCTGGGTGCTGGGACAGCTGCAGCTCTGGGTCAGCATTACAGGCACTGTTGCACATCTTTCTAATCACCAACACTCATGGCACTGCTCAGCAACAAGGTATTTTGTTAGCACTTCACCACTACCAGGACACTGCAGATCTGCAGTCTTGGGCAGAAACTGCAGCCTGGCAAAGCTGAACTTGCCAGTCTTGGTGTTTAAAGTCCTCATTCAGCAACTGCAATAAATGGGTGGGATCAGGCATAAAGAGAAAAGTGCTCAGGGCTTGAAGTGAAACAGAAGGAAGCTGGGAGGGACAGAATAGAAACTGAAAACTGGGCAATGTGCAACAGCCAAAAAACTGGGTACTGGAGATGCAGGTAAGTCACAAAGTTGGAAATGTGTACTTCAAAAGGGACAAGGAGCTGTAAGTAGATTTTAAGGAGACAGGAGAGTGGAATTCATCTTTCCACTTACCTCCTAGAGCTGCATTCTTCAATAATGTGGATAATCTTTCCAGGCAGGTACAGATGAGGATACTGAGGGGGTGAATTCAAGTGTGGCTCCTCCTCCAGGGCGTTGTAGGAAGGCGACCGATGAACCATCAGACTCTCCTCGGCCAGGAGGGGCTGGGTCAGGGCATCCTGGCTCCTCCCATCCAGCTCTGTTGGGAAGTCATCAGGATCTCCTCCAAACACCTCGTACCAACACCCCCTCAGCAAAATCTGGTACTGAAATCAGAGAGAAGAACAGTCCAATTGAGGTCTGGCATCTCTTCAAGTAACTTATTCTAGTTGTGTGCTTGCACACACTTCCTCTGAAAATACAATTAAAAGATAAAAGATTACTTTATGCACATGCTCCCCAAATTTTGTTTGGTAATTATCTCCTTCCTGAATTTTTCCCACAGTTACATTCATTTCAACAGTATGGATGCTAAGCCTTCATTAATACTACAGAAAACATTACTATCTTTATTAGCTGAATTACTCCATGTGGATTCTGCTCTGCAGGTTTAACTTTTCTTGCACCTGCAACTTCTAAATGTCCATTATCTTATTCTGGATTTATGATGTCACACAGACCCTCTGCTCATCCCTGGGACATCATGGAAGCCTTGTGGGTGTGGCAGATTCAGATGTTCAAAAATGGCAGTTCTGAATCTCTAAGCCACACCTCTGTATTCCCAGTACCATCCTGCTGACACCACACTGATCCAGCCTGTTCAAAACTGCTTCCCACTCACAGTAAAAAGAGGTAAAGAATTAACACTGTTACAGAGAAGTGCTTGCTTCCCAAATGAATTCTAACAGTAATATATAAGTAAAAATAATTTGTTCACCTCCTGGCAGTAGTTATTACACTATTAAAGGAAGTAATCTTACTGACTTTACACAATTTAGCTGTTCAGGGTTTTGATTTTTTCCCATTTTTTGCTTTTATCAGCAAACTAGCAAACAGATAATTTCAAGTCTTTGATGTTGTAAACTGGTATACTGGGAGGCTTACTGAATCCTAATTTCCAACAACACAACCTCACAGGACAGGAGAATAATACAAATGTCACTGAATTAAAAGCAAAAGATTTTGTTCTGAAACAGAATTTAAGCTCTCAGCTTTAAGATCAAAAATACACACACCAGCAGTTACTGCATTAAATTTGGGCATGGCATAACCCAGGTAACAATTCCACAATTTAAGCCAGGAACTGCACTTGGTTACCTTGGGTCTGTTGCAGTTTGCCACAATTCTCACTATTCTTCTCTTTAAATCCTCCATGTTGGGCATACTTAACCTGTTTAAACACACAGAACAAAGTGAAGCAAAGCCTCCCATTGTCTGCTATGAAACACATCTCAAAATATCAGTTTAAAAGTATTTTCATCTCACCTTGCAACAAGGTCTTTTCCAACAATGACTGAAACAATGAAATGCTTAGTGTAATCTGCAAGTGATTTGCTAAAAAGAAAAGAAAAAAGGCAGTTTAGATGCACTAAGGAGATAAAACTTTAGTTTTTGATGATCATTTATCGTAAAATACAAGTATGTGACAGCACCATTTGCAGTGAGTGCCTCAGTGGGTGTTCAGACCTCCTTGCTGAGGGTGACAGAGTACTTCAGTGTTGTGAGATGTCACAGGCAAGCAGACAATCAGGTCTGGAACATTTATTTTAAACTCTTATATACTGAATGACAGAATTCCCCAATGTGTTTCATTCTGCAATGCTCTGCCAAGACCTCGACTGTAACTCCAGATGGAGCAAATTAATTTGAGTGGAGAGTGGCATACAAACTCTTCCCACAGTCAGCCCACAGCTACCAACTAACACAGCTGGCAGCTGTCTTGACTTTTAGAGCTTAGACACAGAACCAAGTGTCTCACCTTAAGAGCCCTCCTGGGGGAGAGAAGGCATAACACCTCAGTGTGGGGAAGGAGTTCCTGAGCATGATGGCCAAGATAGAGGCTGTCCCACCACCCAAACTGTGACCAACGATCACAAGTCTGTATTCCTGCAGACAGAAAGACAAACTTAGATGGACACAGAAAAATCTGTGGGTCATTTTTCTGACAAATCAAATTATTTGGAAGGTAACTTACAGGAGCAATTGTGAAAGCCTGGTTTAAAATTCCATCGTTTATCAGTTTTCGATAGATGTAATTTGCAGCCTGAGTGATTCCCTACAAGAGAGCAGCTCAGGTTAGAAGGGTATCTCATCTGAGGTGTGATACATGTATAGTTTAAATACACCATCACAGCAAAACTTCTTTTTGCAAAGCTGGTCTTCTCCTGGACATCCTCCTGACAGAGGTCTGTATGTATTGTACATATGAGTTACAAAGGTTTTGGGGTATTTCATGAGGATATGAAGTCTGACAAGAGGATCAAATATTCTACCTTGCAGTGCAGTATTTGATACACCAAACACTCAAATAATTTGTGCAATCCCTCTGACAAGAAGAATATTCTTCTGTTTAACTAAGGATCCAGGTGTTTATAGCTTGCTGCTGCTGAGCTGATCTACAAAGAGCCACAGGCTGCACACACCTTATGCACAAACCCATTTTCCAGAACCTCCTCCAGGGTCAGGTCTTCGCAGTCTGCTGACAGATCAGTGAGAATGTCCTGTGAACAAAGCCTTGGTCAGAGCTCCCTGCAGGGCTGTGGGGCTCATGGCTTGTGCTCTGCTGCTCAGCCCTGTCACAGGGACATCACCAGCTGGCTGCCAGGTGTGTGAGCAGCACAACACATCCCACCACACAGCACCAACCCCAGCAAACACACAGCAACCACAGCTCCAGGCCTGGCAACTACTTCCAACTGCAGACACCCATTATAGATGCACTTCCACTCACAGTGACTTGAAATTACCCCTGCCTGTCCTCCCCTCTCTCTTCCAGTAGCACAGGGAATATTACTCATCCAAGGGCAGAGGGGCTTACAGCTTAAACCTGGAAGACTCCTATCTCTGAGTGGGTTATTTTAATATGTGTCAGTGTAACACAATTTCCACTAGGTACTGGGAGTTCACTCATTTCTATGAAGCTAATTATTGATATCAGGTGGATGATACCTCAAAAGACAAGGTTCCTCTCACTGCGACCACAATAGCTTCTTTTTTGTGATCCAAAGCAACAAAAAATGGAATCTCATAGATCTGGAGGAGAAAAATGTAATTAGTAAAGGCACCAAAGTTTTGTAAGGGCAAGCACTTGTTCTCACCTTCTGGAAGCTCTTAAAGAGCTCCATACTGTACTATGGAACGAAGCTGAATTGTCTCTTATTTAGTTAGTCTAAGTGCCCTTTTTCAATACTCAGATTTACATCAATGGTTTTGTGGCTGTTCTGTTAAATTAGAAAAGAAATCCAAACTGAATGTTTTCATTTGGCTTTGCATTCTTACACTTCATAAATACTGAAGGCAAACTTCACCCCTTGTTTTCCCTGAATTAGTCACTACAGCTTGCTGAATGCCTGTCCAGATTGTTTACCTTGTTATGAAAACTGATATGGATGAAATCTCTGTACTGCAGTCCTGTTATTTTTAGGATGGATCCAAAGTGAAAGTTATGACGATCACTGCCCGTTATATCAGAATCTGTTGGTCTGTTTCTGCAACTAACAAACACAGAAGAGAAAAAACTTTCATGTTTGGTTTCCTTTCAAGGAATCAAACTCAGTTAAATTTGCAGAGGGCCTTCTGCCAGGAATCAAAACTGCTTTCATTTTGCAATAGCACCAGTAAAAATTCTGATGCAAGATGTTGCCTCTGCCTTGTTATAGGATCATTGGCAGAGCAAACAGTGCAGTAAGATAAGAATTCTTAAGATTACAAGCCACTGAGATAAAATACAAACAAGGAAAAAGGAAATTCAACCTGCACAGCAATCTTATCCTCATGTTTTACCCACAGTATTATGTGATAATTTTTTCACCAAGGAATTTATATTTCAGTAGACTATGTGAACATTTAATATTAAGAATTACAAAAATAATTATTTCAGTCACAGGTATCAGTGATCACATAGAGTAATCCTGCCTAGCAATATGCAAAATTACATACTAACCATAAATATTTTTGAGTGAAGGGGTAAAAAGGAACAAAAAGGAGGCTGGAGGGACAGAGAACTTCTGCTAATTCCTTAGAACAGAGAAAACTATTGATAAACTTTTATTTCTATATGTAAATTTGTGCCCAAAAGGCACCTCTAAAAAGCCTCATTTTAAAACATGTTTTATTTAATTTGAATTCTGTGTCATTTTACTAAATGACTTTTTTTATCTCAATCACAAACTTTTCCCATGAAAAAAGCCAATCTGTGTGAGGGTAGAGAGACATTGGAATTTTGTTTCTCTGAAATTCTGAAAGATAACTCTAGCAGTCAAGCTCATGTACTCCCAAGAGTGATATAATTTCATGCAACAAAAATAATGCTATCATATCTCTATATATATATAATATAACTATTTTATTTCTGCTAAGACTAGTTAAATAGAAGGCAGCTATTTGTTTTTAAGCTCTTGGGTCAAACCTACCAGTCACCATTGAGCTTACAGAGTGCAGTATATGGGTTGGTGTACACGTAGTAGGGCCAGCCATAGGCAGCTGCAGCAAACAGCATGTAGTGAGCAGCATTCTCCAGCTCAACATCCAAATCATCCGTCTGGAAGCACACAGGGAAAGAGAAGGAAGCAGAGAAAGGGAGGAAGGTGTATTAGGCAGCCACAGAATAAAACTGAACACAGGCTAGTGAATATCAAGGCATGATGAAATACACACTACCCAAAAGGAAAACCTCAAGGTCTAAGAGGAACTAAAAATAGCCACTCTGTATTTCAGGAAAAAGTCTGTGTTTATTTATGTAACTACACAGCTCAAGGATCTTGAAAAGCACTCACTGAATCAGTTTCTTGCAATGCTGATACATTGATAAGCTCAATGCTGAAAACATTCACTCAAATATGTTACCTAAGGATGTCCAAGGGAAGGCTAAAGAGTCTGCAGCAGATCTCTCTGGTACAGACTTTTAAAGCACAACCCCATGACACTGGCTGGATTCAAAAGGAAGTTGACAGAGATGCAACTAGCTGAGGTACAACTACACACATCTATGAAACACAGGCTAAAACGAGGGGAAAAAATTTACAAAGGCACTTTTCCACTGAAGACCAGCAAAAACCAGTTAGCAAACTAACTCACCACCTGCAATCATTTAAAAGGTGCTATTTTTGCTTCTTACCTTGTCTGGGTATTTGCAGCAGACAAACAGCCCACAATACATACTAGAATATTACCTTCTCATTTCTATGTAAACAGCATGAAATTATCATTCTCCCTCTGTTCCCTTTCTCTCCCAACTGTTCAGTAATAATCAAATGTCCTAAATGGTTCCTTTTTTGCACTAAATTCCCCATTCAAAGTTCTACTCATGCAAAAGCAGAAAAATGTTTTTGGCCCCAAACTTGTTTTCACTGCATTTATTAATAACGTATATTGCTATGAATTTTAATTGCAGTGTTTAATTTTATTAGAAAAATAAACAAAACAAAAAAACCCTCCCCAGAAAGAAGTGTATTGCAATTTGATCTGGCACCATTTCCTAGAATTACACCAGTGGCTGCACCAACCCTATCTTACCACGAGAGAAGATGGAGAATGACACAGGACTTCTTCAGGCTCTTTGGGACAATTTTCCATTTTATCTTGCTCTTGATGGAGCAGAATCAAACCAGCTGCTATGTCACTTGGCACCAGATCAGTGTCCTGTACAAAGACATGGAAGATGTGAAACCATCCCACAGCTCAACGTGGCAATCACGAGCAGGGCTGTCCCCTTACTGAGAAGTAGCTGCGGAAGAGCTCGGCGATGCTGGTGAAGGCCACCCTGTGGTCATCATCCTGCACGATGCAGCAGCACAGCAGCCTGATCCTCTTCTCCCACACCCTGGTGGCAGAGCTCTTCACGTTGTACAGCAGCTGCCCCGACTGGCTGCTCTCCAGGTTGCGGCTCACACCGTCCAGGTAGAAAGTCTTCTTCCCCCCGAGGGGGTCAAAGACAATGACAACTCCAATGACGGTAAAGACGATGATAATCCAGCTGCCAGACAGGAGGGAGTGGGATAACAGACTGTGAAACCAGACACTTCTGACAAGTGTGCAAGAAATCCCAACTACAGATCTTGGCAGACTGAAACCCAAGCTGGGTATGGAATTCTGTATGGAGGCCTCTGCTGCTGTCCTGACGCTGCAGCTCTTTGGACTGTGCTTGCAATGCTCTGGGCACCAGAACAAGGCTTTGGCTCAGCTCACACAGGGCATCAAACCTGTAATCACAGCCCAGTGCTTTGGAAGCAGCAGCACAAAGGAGTGGCAGCTCCATTTTTCACCACCAGCTAAGTGATCAGGTTACTACTCTCTTCATATTTATCCAGTTTTCTACACTCCCATTGCCCCTCTTACCCTTTCTGACATTCACTTCCTTTCCTTCACTGCAGGACATGCTCTCTTTTCCAAGGCAAGCAGCTTTTTTAGGGAAGGATCCCAACTCGTTTTCCTTTTCCCATACACTGCCAAGCTCAGATTTGTGGGGAGGCACCTTTACCTTGCAATAACTGTCCCAATGACACCATTGATCACAGTCTTCTCACACTGCACGCTGTTGTCTGACACCCACACAGCTCCTACAACAGCCCAGATGAATTCAGGGAAATAGAGAAGCAGGCGAGTATAAAGTATTTTGGGAAGTGATTTTCTTGGGCCTGGATTAGAAATTGTTCCTGAAATTAGAAAGAGAGTTTTAAATAAGAACTGTTCACGAATGCACCTCGAGTACATGAAATCCTGTCTGGAAACAGGAACTTTCTGCATTTTACAGAAAGTAGGAAATGTAAGTGAAACTATGAAGTTCTTTCATACTAATGAAAAGCTATAATTGAAGCTAAGAAAAACAACAATGGATTTGTAGCTGTGATTCTTAGAATATATTCTGCTAAAACCCAAAACAACTCTAGCCAGAGACAGTTCTGCACTGAACTTGAGGCAGCAGTGCTGTGCCTCACGTAAGCCAAAGCTGCATCCAGGAGCACTGGCTCACCTACAGCTCCCTGTGACTCTTGGGGACTGCTTTTATTATTCCTTTTAGCTGGTTAATATTTCATTTTCAGATGCTATTTTGCTGGGCTACAATGAAGTTTTTTTAATAGAGTTACTAAATAATAACAGGAGAACAAAACCAGGACCATTACCAGGACAAACACTTCTCAGACTATTTTCTGTATTGTTAATTTACTAATAACCTCTCATTTTAGCACTCTAAGGCAATAAAAAAGGGAGTAACTTTTGGCCAGCTCATCTCCTTAAACCAGTCTGCTGATACCAGGGCAATGAGGTAGTGGGGTGTGCGTGCTCAGGTGTAGACAAGTAATTTGGAAAGGCTGCAGAAAAAAAACCAACTTTGGGAACTGCTCTCCAATTACAAAGTTACAGTTCACACCCAGTGATAAAACTGTTTCAAAAGCCCTTGATCCAGAGTTTTCTTTTTCCCATTCCCAGGTTGCAGCCTGTCCTGCAGCAGCGTGCTTGCTTACACAGACACAATTAGATGGAACTGTGTGTCCTCTAAACAACTTTTCCTTTCTCAGCACCACCCCAGGGTGTGAGGCTCCAGCCAGGTTTCCTGCTGGCATCACCAATCCTCAGGACAGCACAAGGGCTGCTGCAAGCACACCCAAACCCACACGTTCCAACCACAGTCCAACACACCTCAGTCTTTGTTTTCCTGGAGATCTAGCCTCAGAATTCTTCCATTTCTTAGTTACAGTGGCCTTATAGCTGTACTTTCATACTGAACAAGGTTCTTTTATCACTGCTATTTACAGTTACATCTCTCACCTCTGTAACTTTGGTTAGAGCCTGGTGCTGACAACACCAAGGACACGGGTTTGACCCCTCTATGGCCCATTCACTTAAGAGCTGGACTTGATGAGGACTGTGGGTCCCTACCAACCCAGACTATTCTGTGAAACTTTGATATAAACATCACAGTCTGGCTGATCTTACTTCTCCTCCTCTGCAAACTCTAAGAAAAACAGCAGTCAGATTCAAGGCCAAGATTACCATCCACACCTCTGCTCTGTCATAGTTTCTCTTCATGCACTCTTAAAATTTCTTAAAGGGAAAGAAGTATAAATACTTATTTACAGAAGCATAAACACTTATTTTCAGTGAGTCATGAGAACCAAGATATTAGAAACTGTGGAGTTTCATCTGTAATTCCAGAGCCCACATATATTTCAAATTAATCTTCTTAACATTACTTCGATGATCAGGTGCCTCACCAGAAAAAAGCTTTCCTAGCAATTTTAACCCAAAATGAACCATTTCTAAAAATAATTACAAGTTGCATTTGGGTCCTTACTTCTGTTCAGCCATTCATTTCAAGCTGTCCTGCTCTATTTAACAGTATTCATTTTCAGTTTCATGATGACATTTATACAATTCACTTTTCTGTGCGTTTTTCCCCAAGCAGCCCTCTGCAGCTAAGGGACTTTCACAAGACATGAATAAACCTGCTTATGCAAGGCAGAACTAACAGGATACTTCAAATGATTCTGAATACACTTCCCTAAATTCCTGTCAGAGAGGTGGAGCAGTGTTACATCAGAGATCGTGCACAGAGAGTTTTCAGGATGCTCTCATGGCAATGAACCATTAGCTGCACTAAGCTGCTCTATCTATTTATTATGTGAGGTTCCAGGCTAACAAAGGTAATACTATTAAAGCAAATATGTTAATACTGATGGAGTTTTTCAAGTCTGACTGCAATGAAAACAATTCAAATTTTTTGGTAGCTTTTAATGTCAGCTCCGGATTAAAAACACACATCTGTTACAATCCTACTAGATAAACACAAAACATAATTATTAACTATTTACCTTGCATACTGACGTATACAAGAGCAGACAATGCACATATTATGGAAGCCAGAAGAATGATGAGGCCGAGCAGGTAGCTGTGCAGCAATCCTCCCCCGGGACAATTAAACTGCCCCTTGTGAACCGTGTAAAGGACAAAAATCCCAATCCACCTGCCGGGAAGGGAGATAACAACAGTTACAGCAGGAAGGGAAAAGTGCCTTCTGCGAGGTGATCACCTGATCGGCAGCAGCGTCTTAATGAAAGCACTGCACAAAGATTACCACCGAGGGACCTGTTACATAAGGAAAGTGTCAGGATGAAAGCACTACACCAACACTCAGCAGGAATTACACTTCAGCCGAGTGCAGACCGAGCCTGCTGCTGCTCCCTCCCTCCCTCAGACCCCAGAGCACCGCGGCCGGAGGATACAAAGCAGTCACCGCATTAATTACGAAACCACACGAGCGCTACTCGCAGATTGAGCCCGGCGGGTGGCGGCGGCCCTGAGCGCAGCAGCACCGCGCAGGCACCGACAGCGCCCGGGCCGCGGGCACCGCTCACCCCGCCGGGCAGCGGCCCCGGGGCGCGCCTTACCACACCAGCCTGACGAACAGCTCGAAGGCTCCCGGCAGTACGAAGTCGTCGCTGCCGATGGCCCAGCGCCGGCCGAACAGCACGAGCCCCGGCATGCTGCGGGTCCCCCGGGGCCCCCGAGTCCCTCACACCCCGCGCTGCCCTCAGGCCTCACCGCCCGCCGGGGCGGGCACGGCCTCACGGTGCCGTGACGTCACCGGGCCAGCTCCGCCCTGTGCACATCGCCCCGCCCCGATCGGGCCGCGCATGCGCCTGAGGAGCCCCGCCCCCCGGGGCGCGCGCACGCGGCAGAAAAGGGCGGTGGCGCCCACAGCGCGTGCGCAGTGCGGCCCAGTGGGAGGGGGCGGCGTGGACCCGGATGTCAGTTCCCCGTGACGTCACGCCGCCCCGGAACAAGACTCCAACAAGGCCGCTGAATGACGTCACAGAGCGAGCAGCGGGCAGGGCGCTGCGCTCCCTCCGCCGTCCTGCACTGACCGAACCAGCCCTCGCTACCGAGATAACGACGGCAAATTAAACCGAAGATAAAACAAAACACATACAAGCACTGAACCCTCTGAACCAGGCTGAAGCCTTCAGCTCTTACCAGAGCAGAGCTCAGCCATCATTGCTTCCCTCAGTGATAATGCCCCTCAGAGCCTTAAAAACTTTTTATTTCAATACAGCAATGACATTAAGCAACTCATGCTCACCGCAACTTTTCATCCAGCCCCAGGCAAACAGAAAACTCTCACATTCAAGAAGGAAAAAAAGAAAAAAAACTCAAAATGTTTTCACCATTTCATAAAGTGTTTATTGAGGATGGTAACACAGGATAAATCATGCAACAGCTCAGTAAAAAAAGGGAATCATTTAAAGGATGAAGAATGGTAACTGGTGCTGCTGATTCCGAAAAGTTTATAAAAAAAATATTAATCGTCCAAAAGTGACATCGAAAACCACTTGAAGCTGAACATGGAAGTTGCTTATAAAGCATTCATTAATAAGAAAATGTAGATATTGTTTAAAATGATCACCCACAGATTTCTGTAATCAACAACTCACAAATGTCCCATTCCTACAGCTGTAATGGTGGAGCAGGGCTGGACATTCAAGATATTAAACCTTCTCTTCCTGAACAAACAGCACAGTCACAAGCATTTGCCACTAATTAACACAATTGCATCTCTTACCCCTCATGGCCTGGGCTGCCAAGTGCTTTCATTATTGGGAATATCTTCCCAGACACCATAGCAGAACAGGGAAGGGCCCGTCCTTGTGGCCTCAAGTGATTTCCTCACTGCCCTCTTGCCATCAGTCTGTTTTAGAAGGGGAACAACTACAAGATGTGACTGTTCCCCTCCTAGCACCAACACATGTTTTGAATAAGGAACTCCATGTCAGCAGATGGCACAAAGACTGGGCACCAGCACATCACATCAAACATCGGTGGTTTCAGATTTAGAGTTGACATATATTCGCCTTTTGGAAAAAAAAATAAATATAGTGGAATGAAAACTGAATCAAAGGGAAAGAACAGATAACTACCATCCATCAAGGATGCACATATTTGTGCACTGAAAAAAAAAAAAGAAAAAAAATCAGTCATTTCAAAGAAAATCTTGAAAATTAAAAAAAACGTTTGCACTTGTTCCTGGTCATAAACAATCTCACAAAAATCTCACTTTTGGAACTATTCCAATTGAAACCATACACTGAATTTATTAATACAGTATAAGTTTCTTTATGTAAAAAATCTTTATACATAGTAATAAAAAAGATAAAGGCAAGATGCATCAAACAGAAATCTGCTGGTTGTTTTTCCTCCGTTCTTACAGAGCCGCTGATGACTACCTGCACTATAAAGAGCTGTGTTTCTGACTTTCTGTCTCAAGCATCTTCACCTTTGCTTGTGATACGGATTGTTCTGTCCAAGCATCCAAAAGGACAGATGCTGGTGATGTTTTGGCACTTACGCTGGCAAACTGAGCTTCTTTCCCTTGAGAACTGCAAGGAAAAGCGGGAAAGAAAACAGTCAGCAAAGCAAAGTTGTGATGCAGGAAAAACAAACACTGTTAAAATGTCAAAGGGACCAAAACCTTTCACACCAAATGAGTCCACTGCAGACAATCCTCCCAGGCTGCCCTTCTCTCTTCAATACATACTGGTAAAACTAGAATTAACAATTCTAACCTTGCCCTCTTGTGGCACCCTGGAGTTTCCACTTTTCATCCTCATAGGACATACCAGCCCCTCATCACAGCCTCTAAAAGTTATGACTAAAATAATACAGCCCCATGCAGCTTTGTGGTTACATGATGGAAGGTGAAATGTGAGTAAGGGCAGAATTATTAATGCACCCAGCAGAAGTGCCTGCTTTTACACTCAGCATAAACAGAAACATCCAAAACACTTTCAACTCTTATGGTATTTAAATCACTGTAGGCATGGGACTTACATGTAACAGTGTACATGGTCAGGGGAAGCAGAAGGATCATGCTTATCCATGGAAGGCAACAACAATATATACTTAGCCATACTTAAGTTTTTCCAAAAGTTCATCAGACCACTTATAAATTTGCATTCTACACATCCCCCCCCAAAAAAACCCCTCAGAAATGCCCCACACTAGCAGGAAGTGTAGTTGATAAATTAAGGATATTTAAGAACTAATTTGCATACAGAATTAATGAGCTCGTAATGCTGATGTAGCAGATCCCTATGAACCTGTTTACTGCTACATTCCACAACCTGAAGCTGGAAGTTACTGCATTGCTTACCTTTTGTAACATACAAATAGAAGAAGTCACAGTACAGAACGGTCTGGACCACACCAGCAACAACAGCTATGAGGTCAAAAAATCCCTCAAAGTAGTAACGCCAAATCCAGTTGACTAAGTACAAGGCACGGTACAGACCCAAGAAGAAAAGATAGTGAGTAGTGATGGTCTCTGCTTCCCCAGTTTTGCTGATCATAAAAAGCTGAGGGAGAATAGCAACCGATTCAAGATAGATGGAGAAGGTCCACAGTATCTGAAAGGAAAAAGCCACAGGTATATCCAACAGTCTTACTGATAATAGCAGGACAGAAAACATTTGACTTGGCTTGACTTTTTACTCTCTAACAATGTTATGGATGAATTCCTATTCATACAGGTACAGCATTTTGGCAAACTTTCCCTGGTACAGGAAAAACTAAGTTGAAAGCTTCACAACCAAGCAGCAGATGGGAGGAGGGAACTCTCCTGGCAGACAGCAGACTCTCCAAACCAGATCTCTGCTGAGCTGGCACACACAGGTTTACTTGAGGGAACTTATGTGCAGCCAGTTCACATTAAAATGAAATGCAGCTTACAGAGTCCATGCTGAGAAAGCTGCAGGGAAGATGAAGTCTATTCCCTCCTCCTAATGTTCTTCCATTTTCTATCTATTTGATTAAGAGTGAGTTAACACAGAAAAAAAAATTTAAAATCTGTCTCAAAGTGTTGCAACTCAAATTACCGTATTCTACAATATCAATCCAAACATAAAATGCAGCTCAGCTGACGTAAGACAACCATGCAAAGTTACTTTCTTTTTTATAGGAAAAATTACCAGTTTGAACTGTCTATAATTACATTTTTAACATATTTTATCTGCAATTAAACACATAGCTGCATTTTAAATATAATGCAATTCCTTTTAATAGTCTAGATGATTTGCAATTCTATAGAATTAAGTAGCAGTATAATTCCTTTTGTTTTCACCAGGTGGCACCAACTATTCCCAAACTGCATTCCTAGGGATTTCTTTAACAAACAGAACAAAAGGAATTCTGAATTAATACAGCCATCAGAGTGTACTGGGAAAAACAGAGTCTTCTGCTTAATAAAATAATCAATGCTGGTAACAGTGCTGGTCTCCTGAGGTGCCTTAAATTTGCACAAACACCTGCATCACACAGATTCACCGAGGAAAGGATCAGCCTAAACCTACTAAACATAAGACACCCTTCAACCATTCACTGGTCAGGCTAAAAATGCTCATGCTAAGTATTTTAGGGGAAAAAAAAAAAAAAATCATCTCCTGCCCACAATCAACTCACCTCCAGTGGAGAGAAGTCATGATTGACAAGAAAAGAGAGCCCACCAACAGGAACTATCAGGAACTCCACTCGGAAGGTGTCATGGTTTCCATCGTAGGTGGCCTTGAACTTCATGTAGATCAGGTACACGGTGGCGTACGAGCAGGCGATGTAGATGAGCTGGGGGCAAGGAAAGAAACAACCCCAAAACAATCCACAGAGGCTCCAGGATTAAATCACACTCCCTGAATGAGCACTAAGAGGAGTAAGTGTGGCCTTTCTGATTCTTTGCACTGGCTTTGCAGGCTGTTGGGCTTTTGTCAGCAGAGTAGTAATTCCAAATCAGTGATTCTGGGCTCTGCTTGTTTTGTTGCTTTAAAGGAATCACATGCCCATGGTTGAAGTGACTGGCCAAAGGTGAAGACCCTTTCCAGAACTAAGGAAGTGACTGAAGAAGGAATGTTCTGCAACTGCAGGGGAAGCACTGGCCCCAAACATTTGGGTTAAAAATGTGCAGGTGCATACACACAGTAATAATGGAAGGGGCCTTTCTACATCCAAAAAACCCAGCATGGTGTGGTTCATGTGGAAATTAAAAAAAAATATTCAATAAGCCCCATTCAGACAACCATATCACAAACTGATTTGCTTTGGACCTTTAAACATCTCTAAAATCTGAGGACTGGCAATTGGACATTGTTCTTCACCAACCAAAACAAAACCTGCAGGACTAAGAAACTGAGAGAAGCAATGAACCAGAATTCAATTTGAGCTGATGTCTAACCATTTTGAATGGTTATGGCACAGCAGACTTTATAGCTATTCCCTGTGGAATAAGCAAAAAACTTCATTTTACAGGTGAGAAAACAGAACTAGAGAGAATCTAAGACTTTCTAAAGGTCAATCTGCCATCATCAGGACAGAGCTCATTGTCCTGGAGTCAATACAGTACAGCAGACTAGACAAATATTTCAGCTTCAGCCAGTTTCAGCACAAAGATTAAATGTTCCAAATCATTTATCACATTAAAAAGGGTTCTTTGCAACAGAGAAGTAACAGATTAAAAATCCCACTGTTTGCAGATGCTATCAATCACTGAATGCTCTGCTCACAAACACAAAATCCTACGAATACTGTATTAAGGAGCTCAGAATGCAGTGGCTCTGCTACACAAGCACCCCAGCTGAGCAGAGATAAAGAACCACAGCAGAGGATACAGGGAACCTTTACTATGAGTGTAAACTAATCACAGCAGGTGTGGTCATAGAAGACACTAAGGAAGTGTGAATGAATCCAAATTCCTTATATTACAGATTTCTTTGTCTCAAGAATCAACTTCTCAGCTAAAGTTCTCAACAATTGCAACATTATATACTCCTACATATATATAAATATAACACAAAATTGTGTTGGGACACTCAAGCAGCTTCATCTTGACACTGTAACAATGGGCTGAAAAGACAATTGCATCCAACAGTCTCTCTAAGCAGTAACCTTTGAAATTGAAATAGAGGCTACCATTTTGAAAGTATTTCCACATTCATTCCTTTTCTGATTAGGAGGGCTGCAGAACACAGATGTGGTCATGGCCCTGAATCAAAACCAATAAATAAATAAATGGCAAAAAACCCCTACCTGCTTCTTTAGTGCACCTGATGGTACTTTCCAATCAGGAATTACATATGGAAAAAGCTTCTGTTTCAAGAATATTTTATTTAATCCACTCTTCATCTACACTGTTAATATTAAAATTTAAGCACACACATTTTACTTGCTGGAAAGCAAGTGTGAGTTTAAGATACAAAATTTTTTTTTACAGTATTATTTTGCTAATTCTTCAGTACATTCTGCATTATTGATTATTTGGTCTTTCCCCTTGGCAAAGTTATGCTAGTCTCTAAATTAAACCTGAAAAACATCAAGAAAATCCAAGAATAAAGTAACTGGATTAAAAAAGTACACACATACTGCCCTCTCCCAGACTACTGCTTTATTTTCTTGTACTCAGCACCAGAAGTTGCAGGAATGAATAAGTAACAAACTCAAGTTCAGGCTCACTGACATTCAGTGGCCAAGTGACAGGGATATAACTCACAGAAGCTACATTCCTTAGAGTTTACTTTTGTCAGCTTTAGATCAGCCTCTGACCAGACAGTAGCTGCAATTCTGGCAGTGCATCCTGAATACTGATTTAGCTTGTGGTGTATCAAAGGAGATTTACTTGAGCTTTAATGTCTCAATTGAGAAACACCGTTTATTTGAGCCATTTTTCCAAATGTTTGTATTTTCAATAACCAAAATGCCACTTGTTCTAAATGTCACAGTCCTGATATAAACAGTTTTTTAAAACTGCATGTAGAGTACAGAGAAAAAAAGCAGGATTTTGAGTCCGTCTTCCACATTCTTTATCTAAAGCCCATCTAGAACTTGCTCTGTAACAACTGTGCCATTCAAAGTGGCTTTTATTAATGAAATTATGTACTCTGCATGCAACATCACTAGCTTTTCTAACTCTCCAGTATACTCTACCTTCATAGATGTGTTATACAATGAAATGAATGAAGTGAAGAGGTCCAGGTAACGGGTAGTGAAGACCAGTGCAAACAGAAGCTGGCTTTTCCCAGAAATACCTAAAGTGATAAAGGAAATAATTAATTATTTAGAAAGTGATGAGGTGCTTTGAAACACTTGATGTCTGGGATGAGAAAGGATATATCCTTTATTTTTAAGCAAGTTGATGATAAAATTAGTACAAATTCCAAGTTCTCAAGCTGCACAAACAGAATTTTAAGCCCATATAGCTCAGTAGTGTGAACATAAGTTACCCTGTACTGGAAGAGGTGCTGGCACTACACAAGGTTTAGAAGCTGCTCACAGCAGGTAGTAGCATCTCCAAAAATATCACCTGCAAGCTATGTGTTCTGTATTAACACTGGGCAAAACTGCACTAGCTTTCAGTTCTCAGAGTGCTGTCACATGCCTCAGTACAATCTTTAGATGCTGAATAGCTGGAAAGGTAGAAGGGCAATAGGCAGACTCAGTGACAAGCAGAAGGTATGCTGGCACCAATAATGGGATTTTAGAGGAATTAATAGATTTTAAAACACAAGGCAATTCAATACACAGACTCAATTTGCCACATGGTGAGAAAAACATCAAACAATCAAACCCATGTGTTATTATGTACTAAAACAAAATTTTAAAAAGAGAGGGAAGTGAGATAAAATGTCAGACATCTACACTGCATCTTCAAAGCAACTTTCGATTCTAGGTCAAAGCCCCAATGTCAAAACGTTTGTTTGTACTAAACTTCAAGCACTAGAGCACAGTTAGAAGCATAAAAGCTTTGCACAGTCAATCACTAAAAGCTTCCCAAGACTGAGGTGAAGCATTGCTCCATAATACTGATGTGGTGGTGTGTCACAGCAGGGGACAAAACAACCCACTCTGTGCCTCTATCTTGTTATTCCAATTATTCTTGTTTTCAGTCATCCAGGGTGAATATAATTGAATCTGTTCAGCTAAGCATGAAAGTCTCGTTCAAAAAACAAGAGGGAAAATACTCTGTAGGAGAGGGTTATGATGCAAGGCTGAAAATCTCTGTCCCTTTATACAGAGATATTTCTAGAAAAGCTTTTATTAACAGTGCCATAAAGCAATTAGGACAAGGCAATCTGCTATGGCCATTGAAGTCCTTTTTCACTCCAGCTTAAGGAACATGGAATAAACTGCTCCAGATGAAGGAATTGAATCTATGAAGTACAAGAATGGCTGAAAGAGTAACAATTAGAAAGGGTGGTGTTTGCAACTTTCATATGTGAAATGTCTGCAAGATGAGCCTGATGTGCCACCTACAGAACAACCCAAAAGCAGTACAGGGAATGTAAACCACCTCAAAACCTGCAGGCTGTAAAGCTGTAAAATACAAGCTGCAAGTATTACAAACAAAACACCCTCACTTCCCAGAAAAAAAAAAAAAAAAAAAAAGCCAACAAACAAAAACAACAAACCAAAAAAACAAAAACAAACAAACAAAAAAAACCCCACCAAAAACCCACAAACCAACCACCTCCCAAAATTTAGAAAAATATACATTTGACATTTCTTGAACTACAACCACATTGCATAGACAGCTGAAGCAGGACTCTGGGCTCATCCTAGGTGTGCCTGCTGGCATCACAACTTGATAATAAAACCCTCCAGCAAGCAAAGCTGTCCTAAGGTCAGAATCCACAGGACAAAAAAATCCACCTGGACAAATTACAGAACAGCATCACCCTACAGAATATAATTAAGCTAAATTATTTAGCATGCTATTTTCTTTTAGCAAATAACTGGGAACAGCAAAAAAAAAAAAAAAAAAAAAAAAAAAAAAAAAAAAAAAAAGAAAAAGAAAAGCATATGAGAGACATTAATTATTGATAAGAGCTATAAATCTGGATCTGGATATACTGTCATTAATACATATAATATACTTGACAAATTCTTCTAAGCCACTGCCAGTCTCACCTCCTTAACCCCAAAGTTGTAATTTTTATTAAGGCTTATTAAGGCTTTTCAATCTCATTGATTTTTGAATCTTTAGAATAGTTGCGAAATCCCACTCTTGACCCAAAAAGAAACTAATTTTCATGTTAAGTAGCCTAGACTAGGCAGGGTTTAAATTGTAAACCAAAGGCCCATGAAGGGACAGGCAAACTGGGAGAAACATCTAAACCATGAGCAAAAACAGGGTGAGAGAACAGGTAAACACACAGCTGTATGACTCTGATGCACTTCAAAACTTTAGGAAATGCATCAATACATCACAGCACTGACCCTGCCTCACTGCTGGGCAACCGCAATACACTGAGGCTACTGTGATGTTATTCTCATCCTTCTCCCTTTCCTTTTACTCCCACAAACACCAATTTGTTTTTGAACTAAATAAAAATGTTTTTATTTCTTCTTCCAAAGCTCTGGGCTTAAATTTGGAAGAGCCAAAGCTCTCAGTTTTGTTTCATCCTCACATGTGGAAAAACTTCAACCTCTGCACTCCAGCTTGGCTGAAAGCCACAACATGAAACTTTAATTCAGGTGATTTTCACAGCCAGGCAGGAGGGCAGAGCTGAAATTGCAGCATTTTTTTATCAACTTCATTTTGCTGTGGTGAGTCAGGTAAGGAGTAGCAGGCAGGAGCAGAGGCATTGAACTGTGGAGTGTGTACAGCACTTGCCAACTATGAACTGCACATCACAGCCATAAAAGCTACAAACAAAAGTCCTTCTAAGAAAGGTTGATCCATACTTTCCCATGGAAACTTCACAGACTTTTTAAAATAAAGTAGTTTAGTTCTGTACCAAGTCCACATCAGCCACAGAACCACTTCTTTGGTTCTGCTAACAAGTACCAGCATTAAGACTCCAGTGCTTCCAATTTAAAAACCCAAACTAATTTTAAAGACAAATTTTCCAACTGAGAAAGGAATACTTTCCTTCAAAGAGAGAGAAAAAATTTGAAAGCTACCTAAAGCAGCAGTTTTTGAGAAAATACAGACAAATTAGCAGCAGCCTATGGCAAAGTACTGTCAGAAGCCTTAATTTAGCATATTATCTAGTCCATAATAGACACATAGAATTGAATTACAGCTATATCACCTAGCAAAAGTACTACACATTTATTATCTACACTACTTTTTTAAGAGTATAAAGCATGTAATTTGACAGCACTGGAACTGCAGGTCACCTTTAACACTTGATAAATGGCACAGAGAAGTGGGAATCAATTTTCAGGCAGTAATTTGCACTGCAAACAATGTAATTTGACTTGAAATGGGTAAGAAAATACAGACTGAACAGCACAATGTTTGAAAGCACAGGATTCCTCAAGTCTCATGAATTTCCTAATTATGACAGGATGTCAATAATGGAGTTACCTTCTACATTCTCCACGGCTCTTCCTAATGATTTTTGAACTGTTATTTTGAGTGGCCAACATTTTTCCAAATTCTAAATTTGGAAACTCAAATAACCAGACATGCAAAAAAACCATTTCCCTGCCAGCTCCGAAATTTTTAAGTCATGATTTGGATTTGCTTTCTCCTTTGCTGTCTTTTCAACCAAGTGACTAACTAAGTAAGAAAAAAAAAAATTAAGTTTTTCAAACACAGAAAACACAGACTGTTCAAAGTGCAGATGAGCCTAGCCTTACCTATCTTCTTCAATTAGAGGAGTCACTTCTTAGGATAGAAAATGGGGACTATGTGTCTCCAAAAACAGCAGGTTGCAGCAGAGGTGCACAGGCTGTGTCCCTCATTTCCAGCTGCTTTTACAGGCCTCTGAGCTCTCATGGAACAAAGGCCTCACACACAGATGCAACCAGGAGAGGAGTCGGCACCATGTGCTTTGCCAGCTCTTCATGGATCACAGCCTGCAATCCAGTCAGCAGTTAGAAGCCCTTATTTATTTTCAAAGCCTCTACTGCTTCAAAAGTGCACAGTACAGTAGCAGCTGGTTTGCCCGTGTTTCCTTAGTCACCAATAACCACGAAGTGTAAGTTTATTTAATTTACAAATGGCTCTAATAACCATACACTGTAAAGAAATAGCAGAAAGCCCTCTAATAAAAGGCTCTTCATAGCTGCTCAACATTAACTGGTAACTACTTAGGGGTTATTATCATGTATGACTTTACAAACATATGCAAATGTATATTTACAAAGGTTTCATCAATAGAAATCCCAACTGACAACAATGAACCACTAGGAGGAATAGAATAGAGCCCCCAAAATAAAAGTCTTTGCTTGTGTTCCTTTGAGGTATTCATGTTTTTCTCATTCTAGAGAAATTCTCATTGTTAGGCTTCAAACACCAATATGAATCTGGATTTACTCCTGAGGACTCAGGCAGAACTAGAAAGCACCAAAGAAACAACTCCTGACAAACACATCCCTGCTTCTTTTTTTTTTCCTCAGGAAAATGAATTAAGCAAGTATTTTCTACTGAAAGAGCTCATGCATGTGTGTGTGTGTCCAGGGACGCTGGCTAATTTGGGAAAGGGTGAGCTCCATCACAATGTGATACAGGCCTGGGTTACTTTTCTGTCTTGGAGAAGGCTGTATCAATGATTGGTGTGAGCTTGCTTTCTTATGAATAAGCCCCTAGTATTACAGATTCTTAATCACAACTGGCTTAAGGAAAGCAACATCAGATCACTTTTTTAAACAGAAAAATGGGACCAGGTCACATTGTACTATACTGTGCAAATAACCTTACATCCAAAGGTCACTTACGGATCTCTTGGCTCAAACCCTATCTGAATTTCACCTTTGCAACAGAATTTCTCATTTTCTTCCTTCAGACAGTAAATGATATTCAGTCTTTAGATCATTAACCCTCCTGCTGTATGTAATCTCAACTGCATTTCTCAAACACAGGACTAAACTCTACACAAGAGCTGGAGGAGGCAAGGCCCTCTCCTGCCAGGTCCAGGCAGGATTCCTGTGATGCACTAGAGCCTGAGCCAGGTGAGTTCATCAGGAAGGTGCTCTTGTGCTCATGACCCCAGGAACAATAATTCTGCACTACCACTGAAAGCAGGCCATAGAGTTACTTCTTTTGTAAAGTTAAGAATAGTTTTTACTTAAAGTCTGTTAAAAAACCAAAGCTATTAGTTTATTTTTAAAAAACAAAACTATTAATTTACTTTTCTTTTGTGCTACCAAATGATTCACCAGTGATTTGACACAACAACATACAGAACCTGTACTTCCTCCTACCTGCAGTGTAAATCTCTTTCATTTCCCCATTCTCAGTTATTTCAGGGTACAACTTAAACTAATTCTTCATGCTTTTTAACTGAAAACTTTACAGATACATCTGTTCAACAGTGCTAACCCGGTATTTGAACATCAACACATGGTAAACTGATTTCAAGAACAACCACCCTCACTAAAGAAGGAGAAGCTCAGTGGAGAGAAGGCAAAGTCAAGTTCACAGTCAAATTCCTGTGCACAAATGCACCGGTATTCCCTGGTCCGATCCACATAACACACACCGCAAGCAAATGTCCATTTTGAATGACAACAACTCCCAGTTTTCTGCAAGAAATCAGCTACGCTGCAGTTATGGAACTGCCTGCAATTCCCTCCAACCACCACTCCGTACAGCCGAAGGGGGAAAGCCCGGCCCGGCCCGGGGAACTGCAGCGCGGCGCTCGGAGCGGGGCTCGCCCGGCCGGACCCGGCACCGCTCCCGCTGCCACGTCACACGGGCCCGCGGCTCCCGCCGGGAATCTCCCTCTGCCGCTTCCTACTGCCGGCTGGCCCTGCCGACAGCCCGAACAGCGGCACGAACACAGCTCGGCTCCTGCACAAAAGCCAAGGAGAGGGGGAGCGGGAGGCCACCGCGGAGGGAAGCGGAGAGCGGGGAAACTTCAGAGGTTGCGAACCGCGAGTCAGCACCGAACCGGCGCTGCCGAGCACACCGGCGGCACAGGCCCGGGCGCGGCCAGGGCAGGCGAGGGAAGGGATGGAGGGACAGAGGGATGAAGGCAGGGCGGCTGCCCGCCCCGCGGGGGACGAATTCCTCCCCCTCCTCCTCCAAACCGGCCTCCCCATTCATTCGCCTGCCGCCGGGCAGTTACATAAGGAAGGAGCGACCCTCTCGGACACAGCCGAAGCGGCGGTGCACAGGGATTAAAGTACAAATAATGGCAACCGCAACACTTCTCAGGGAATGGCAGCTCCCGCCGGCGCACCCCCACCCAGGAGCGGGGATGCGCCTCCTCCTTCCCCCTCTGCCGGCTGCTCGCCCGCTCCGCCAGCGCTGGATGTGGAGGGGGCCGAATCGCGGGGAGGTCAGGAGGAGGGCAGAGCCCCTTCCTCTGCACGGAGGGGAGCGACCATCCCTTTTCTCCTGCCCGGGTCGAGTTCTGCCCGCCCGCCCCGGCGGGGTCAATCCCCTCCCCGCCTTTCCCCGCTTCACCAGGGCCGCCTCCCGGGCCAGAGACAGGCGCGACCCCCCCACACCGCCCCGGCTCGCAGCGCTCTCCCCGGGCGCGGTCCTTCGGGGGCGATCACAGCACCCCGCGGCCCCGGCGAGCTCGGGGCGACGCCGCCCGGCCCCGGAGGGGCTCCCGCGGGGCTCCGCGGCCCGGAGCCGCCCGGCCGGTCCCGCCCCGCGGCCTCCGCACGCACCCGCGCAGGAGCGGCTCTTCCAGATCTTGAGCAGCAGGATGATGATGGCCGCCAGGTGGGACAAGTCCCCGGTGAGGCGGAAGATGTTCATGGCGGCGGCGGCGGCAGAGGCGGCGGCGCAGCCGGAGCCGGGGAGCGAAGATGGCGCAAGCTCAGCGGGCACCGAGCGACGTGGCCCGGGGACGTGGCCAGGCAGCCCCGCGCCGGTGCACGCCGGGAGCGGGGGGAGCGCCCGCCCCGCCCCGCCCCGCGCCGCCCTCACAGCGGGGCAGCCCGGCAGCTGCTGGCCCGTGCAGTGGAGGGGGCGGTAGCGGGACTCAGCCCTTGGGCGGCTGAGCAGCTGATCTGTATATGTATATTTAATAGCGAATATAATATATGTTATATGTATATTTTGTTATGTTTTGTAGGTCGTGTGAAAATATACATCAGCTGCTAGAGAGGGTCCAGCGGAGGCCATAAAGCTGATGAGGGGTCTGGAGTGTCTGTCTTAGGAGAGACCGTGAGGGCTGGGCCTTGTTAGTCTGGAGAAGAGAAGACTGAGGGGGAATCTTATCAATACATATACATACCTTAAAGGTGGGTGCCAGGAGGGTCCCAGAATCAAGGAATCACAGAACGGTTTGCGTGGGAAGGGACCTTAGGGATGATCTCCATCCATCCCCTGCCATGGGTAGGGATGTGACTCACAGACCAGGTTACTGAGGGCTCCGTGCAGCCTGGCCTGGAACACTCCCAGGGATGGAGCAGCCAAAGCCTCTCTGGGCAGCCTGTGCCAGGACGGTGCCAGACTCTTTCCCGTGGTGCCCAGTGACAGAGCAAGGAGCAATGGCCATAAACTAAACCACAATTAATTTCACCACGAGGAAGAACTTTTTTAAATTGAGGGTAGCAGAATACTGGGACAGGCTCTTCAGGGCAGTCAGGGATTCTCCCTCCCTGGAGACATTCCAAACCCATCTGGACACGTTCCTGTGTCACTCCTCCAGGTGACTCTGCCTTGGCAGGAGGATTGGACTGGGTGATCTCCAGAGGTCCCTTCCAACACTAACAATTCCATGATTCTGTGTAAACTTCCAAGAAGAAGAAAAAAAGGCAATTATTTCTTCAACAGTCATGCCTTGAAAGTCAGCACACTGCCACTTCAGAGTCCTGAATCCCTAAAACACGACATGGCTAGCATAGTTTAGTGGGCAGTTCAAAAGAAGCATCTCCTCTTAATAACTCTCCAATGTTATCTGCAAAAACTCCCAACAACCCAAACAATAGCAAAGAAAAGTAGGAATAGCTGCCCAGGAATAGGATTTCCAGTGGTTGTAGAAAATGGGTAACAGCTTATTCCAGGTGAACAGTGGTGCTTTGCTGGGTAGCTCATTTCTTTAAAATCTCTTGGTTTACATTGTTTCACAACCTGTTTAAGGAAATAGCATAAAAACTTAACTGTTACAGAATGATACACTGAAAAGTTCCCACAGCAGAAGGTTTGAAATTTATGAAAAGGATCCTAACTACAATCTTTAATTTTTCTGTTTAAAATGTGGCACAAACATTGAAAAAGTTTACATAATCCTGAAAAGAAGAGAGAACTCATTAGTACCTGCTATTATCTTTTTTAATAAGTACCTAGCAGTGTGGCAAAATCAAATTTACTTGTTTTCAGAGATTAGAAATCAAAGCCTATCCTCTTATAATACTGTGTTTACAAGTACAGCAATACAACTCCTTGACAAGGTCCATAGTATCTCTTTATCAGTTCCTCAGAGAAGAGGTTGTGTGTTGCATTTGAAAAGTTTTATAGATCTGAACTCTAACAGAATAATTATTTTAAACACATGTTGAATAATTTTTGGCATCAAATAATATTTGATGTAATCACCAGTGAGTTGCCTACTTGAGGATACATATTAAAAAGCTAGATATAGTACTTGGGGAATTTGTACTGAAGATGACAGCATTTGGTAGAATTCCCCAAATCTGTGGTACCAACTGCAACAGAAGGGGAGAAAGTGCAAATTCATAACTACAACATCAGCAGCTGCAGTGCTGAGGCACTTCTGTCACTGCACACACATGTGAGGTTTGGAAACAGACCTGTCTCAGAGCACTGGCTGGACCAGCCTGTTTGACACAGGCTTGATTGAAATATGTACATTTATTATGTCAGATCTCAACAGTTCTGAAAGTAGCTAATAAAAACACTGACAGATGCATATCTGGAATCTATTTGATAGATACATTAAAGGCAGAGAGCTGACATCCATTCTCTCAACCCCCTTCTCAGTTCATGCAGTATATATTCAAAACTTGTTTGTGATCTAAGTTGTTTTCTGACATCTGATTAAATGTTGAAACATGTCAGGCCCCAATTAAAGATGACCTAGGGCAGTTTCAGCCTGTGCATCAAACCAATGTGATTTTAACTATAGCGATGGCTGTTCCTTGATAAATCAATACAGTTCACTTCCATATACAATGGTTAAAAATTATTGAGAAAGCAGTACCAGAAAATATTCCTCTGCTGTATCTGTGACAAATTAGCATTTTCCACTGTTTTCATATTTCTCCTATAGGAATTTACTTTTGAATTCTCTCCTTTTCTCTTTGTCACTCAAAGAGAAGTTTATAGGTATTAGGTGAGATGTTGTTAAGTAAGGCTAATTATATCAGCTAAAACATTAGATAAATGTTACACTGTTGCCAGAAAAGCAAGAAATCCATCAATCACAATTTCTCCAGTTAATACTTCAAAGTTCAGTCACTTGGACTGTGAGCTCTGAACCTGCCTGTGTTCCTGCATCATCAGGGCAAGAAAATCCTCTCATTAATCCGGATTGGAAAAGCAGACTGATGCTGAACAGAAAGGGACAGGAAGAGACAGATGGACATTGGTTACTTTCTGCTCATTGCAGGAAAAAAAAAGTAAAATGCATTTTGTGGCTGTGTATTTTTGGGTACAAATAAAGAACCAGATGTGAATTTTGATAAAAATATCCTATGATGCAAAACTCCTACATATCCTGATGCCAGGCAAGGTCTGGTGGGGTTCTTTGAGGTAGTCTCATAATTTCTCTAAGGACTGAGTAGGTAGTTATGGAAAGATGGTCTGATAATGGATCACAGTTTTAACTAAGATATGAAATTAGGATATCTGGATAGTTCACAGGTCTGTTTTGCTGTCTGACAGGTTTGTTATTTATCTGTTATTTATCTCCAACAGCACGTTGCATAACAACACAAAAAATACTCTTTCTGAGGAGCAATTCCAAATGTTTGGGGTACAAATAAAAGATATTTAACTTATAGTGGAGTTTTTGTTTATTCTTTGCAGACCTGTCTTTTCTACCCAGTTTCCCTCCTGCCTTACTGGAAAAGGAAGTCAGATCCCTCCCCTCCAACAGCACTGGAGTAAACAGTCCCCAGGCCTGTCCCACATCATATGGCATGCATGAAAATATTTTGCTAATCAGGACTATATGTCCTGAGAGTTTTTAGCTCTCCTTATCCCATGTCTACAGGTTTTGCTTTAAAAAAACAAAAAACAACAAAAAACAACCCAAAACACACACACCAAAAAAACCCACAAACTTATCAAAAACATTTTCACTCAAATAAAGAGAACCTATTGCTTAAAGCTGTGTACCAGCCTGGAATATCAACTTTTTAGAGAAAAGAAGAAAAAAAAAAGAGGAAGGGATTATTTGAAAATTGATGTTTACTTCTAAGGAGGACAATATATGACAGGTGACCGAGGTGCTGCAGCTTGATGGCTGTTCCTCGACTGCCATGGGGGAACTGGCAGTGTCCCATTGGGAAGCAGTGCATGTATCTATAACCACAACACAGCATGAGCCAAAATACCAACGGTGCCCTATGGCCAGTTACCTGCTCAAGTGACACATTCCAGGTGACTGTTGATTCCTTGCTGTTTTCTGAGTGTCATTGGAATGACTCACTTCTCCCTTAGCCCCAGGTGCCTTTGGCTGGCACACTTGAGCAATGTCTCACAAGGGGAGCAGACAGTGGGACTCTGACAAGGTCCCAGCCTAATATGATGTGGCTGCAATTTGTGTTACTGGAAAGTAAATAAGGGGGTGATGATCCCTAGGCACAGCAGTGAAGTGATAAGCTAAATCTGCCATAATGCAGTACATAATTGCCTCTGGAATATTTGAGCAGATTATACAGAGGCATAAAGGGTTTATTAAAATTAAGGAAAGATGCCTTTTTTTTTTTTTTAAATAGCATCTTTAGAGGCTCACACTGAGGAGCTGGTTAGCTCTGATGTGACAGATTGAGATCACTGGGAGTCAAACATTCCATGCACTGTACAAAACCTGACAACAGCCATAATGCCAGCTTTAACAGGGACACAGACACTGTGGATGGGTAGTTGTTTTCTTCCTTTCAGGGACTTAGAGATACCACAGATGTGGCATTTATCTCAGTACCAGGTCATATTTTCTCTCCTGCTGATCCAGAACCAGTAGCCCTTTTCTCTTTTCTAAACACAATTCTGAACATAAAGGTATCAGGCACTGAGATAATAAGCCAACAAAAGTATTTCTTCCCATATGTTAACTCCTGAAGGAGTTCAATCACAGGAATGAGATGAAATTCTTCCTCTCACATACTGCTGGACAGGGTCACCTGTCACAGGGCTCAGAGCACTCAGAGGAGCCAGGCCTACACCAGAGTTGTGACTGTCAGCAGCTGGATGGCTGGATGCACATCCCACAGGATATATGGCACTGCCCAACAACCATCAGAGAAGTCACAAGTGGAGAGGAGAGCTGCAACTTTCATAATAAGCAAATAAAATTATTATCATGGTCTATATTCAATAGCAGATTTATGGAGGAATCCTATTTTTTTTTCTTTCTCAAAAATCTAAAAGAACTAAAAAGAATGTAGGAAAAATTAAGCTTGGTTTAAACAAATGTTACCCACATCTACTAACAGCAACATTTCTTTAAGAATCAAATTTTTATACCACATTTCTCTGTAGTTTATTCTTCCCAAAAAATCCTGATGATGCAAAAAGAGAGGGACTGTGGGACATTTTTCCCATGAATGCATTCCAGTGAAAGTGATCACGTGCATGTTGTATGCAATACACATCTGCAGAGAGGACAGATGCCTGCACTGAGGGCTTCTGTGGTTTGCTTCACGGAAGTGAAGAGCACACCTCTCAGTTTCCTCTGGCAGGGGCAGTGTGCAGGATTATGAATGGGCAGCAGGTCACACACAGATTACATACCATGCATACTTGTGCTCTCCATGCCTTTCTCCCCTTTCCATCTATTCTTCCCACAGAAATTTAGTTTCAACAGTTTTGATGGAGGTGTCTCAATGAATCCTAGATTTTGTAGAATGGGCTTTTCCATTGGTGACCTTTACAAGAGGTACACTGGCAGGAGTAAAATTGCTTTTCTGCAATGCTTGCCATCCAAGATGCTCACACCATCTCACGAACCAAACAGGATTTCCAATCTCACCATGCAATAAGTTCAACATGAAGTCAGTGCTCCACACTTACTCCTCCCACACTGCTCTTGTAAGAAATAGATAAGCATTTGACCAAACGTAAATGTAATGCCAAAGTTCTTAACATAATTATTAATTTAATAAAATATATAAATAATCAAGCAGTTTAGCTACTTAAAAGCACTTGTGCTTGAAAGAAATTACACCACAGATGGCACAAAACAAAGAGCTCACTCCTGCTCCAATTAAAAGCTAAACTCTGACTCACATAACTGCAAACAGAATCACTCCCAGGTATATTGACAGAAGAAGATCACTTTCAACTCATATAGATTTTTGAAGGGCTTGGTAGAGCTAAGTCATGTATCTGACCTAAGCAGCTGAACTGGAAATGCTGACTGTCTTCTTGACATGAAAACACTCTCCTGCATCTTCAGAAGTGCACACAGAATTCAAGTCACGCAATTTTTAGAAATCAAAAAGCCTTTTAGTATTTTCACATCTGAGTGAGGCAGAACTTTCTAATGTGAAAACACAGATAAATCTTTATAATGCATTTGATCCACTGAAGCATTTCTTGGTTTTAGTGGACATTTGCATGTATTTGCTGGGATTAATTAAACAAACTTCTTTCTATTTAAATATAAGTCTCAATCTCCTGTTCACATGCAGAAAAGGAAACACAGCTGGAGAAGCTGGAATCTTACCGTGAGGATTAGAGAAAAAAGTGCCAGGCAGTTTGCAGCAATCATAATTCTTAGCTTATAAAATGCACGTAGTATTATCTAGAACATTATATCACTCATGCCAGGGTTAGTTATAGGCAAAGGCAGCTCCCAAAGCAGAATATTGCTGAAGAGGGAAGAGGGAAAGGAGGGGGTGAGAAATGGCTCTCACTGCCTACTTTTCCAATAACAAAGCCCTGAGAATCAAGTTAGCCCCTGCTGCTGCAGGAATTACAGAATATATGGGACTATGGTAGGAACTGTTACTCCCAACTGCAGCAAGACCTCACATTCACCTTGCCCCAGCAGCAGCTGGGCTCTTCCCTCCCTCCCTCCCTCCCTCCCACTTCTATTGCTTCCCCCCTGAGAAAAATTTCAATTCTACTTTCAGGGCTGAGAAGCCAGATGTAATGTTTGCCATAAAGAAATACAAATTACAGTTTGAAGGGCATTTACTGCAGTACAGCCCTGAATAAAAAAGCTGAGCTTTTCAGTCCATGCATTGCCTTTTTAGTCCAGAAAAAATAAGACTTTTGCAATGGCAAAATGGAAAACTGTGCCATGTGCTCACGGCCTAAAATCATGTTGAACAACATCAAAATATATGTTCACATGCAGATGATTTTTAATATATCTTTTTTCCCCCGTTGTTTAAAATATTGAGGTGTGGCATGAGAAGCTAATATCAGACACTTAAGTCATATGCTGATAAAACACAGGAAAATACTTATGGTTTATAATTATGAGAAATTCCTTATTCTAGGTCTTGTGGAAGTCCTAGTAGTATGTAGGCCAAGTGAACAGTTTCCCCTTAGTGTTCCCAGGTGTACACTTCAATCCCATCTGGAATGAAAGGACTGTCTCTTGATGAACATAAGCAGGTTTCCATGGTGCATTTTGTCACATGAAATACTCATAGTATTGCCAATGCCCTCAGTGTCAACAGTTCTGTATTGAATACAAACAGCCACAGGGAAACGACGTTTTGTAGAGGTACTCAAATCCTAAGAGCCTGTTATCACTTCTTGTCTGAGCAGGATTTAAACCAGCAGACCTGAGATGAAGCTATTTTATTACAACAGCAGTGACTTTTAGTGCAGTTTCTACTACACCACACAGAAGGATAGCCCCTTTCCAGGGAATGTACACTTGAAGTAAAAGAAAACCCAGTAAAAGGACACAAGAGTGTGACCAAATTAGCCCATATAAAAAGCACTGGGTATCAGACATCAGCCTCCAAATAACAGTCCCCTGCTACCTGTCCCCCCTATAATTGAAGTTTCTACCTAACACACAATCCTACATTTCAGTGATTTTCTCATGAGACACATAAGCCATTTTTAAACTCAAAGTATTTGCAGGGATACTGCATTACTTTGTAATGGTAAAGCTATGGAAAGGAGACATTCTCACAGTAACAGCAGATGTGGGTCTTGCTTGTAAGAATTTAACCACTCTGCACTCAGAAATCTCAGAGCCTCTTGATTCTACTGTTCAAGCTGAGCTGACACTCTTTTATCTCTAGCATCTCTCTTGTTAACTCCAGGATACTGAAAATCAAAGCAAAGAAAAATATTAAATCTTTTGACATGCCTTGCTTTGCAATGTTAAAGACTAAGTAGAATACTTAAGCAATTAGTTTGCCTTAAGTTTTAAATTTGCCCCACTGGAATCTAAATTTCAAGCCCAGTGCTCTTCTTAAATATTAGCCTGTCAAAATGTTAAAATCCAATGCAAGTTAATGGCAATATTCTAAATAGAAGTGTTTGTGGAATAAAATCTTATAAAGAGCCTGGAACAGGCAAAACACAGAGTAAAACCAAGAACATTTTCCAAATAACAATGCAGTAATTGATTTGTGTTACATGGAGTTTTAAATATACCTTTGTTATGTTTGGCTCTACAATAAAGATAAGATAAAGTGTTTTGCCCTTGATTAGATTCAGAGATAGTCTAACCAAGGTACAAGGCACCTTTGTAATACAGAAAAATTATTCAAGAATTGTTATCTTTGTATTCAAAGCAGGAAGAGGGTCCCACAGTCCTTTTCTGTTACAAGTGATCTGTGCTTCTGTTATAAAGTTATCTCTAACTGAAAATATAACTTACCTCAAGCTCAACCCTTGAGGGTTCAGAAAGGCAGGTGCAGAGTAAACACAGCACACAGCCAGATGCCAAAGCCACTCAAACAAGGAGCACCTGGAAAGCAGAAGACTTTATTTCTTAGTGTCACGCTACTGCTTAGGCCTAGAACTTTTATCTACACCACCCAAAAGAGGTGCAGCAAATTCCAACAGTTGAATCCTAGTTATATTCAGCTCTCAAGAGATGTCACTTCCAGTTTAACATACACAGCTCCACAGAGAAGCATTTCATAGGGAGACAGGAACAACGGACAAGAAGCTCAAGAACTCAGGTGATCTTTACCTGGAAAACTCCTCCCTTTGGCAGACCTCCAGAAGGAACAGGTCATATCTGAGAGGCAGTGGGTTAAGAGCACTTCCCAGGTGCTTCTGGGAAGGTCTGCTCTAATTCCAGCAAGGGCATCATAGCAATTTAGTTCTGCTTACTCCTATTTCAGCACTTCAGCTTCCCTCTCTCTCCTCCTACAGCTTACATCTCACTGGTGTCACTAGAAGCAACAATATTTCCTGTTTGAAAGGAAAAAGTTCTCAACATTGTCTTGACTATGTGCAAACTCTCTCACTTTAACACATCCATTGACATTGCCAGTGTGGCTTGCCATTATAAGCTGAAATATGAAGAGATAAAAGATTAAACCACTGAAGTACAGGTACTAATAGGCTTTAATTCCAACTGGGTGGGAATGGCAGGAAAAAAATATTCAGTGGTCCTATAGTGGGATAAAGATGCTAATCCACCCCAGTACTACCTGCTTTCCCACTTGCAGCTCTGCAAACATTCTGCTGCACATAAAAGTTCTGACCTGAAGGTCCAGAGATGGAGACCCTTGCCTTAAATTTAGGCAAAGGATATGGGAAAGAAGGAGAGGGAAGAGCTCAGTGTTTCAGACTACCTTTTACACAAGCTAGTGCTTAGCACAGTGTAATGCTACTAGACAGCTGCTAATGCTAATCTGACAGTCTTCCTCCATTACTTTTTGCTGTGAGTAAATCCAGCATCCTCCTTGCTGCTTGTCTTGGTCAGGAATGTGATTTGAGGCATGACTACAGAAGTGGATTAGTAAATTCACTGTTACCCACCCTCAGAATAGAGACCCGACCCTGGTGCATGCTGTGAGACCTCACAACCCACTGCTGTGTGCCCTTCCCCTAGGCAGGAGCAGGGAGTACTCCACTCACTGCTCTGAGCTGGGGTTTGCCCCTCCTGGAGAGATCCTGCAGTGCTCTGTGTCCCTGGGCTGCTGCTCCTGGCTCCATCCAGTGCCAGCCCCAGGCTCTGGAGCTGTGCTGCATCCAGACGCTCCCGCTGCCATCCTGTGACCATGGCAGCGTTCTCAGGGCCCAGGTTTGCTATTTGTTCTGGGGACAATGCCTGGGAGGAACAAAAGAAAGAAAAATTGGTTTAGGCTGTCAATTATAGAAGGCAGGTAAGGAATCAGAAGTCAGCACTGCCTTGCATTTGGAATGAGGGACAGAAGCCTTCAACATTGTGTTGCTATAAAAGAGCTCAATAGAGCTTAAAAGAATCCTCTGTATTCATTTACTTCCCTGACCACTCATCTATCTGTCACCTTTCTCTTTGATGCTGGGAGCTGACAGCTTGAGATGCTTTCTATGTCAGCACTGTATTGTACATTTATTCAATATATTGTTGGAGTTTAATTTTCCAGCCATTTATTTTCTGATTTGTTCAAAGACTGATGATATTGTGCAACCTCCTGTGTTTTCATTTATTTCCTCTTATATCCTCTTATCTGCTCCCAAGCAACCTCACTTGAACTTACATTTGACCTTTGATTATAGTTAGCAGTAGAGCAATGAGATGAAAAGACCCCATGCTTTAATCTTATTATTAAATTTTCTCTTTTAGATTGAAAATCTTCCCAGTTTGTTCCTATTAAATTTAAAAATTAAACATGACAATCATAATCTTACAGTAATTATTGTAAATCACATAGCAATTAACCAGTTTGTAAAGCCTGCATTATTGGGCAGGCTGAATTGCTTTAGTTCTAGTTAACATTCTGCAGTCACAAGCACTTTAACCCTCCTACACATCAAGCTTTTTTTTCTTGCAACAATTCTGCATCCAGGTTCTACTTTGGAAAGACAAAATTCCCCTTGCAAGTAGGTCAGATGCTGGAGTAAACCCTTGCCCATTTTTCATTGTCTACCAAATGGTGTGCTGGTTTAAACGAAGCAAACTCATGGAAATCCCTACAGGTTCAGACACTTAGAATTGAGCATGTTCTTAACTCACTGGAAGTCCATAATACAATGTCATTTTTCATAAATCAAAATCTGAATAATTTATACAGCTGCAAAATGAGGCCATAAAAAACCTGTGCAAAACCAAAATCTTCTCTGAATCTTTCAAATTCAGAAAACTCTTCCAAAGAGGTGCCCTGCTTTTTGTCAATCACTTTTTGTAGTATCATTACTGCTCTTACTAACAAAAATGTTGTTTGATAGAAATTCTACAAGATGGTATAGAGCTCTTTTTCAAAGAAATCGTTTCTGAAGGACATTTGAGGCTTATCTGAACTGTCAGTGGTACTATGCACTAACAGTTAGTGCTCAAAGAGTTTTTTCATGGGAGCTGACACAGTTAACTCTCTGTTTAGCTCATCTGTCCATAAGTACACTGCTTGCCTGAGCATCTGAAAGAGACCAGCCCAGGCAGAGTATTAATCTTGTCACTAAGTCAAAGAAAGTCAGGGGCGATGATCTAAGGATCCCTGTTCTAATTTCTGGTCCACATTCAGCACTGCTGTAATTAGATGTAATTCCTTTCTGATCTGTATCTGCCTGCACAATCTGTTTTTCAGAGCTAACTCAGGAGAATGGTGCCAGATTTTAGGTTAATAAACCAGCTCTTGCACGGTCAGCAGAGAAATCTGTAGCTATTACAGCATCCTTGCAAATGTTAATAAACAAGAGACAAAAATTCAGATCTGAATAAAATGTTAGAAGTTACAGTGTCCATCTCCTGTTTTGTGACACTTGCTTTTTCTTTGGGATGCATTCTGAAGGATGAATAAAGGTTGTCTAGCATATTTCATAGGCATCACAAATACAGATGATACAGCTGAAAGTTAATGTTCCAGATCCTTGATGGCCTCTCACTTAACATACCACCAAAATTTTTTAGCAAAAAACCCAAAACCTATAAATTAGTGCTGCAGTTTATCTATACTAGAGGAAAAACAATAGAAATTTAGTAACTTCTTCAGTAATCAAGCTCTTACTTGGAAAATTTCAGGAGGTATACGTCTTACTGCTGATGGCTGGAAATATGGCATCAAGCTTTTATCAAAAGCTTTTAATTCATCCTCATTCAAGCCACCTAAAAAATACACATAATAGAAACAAAACTCAGTTAATGTTCTTTTTATTAAATTTATTTTCAAGGTAATATAAACTTTAAGCATTTATTAAAAATACATAATATATGGTTTATTCTAGGGTGTTATGTAAGAGAAAAGCTGGTTCTTTCTATGTTTTTTTTCTTTCATTATATTTCAGCATTACGAACCATCTGACCTTAACCATTGACATGGAATGTACTCTACCCAAATTACTTTATCTTGGAAAAGAGAATTATAAAAACCTATAAAATCATAAGCAATGTTATTAGAGAATACTCATTCACAGTCTCTTCTGATCCACGGTTAAGGAGCATAATCATGCAATGGGAGTGACTTCTTCACCACTTAGGTGGTTACAAAATTATTATATGTAATAAATCCCCAAATTATTACAGTTAATAATTCAGGGAATTATTGCCACAGGCATTTGGGATGCTAAAAATTATGAGAGTTCAATGTGCAGTTAAACGATAACAGGGAAAACAAATGCAGGAACAAAACTGGGAGTGACTTCTGGCTCAGGAGATCTCCAAGGCTGCAAGAGCACTCTGGAGAATCATCACTCCAGGCCAATCCTGCCCTTGTGCTCTTCCCTGGGCAGCCCACTCTTTCCAGGCAGGATGCTTGGGCAGCCAGAGCACAGCTCCTCCCACTACAGCCTGGTTCACAGAGAGTGACTGGGTCTGGAATCCTGATTGGTTTTGCCCTCCTTGATTTACCCTTTCCAGGACCCAAGTAACTTCAGGCTGTGCTTCCCAAGGTCAGTTTGACCAGATTTACAGAACCTTACAGAGAATTCCATGGCTTTTCCTTAGTGCTTCTGAAAATGCTAGATGTTTGTCCCTGCAGGTGACTCCCCTCTGGAAGAAATGTCTTTTACCAGTCTAGAAAAATCCCCAGCTAGGTGAACGCAATGCTTCACAACTACCACCATCTGGAGTTGTAGTTTTGTTACCTGCTATAGTACCAATGTCCTGTAAAACTGAGCCATTCCAGCTGGTAGCAGCACCAAACACGGATTCTGTCATCTTCTTAAAGTGCCTCAGAACAGGGGTGGTACAAAACAACAGGCCAATTCTTGCAATTGCAGCACTGCAAAAGGCAGCAAGGTCATCATTACAAGCTGCATTTACATGCAGTACTAAATAGACCTGGAATATGCTTTGCTTAGCCTGCTGTAAGAAGACTGTAAAACCCATTTTTAATTTAAAATATATGTACACAAATTGCATACAAATATTTCACATTTTGAGCAAAAATCTGGGTTTCTCAATGCAATACTTAAATGGTGGGAAATAAATGGCAGAGGAAAACTATAAAAGAACATGTTTTAAACAACTGCTGCATGCCTTCTGCTTTTCTAAAAGCATTTTAAATGTAAAAAGGAGTCCTTTAGGCTCTGAAAATCTTGATGGCGCAATAAATTTTATCAATAGAATTATTAATAAATATTTCATTAGATATAAAATTAAGTACCTGAATTCAGCAGTCCTTATGGACGTGATTTCTGTGGAGTTCAAAGCACAGAGAACAGCTCCTAATCCAACTAAGTCAAAGCTTTTTAGTGTGCTGATGGTCTGGCCAGAGTCATCTAGAAAACCTTGCAAAATAGCTCTTGCCTACAAAAGCAGTAAGATAGTATTCATGAACAGGGTAAATACAATTCAAAAGTTTTCTGCTAGAGGCTTAAAATCTTAGCAGAAGCTATGGAGCATAAGTATGTATCCTGAGCCTCCCCAGTGTGTGGCCATGGCCTTCAGGAGGAGCACTGTCACCACCTACATGTGACACCAAAACAGGGCACTGTTACCCAACCACTTGCTAAATGCAAATGGTGTGAAAACACTCTGTACTTCTTCTGCCAGGTCAAAAGGAAAGCCTTCACCAGAAGTAATAGTGCTGGACTGCCTCACAGAATTGTTAAATTGGTACAAGGAAACATAAAATACCTAAGAAGATCAATATGTAATTTTTATTATTTTTAATACTCATGATGACTTGTCATATTTAAGTGCCATATATGAGTGGTGACCTGTGTTTAGGATTAATTAGGATTAATTTTCATATATGAATGGGATATTTGTACCAAAGTGCCTTTGCAAGCCAAAGTAATTTATGACGGTGCTCATTTTAAACTTACCCTTTGAAAACAGAGTCCATCTCACGCATGTCACCAAGGCATCCTCCAAAGCCAGTGAAATAAACAAACATCTTCCAAGATTTCCTAATCTGTCCACAATACTAGGCTTCAAATAACTAGTTTACCTAGCTGCCTAAGTTTTAGACACCTGAAGTTCAGCATGATGAATCTATTTTAACTAACTACTCTTACTGACAGCAAGAAACCTCAAAAGCAAACTGGTTCTGTGTAAAACCCTCCCAAGTACTTCCTTCTCCTGGTGCCCTTCAGAACATGAATCTATTAAACAGATTTGTGATATTCTGCCAGAGCTGCCACCATGCCAGCATCTGTGCAGCCACAGAGCCCTGATGGTATGGGCCACAAAGTCAGAAATATGCTGCCAATTGCATATATAAATCAATGTTTTAAACTCTTATTATGCAAGTCCCATTGACATAACTAGAAATCATTCAAGGAAAAGAACATGAGAGGAGTGTATTTGCTAATAATGGGCTTCTTAGAGCAATGGATGCTGGGGTTGGGGCACACTACCTATTCTGTGATTGCCCTTAGTTAGGAAGGACTAGTACCCCCAGCAGTAGTGTCTATTCCAGGGACAGTGTGAGAGGAGCTGCTGACCTCTTTCCACTACTTAGTGGGCAAGTACTAAAGAACACACTCATCCCCACCACAATTAACAGTGACTGATGCTGTCTTGGCCACCTCCCCAGGGAAACCCCAGCCAGGCAGACACCAGTGCAATCTACCTGGCCACTTTCACTGGAGTCACAGCTGCAGAAAAGCAGCAGGGACTAGTGTGGATCTCTGGATCTGTTTTCTAGGCAGTTCCAGGACTTGAGTCTCAGAGGGCATGAATCCAGAGCCTTTCACAAGGAGTCCATTCAGTAACTCACTCACCTGGGTAAGAGTCCACTCTGTTTGCTGACTAAGAACAGCAACGGTGTCGATGGAGTGCAGGTCCAGCTCTGTGATTTCCTGCTCAGTGAGTGCCAGAGCAATGCGGCCCAGGGAGATGATCTGGTAACTCCTCCAGTCTGGCAGCAACCCCCAGACCTTTAGATGAGAGTCATTAATATCTGTTAGATCATTATGACTCTTCCTCTACATACATCATTCTCAAACACCTTGGTTTAAAAGTCCCAAAACCTGAATATTTCTGTTTGCACACAAAAGGCAGAGCTTAGGTATTGTGAAGGTTTTTGAAGTTCTACACCCATAATGATTAGTTCATCTAAAAATGCTGCAATTTTTACAGCTTGTTGATGTGTCAGAATAGGAAATGCTGGAAGTATGGCTGTATGAGCAAAAGCACTAAGAACAATAAAAATGGGAATCTGTGCCTAGATCCACACTGTTATGCTGCCAAGAAAGCAGCACCTGGACTACCCATGCTTCTACCCAGCTGCAATTGCTCCAGGGGACTGAATTTTTGTGATCAGTAACTCTGTCTCAGTCACTGACAGGCAAAGACAAAGTAGAGAATCAAGTAATACAGACAAAGAACCAGTTCCTGAAGTTCTGATTTCTAGACTGTGTTCATACAATGTTAAAATATAAAATAAGTTAAAAGTGTTTGTACAGATACAGTTAAATTTGTAAAGCTTTGTAAAAATCCCAAAGAAATAAGCTGGGCTCTTCTAAACCAGTACCAATGTATTTAAACTGACAACTTCCCCTGCTTTTAACTTTACTTGTGATAAACTAAAAGTGATTGAAAAGCTGTCACCAAGCAGCCTGAAGAATATTTTGGTATGAGGAAAAGTTCTGCCTGAGTAAAGAATAATAAAAGTCCATCAAGACCTGAATTTTCAGAGGCCAGAACTGTCAATTACATTTAGCTGACAATGGTAAAAGACTGTAGACAATGGTCAGTATCTCCCCAGATGTGGCCAATTGACCTTACAGAAAAAGACACTAGGTTTTGGCAGGAAGAAGTGACTTGAACAAGACAGGCACACATTAAAAAAAATGCTCACTTTAAAGCTCTCATGTACTTCAGCAACTCTGCTTTGTGTCAGTGAATACATGACAGGTTTCTAGTATAACATTGTGCTGCTAATTTCACCTAGAATATTAAAACTAAAAGCCCAGAGCTAGGCTACCATCTTAGTCAGAAAAACATTTATTCCATTTTTGGGATAGCTACAATTTAAGTTTTGTTGAAAAAGTTAGAAAGGACAAAGTTAGTGGGGACTTGCTGAAGAGTCTCTCTGCAGTTGCCTACTATATAGTGTTTGCACCATCAGATAGACATGGAGCTGTACAATCTCCAGAAAATATAAAACTGGAGCTCAGGAATCTGGATCTCTGAAATTAAATACTCTTTACACAGAGCTGCAGGCTCTCTGCTGTGCACATCCAGCACAGAGCAGCCTCAGAGGTGCCAGGGTGCTTTTCCCAACTATGACCCTCGGGTTAAGGATTTGTTTAAGAGATGCATTGCTGGACTTATACCTCCCAACTGAGTTTCCACCAGATCTTTTATGTTGGTTTTACAATGTCATAAAGGGTCTAAGTCTGGGAAACTTCAATCTTTTCCAAAGAAAATAGATAGTAAAAAGCATTAGCCCAATTTTAAAGCTTTTAATTCTCTAGCTTAAGAGATACATGAAACACGTGCAGGCAAAAATGCCAAGTTTCTCTTTCCTGATCTAGGCCATAAACTACAGCATTTGAAGTACTTCATAAATAGTATTGTCTGATAGTGCTGGCTGAAATCTCAGGCAGAATGACATAAATAACACAATACATGAAACTGAAACACTCCTTTGACCTCATTCACCTAGAGACTATAGATCCATACAGCTGTCTCTGCTGCAGAGCTGGGAGACCTTCCACTTACAAGTGAGCTAAGCTTCTTACTTTCATTAAGACACAATCTGATAACTAGACTTTTTGAATTAGTTTGGAACAATGAGTAGTTCAGGCTTAATGAAACCCTTAATCAAAAATGTAAATAACATAACAGTATCTATGCACATAATTTTAAAGAGCTTTGCCTGTTCTGTCTCATTTCTCATGCTTCATGCTCACTGTAACACCACATTGCATTTTGAAATTAATATACAGGAAGTCTGTCTTTGTCTAGCAGAAATTTGTACAAACACTCACAGACAGAATATACTGTCATTCAGTGTACAGATCTGTGTCTTTGAATACAGCCAGAAATATGAGTGTATCAACCTTGCTGGCAATTTCTGATATCACTCTGTAAGTACACTAATATGTAAAGAATACTAGTTTCCACTATGTCAGGGGAGCATTTTTTTTTTATTTTCTTCTAGGATTACATTTTTCCCCTTTTCCTACCAACCTGACATGCTGACAGAGGGAAGCTGACTTGGGAAGAACACATTTGCTGCAGTTGTCCTCCTGCAACCAGGCAGCAGAGACACAACTGCAGAGTCACCATCTGCTTTCAGAAATGTGGGCAGTGCCACTTCTCTCCAAGCACCTGCAGTTGTGTCACACTGCAGCCAGCCTGAAGCTGTGGCCCCAAACTCAACCAGCTTAGAAATACAGGTCCCTTGGTGAGGGATTAAAGGATGGATTTGAACACATACAAAGGATCCCAGGCAATTCATTGAACCCTAAGTGCAGAGATACCATTGGCCAGAGAAATGGGCAGTCCAAACTCCCAACCAACCAACTGTCATGAGCTGGGGAACTCAAACCCTCTATTTAAGAAGGGTTCAGAACAAGAAAGATCTTGTCACATGAATCTTGGAGAGTTGTGTCTCTGTCCCCAGCCACAAACCCATTTAACGTTATACTGTTAAAACCCTGTTTTTAAAGCTGAGCTTCACTGCTAAAAATTGCACAGTTATTTACCCAAAGTCCATGGTCAAGTCCACTACTGGCTGCAGCTGCAGTTTTAAGGAGATACTGCCCAGGCCCACGTTGTCCCCTGCTCTTGCTTTCCTCCAAAGGTCACAGCCCTCAGGTCTCCAAGCCTCTTGCACTCTGTACTACTGCAGCCAACTGCAACTTGTAGATGCTCCTAACCTCATTCTGTCAGAATGATGTGATGTAACCTAAAAAGGACTTTTGCATGTTGGATCATTTTGACAGAAGGGGATTACAGAGATGGAAGCAGAGAACAGATAACCTCCAGCAGATGCTGCTGTCAGGAAACTGAAGCCAGACTGGGGCCAGTATCCTCTTCATCTCTGAGTTTTCTGCAACTAAAACAATTTGTCTTCCTGCACCCTAGGGCTTTTCCTTGCTGAACCTAAAGTATGTTTGGGAATTTGCCCATTCTCTGGCAGTGCAGGCAACCACAAGGCAGCAAGAGAAGGTCACCTTCAGGGAGAAGTGCAATGGCAACAACAGGGATGGAGCAGAGTTTGACTTCTCTGCCAGCCCACACTGGCTCTGGCAGGGCTGCTTAGATCTCTGATGATGAACCAGACCCAGCCAGAGTGCTGACCTGCCCCCAGCACAGTCCTCTGTCCAACTGTGCTCCTGGTAAAGACAAAATGTAGGTAGGTTTTTTCCTCCCTAAAATTTCCCACTGATGGGGCTGTCCCTGCCTGTGAGAAGAAGGTGGAAGAAGGAGCTTTATTCAGCCAACAACTGCCTTTCAGTCAGTTTGGGTTTACCCCACTGTAAGCTATATTTAGCATCCATGTAGACAGTTTAACATGCCAAGCTTAATTCTCAGCAGGGCAATCAACAGCCCCTAGTACTGCTTGCTGATTTTTTCATTTATGAAAGGAAAGTGAGAAGCAAGTAGAAAAGCAATTCAAAAGTAAAACCACTTCACTTTTCCAGCTGCCAATAGCTCAGAACTACTTGCCTGTTGACTCTAAAGCAAGGGCAATAGTCTTCTATCACCACCTCACATTATTTTTCCAATAAACCATAGATATTCTTGTGGCAGTAGTGACATTGATATAGCACAGTTATTTTAGAACTGCATAGTTCAATAACACCAAATCAAATTACAGATTTAATTTTCCTTCCCAGACAGGATAGTTACCTGCTTGGCTTTTTCCTTCAAGGCAGTCAGCTGGGAGCTGTTAAAACCTGAGACAGCCCCAAGAAGTTCCACATTTTTGTCAAAAGTCCCTGGGTCCATGCAGTTCAGTTCCTGAACTGACCAAAAGACATTTGCTTCTCCTAATTTAATTATTTCATTTGAAGAAGGAGCTCTAGTTCTCAAGCAATCTGAAAATGGTCAAATAACAAGAGTTTTCATCAAAGAGACAACAAAATAAATCAAAGCAATATTGATATTTAAAAGAGCAACAGACTATAAAAATTAACTGCTGCTGATGTGATATTGATAAATTAATTCTTTTGTAATAGAAGAATTTAAAAAAATATATTATTCATGTTCTGGATATAAAACTAGAATTTGCCTAATTTGCAAGACATTGGTTACCTTCTTTGTACTCCAAAGGCAGTGCATGTTGGACAAGAGCAGACATACATTTCAGAACAGTTAAACAGTTACAATGCAGGATGCTCCAATAAAACTAAAATATGCATGTGTGTAATAAGAACTACCAGGATCTTCCAAATTTCTTTCAAGTTTAATTCTCTAAAGGCATCAAAATCCAGTCAAGGACTTGCTCTGAGGTAAAGCCACCATTTGCTGGGAGCCTTGATTCAATAGGAGTGAAATGCCAATGTTTGCATTCCTGGTGGAAATTCACCAAAAAAAGCTTCAGCTGAATAAACACCACATTCAAACAGTGAATCCAACTCAACAGGAACACAACAGACATGAGAGGTCCTTGCACTCTGAGATGCCTGGTAGAGATATATGTCTTGTAAGACTTGCCTGACATTTAAACAAGGTGAAGAGAGAAGCTGGATGTGTCAGAGAAGCACGGTGCTTGTTCCTTACGTCAAGCCTGTTGTTAAAATGTCAGGATCTAGAGAGGGCTGTTCACTTACCACAGCACTGTTTGGACAGACAAACTGCCTTTAAAAATCTTATTTACAGTCAGGTTCCAGGCCTATGCATTATCAAGTTTTCATTGTGTGTTTTAACAAACCCTAGTCTTTGTTGGCATAATCTACCTCTAATGTTGATGAAAAGCAGAAATAAGAATCCTAATGTGGTTGTTTACTGCTCCCTCTCCTGTCACTAATTTAGGAAAACCTTATTAAATAATTACCTAAATCAAATAATCCCTACATGTCTTTGGATATGGTCATTACCAGTAAAAAGCACGAATTTCACAGATGCTGTGCCTCAGCTAAGCTCCCCCAGATAAATAAATTAAAGTGAGGATGTACAAAGTAGATTTGTACTTTGAAAGGAGGCAGAGGAGGGATTTATTTGCATCAAAGGAAGCTGCAGTAGTGGGTGGAACACTGAAAAGATTGAATCTGTTGAGCAAATGAAAATGCTGTTCAGCTTCCACTGTACCAGCTGATCTTCTGCTCTTCCTTTACCTCCCTCTTGTGAAGCTGCATTGTTTCCCTTTCTCCTGCTGCAGAAGGTCAGCTTTTCTCATGTAAATACTGCCCATGCGACACAGTGCAGCTCCCTTCCCCACGTCATGAAAACCTAAGACTTTGTGTCCTTGAAAAAAACCATTGATTTTACAATTTTTAAGACACCAGATATACTGATGCAATTAAAGAGAGAAATACTAATTAGATTTTTGACCTAATGCCACTTTGCTCTTCCTTTTGCTATATATTTAATTTGATGAAAAACATATATATACATTATAACATCTCAGTGCTTGTGAGAAATGTGAATTCTTTCTCCAGCACTGCCACTGCTCTCTGGCAGCATCTCAGACACAGTTCCCAAGTTTTGCTTTTCATGTTCCATCTTGCCTAAAGCACCTTAAAACCTTTGTTTTAAATCTTGATATAGACATAGATGCAAGAATTCTGCAACTGGCAATTGCTACTGTTATTCACATTAGCTCACAACTGGTCTGTCAGAAATGCAAAATAGCATTGGTGGCATGAAAAACATCAATGTTATTCTGGAATAATTTTCATAATACCCAATTTTTTAGTGATTTGCAGTAGTAATTAAACTTCATTCCTTACTGAAACCACTGTTTAAGTTGTGTAGAGCTGCTGAGATTATGTTTGGTAACAGAAGTTCAATACCATGTTTGGGCTACAGAAGCACTTCCTGGAGTAGCACAAACAATCATTCAACTTCTCATATTCCAGATTCCCCCCAGCTGAGCTCATGCACCCCAAGTGAAGACTGAGGAGCCTCCACAGACTTGGAGCCACATTATCCTTTGAAAAAGACCATCAGCTTTGCTGGCAGGGTTGTACTGGTCTTGCAATGCAGATAAAGAGCTCTGCAACTCCATGGGACATGAGCTGGGATGATTAGAAAAGTATCTGGGATTCATGTCGATCCAAAGGCTTAAAAAAGCACACATAAGCACACAGGCAGACTGAAACACCTGCTCCTGAACCTTTAGTCCTGTGGCCCATGTCTAAAGAAATATGGCTTATGATCTGCTGATTACTTGTTGAAGGAAGAGTGAATTTCATGGGTACAGGTGAACATATAACAATAACACCCTGCTATCTCACCAGCTCAGTCCTGCTGTTTTTAGAGTCTGATGATCGTGAAATGAATGACTCCTCTGATCAAATGAAGTCATGTTTTGTTTCAGGCTATGAAAAAACACAACTCTTAGAACTCCCTCCACCTCTCTCTGCCTGAATACAGCATTGTAAGAGGCAAATTCATTTCCAGAGACAAACAGTCATCATTCAGAGTTCCTGCTACAAGCAGATGGATTTCCATGGTGGCCCAGGGCTTGCTGAAAGCTTGAACCTCTGTTCTGCTAGGCAGAGAAGCAAAGGGGAGATTTTCAAAGACATTGGCAGACAATATCAAACTCCTTGAATATGTTTAGGTCTAAATTCCCATTGGTGCTTTTCAAAAGCTTCCCCTACAGGAGGATTGTTTTCCATGGCACAGGATGGCACAGCTTACAAATTCTGCCTGGGTGAATTTCAGGTAAGAGAAAGAATAGTTATTATAATAATAGAATATTGTCAGAGTATCTATCTTATACAAAGAAAATTATTGATTTGGCACCAGAGATTCTAATAGTTTGGTTGCTAATTAAAATATCTTTTAGACAATTATAAACTTTTTCCATTTGGACAGAAAAAACACAGTGCCTCCACTGTCAGACTTAAGAACAGATCAGTCACCATATGCTCCTGTCTGGCAAAGGATTAACTACGTGCAATCTTTTGGCACAACGGTAACTTGTCACCTTCACAGTTTTTAATTCAAGGGGTTTCCTTTAGTTTACAAAGCAAAAATAAAAAAATTAAAATAAACAAACCCCTCTAATTAAAATCATTCATCTTTTTCCTTTGTGCACTCAGAAAGATATCAGGAGAAGCTTAATTATGCAATCCTGTAATGAAAGTGTTTCAGCATTAGTGCATTATACAACTCTGATGAGCAGCAGAATAAAGACTCTCACTGCTTTTCGCTGAAAGTCTTTAAGTAACTCAGTACTGTTTGGTTTCTCAGAATGCATTTGATGACAAAGTGAGACAAAGTCTGTTTGAACTGCACCATCTGAGCCCCAAATGGCAGCACTTTGCAGAGGCCCCAGTGCAATACTGACCAGCTCTGCTGAGAGACAGGCGGGTGCTGCCAGTGCCGTTGGAGACTGACTCGAACACAGCTGACAGAAGCTCTTCAGCTGAGGAAACTGGTCCAACTGTCTTTGCTATTTGTAAAATGATATCTGGGAACTTCAAAAGGAAAGAAAGAATAAATAAGACTTCTCTCTCTTTTAAAACAAATCGATTTGTGGAGAAAGACTTGTGCAGACCTTAGCAAAGCAGGGGTTAGTAACAGCTCAGTCTCATCCCATTGTGCAGATGTTTCAGAAAAGAGTAATTGGCTGCTACTGAAAGGTCATTGGCACATGTTTGAGTGAGAAAAATTAGGAACAAAGCAAATTCTGAGTGGTTTTCCCTCCAGTATGCCCTCTCAGCTTCTGACACACCTGAGCACTGCCTGATTGGTGTCTGTGTCCAGCCCCTTCTGGATCAATGAGTTCCATCATTTTAATTCGGGCTTCATTTAGCTTGTCTTAAATTTGCCAAATAAGTATAAGAATTAAGGATAGGGACCCAATTAAATAACTTTGGCCTGCTTGCCTTCTTTAGGCTTTTCTGACCTCTCTTCTCCACCCTGCTAGACACTTTCTTTTCCTTTGAAGAGTCCTATTCTATCTGGTCAATTGTAAGCACTACCTCCAGTGGAAAAGATGCTGACTGTGTTCACATATTTCTGCTGAAGAATGACTCCCTCATTCCAGTTTACTCCTATGCACTAAAAATTAAGATTATATGAACTAAAGAGGGCAAGAAAACTACAAAGTACAATGCTGAGGCCATCAGATATTGTAACTTGCGCTATGCTGGGCCCAGGGCAAAGGGTCACATGAATAAATGCCAATTTGATCAGTATGATCCCATTAATAACAGGATAAGAAACACAACTTTTATGGCTGGAAGGCAGGAGGATGGAGTAAAGAGCACTCCAAGGTGCAAAGTACTAAAAATAATTCTGCATCATTATAAATGCCCCTTTTTTCCCAATGTGACAATGTACAATTGTCATTGTACACATGCAAGTAATTGTTTATAGTAACATTACTCTCAAGAAGAAATCTCTTCGATGGAGTCAAGAATATGTGAAACATTAACACAGGGTTCCCTGACAAAATAATTATTTACCTAGTTCAGCATTCAGGTTACATAATTCAGACTGCATGACAACATTCACAAATCCAAGGTCTAAAATATCTGTTACAAATTAAAAAATTTTAATAAAAGCATACCTTTACAGTAAGGACATTTAATTCCTCTTTTGACAGCAGAGCTATGAATGGTCCAACATCTAATGTTGTTTCTGCTGTCCAGTTGTTTGAGGAGCTGAAAAAATATTTTGAAAAATTATATTAATAAAGAACGCTACAATAAAAATAATACTAAAACTTCAGTGTTTTTATGATACTTTATCATACAGAAAACACAGTTTGCCAGTGTGATGATTCATTGTTACAAGCATCAGATTGCATTTTCTCATCTCTCTGGGCATAGGGCATTAGTGGAACTCACAATACAATCAGAAAAACCCTTTAAATATGGTGGTGATGGAGCTCTCCCCCAATAGTCAAGTGTTCCTAGCATTACAGTGTTTGAACAAGGAGAAATAATTCTTTATTTGAAATAAAATTTACCATTTTCTGTCAGTTCATATTGCAATAGTAGTCTGCAAAATGGTTGTCAAAAGAGTAGTAGAAACATCATCCAAATCTGACAAATGTTAGTCAATTCATTTGGTGGGTGACTTAATAAAGTACTTAGATAAGTTATTTTCAGCCTGACAGAGCCTATAGAAGCAGGCAGTAACAAATGTTACTAGCTCATGTTCCTACAAACAACTTTATTTGCTTTGTTGTTCCACCTATGAGGACATTTAAATATCTTCAAAATTAAATTATATAAAATAAAGTAAAATCTTATTTAGCACAGTGTGCCACGATATAATAAAACTGATTTGTATCCAGATCAATGCAGCGATGGAATCTGCTGGAAAATATGGCTATCCTATCACAGAAAATGCTTACTAGCAGGAAGCTGAACAGCATCTAACATGATTAGATGGATCAAGTGATTGATTTTGGGGAGAAGAGGTGGTTAGAAGCTGTGCATCCAGTCTCCCTGTTCAAATGCAAGATACTCCCAAGGAACAATGCAAGACAGAAACAGTATATTTCTACCAGCTAGAGGATGGCTTTGCTCTTTGCATGACTGGTACCAGTGAGGTTTCCATTTGCCCTCCTAATCTGAGTCCTTAGTGACACCCAACACACTGCCCACTTTGCTGCTTCAGATGCTCAAACTTTATGTCCCTCTGCTTCTTCTCTACTCTCTCCTATTGCCACAGGTGCTTGCAGTCTTCTTTACAGGTCTTCTTACACCAGTACACCAAGTATCCCACTTCCATTTTTCCATTCTTTGTGTCCCTGCACCATCCTCTGCTTGCAGCCCCTTTCTCTTGCCAGGGCAGTGAATCTATGTGCCTGCTCCCACTCAAACATCAACACTTTCTCTCCTTTTCCTCTGGGACTTAAGTCATGCAGGGTGTCTCTGGGATTGTATTTTGTTCCACAGTTATCCCATTACACACAAGAACAGAAATGTCATTCTAGTGGACAAGACCCTGAGGCTGGGGAGTGACAGAAGCTGCTTTGTGCATCTGGGCAAAGCAAATGCTTGGTGTTTGCACGGCCTAACCACCAGCATGACCAAGGTGGTGTATCCAATATCTTACCCATATAACTGAAGGAGTTTGTATTTAATTTCAGTCTTCTGCTCATGGTTGAGCTGTTGGCAAAGCTTGAATTGATGTAGGGCAGCTGCCATTGCCTTCAGGGACATTCTGCCATGTAGAAAGGCTGGAGGTAAGTGGCAGATTAGATTTCCAAGGAGATCAACATCATATTCATCAGCAATGGAGCTGTTCTGAAACAAGAAGCATTTGCCCTGTTGGCAAAGCTAGCCTTGGCTCTTGCCCTGTACCACTCCCCTGCATCACAACTCATTTAAGCTGCAAGGAACAAAATAACAGTTTGCACTGGCAACTTAATCTACAATTTCTGCTGAGACTGCATTAAAGTTTTTTGTTTTACCAGTCCAACTGGTGATATTTCATAAGCACTTTTCAGAGCTTTCAGTATTCTTTATTCCATATTGAATCACACATGAAGAATGTGACCACCCAGCACCTGCAGAGCTGGTGCAGTCCTGTCTGGCAGCACAGCCCTCATCTGGCCCCTTGCAGCAGAGGGGCCCCAAGCTCTTGCTGGTAGAAGACTGAGCTCTGAGGGGTTTCTTAAGCAGCTGCCAAAACACTGGGGATTTTACAGCTGGTGCTGTGTGTAAGGACAGGAATAGCCACAGCTACATCAAAGAACTAGTTTCCCCTAAAAACTGGTGAGTGCTGCAGCTCCCAGATAGCAGAAATCACAAAATCCTCCTGGTACCACAACTTCTCCCATGGAGCTCCCCTGTACCACAACAGCTCTGCTTGGACTGGCACTGCTTGGAGCCAGGGGAACAGCTTCAGGTGCAAGCTGGTCAGCTCCAGGCTGTCCTGGCCAGCAATGACATTTCATGAGAACACTTTGTAACAGGCATGGAGACAAGGAAAATTGCTAAGCAAGCTATAAAAAGGTTTCCTTAAGGAGCAAACAATAAAATGGAAACAGTACATAAACATCCCAAAAAATACAGATGGATGGGTAAAGAACACATGTAGGTCCACCTCCATGGTGTCTCCTCCTCTGCTGACCCCACTCAGCCATACCCACCAAGCACTCCTGTACTTTTTGCAGAACAGCATCCCTTTTGTGATGGCTTGGGTTCAGAAGGTCCATTCCAGTCTTCCCCAGACGTTCAAGGAAAGGGACACACAAAGGGCCTGTAACATACTCCAGGTACTCAGAACTGCAGAAAGAATTGGGAAGGTCTCAGAATGCAAACCTGACCTTCATGCACCCACAACCATACCCATGAAATCTGTGATGACAGAAATATTTAGAGACAAGACTTGAAAAATCATAAACCAGACAGGCCAAAATATTTGCAATTAACCCCAGCCTTACTTCAACATCTTCTTCCAGTCCACCAGGACATGAACTGAACTTCAAAAAATGGCTAAAAATTATAAATAGCTGCAAGTGGATGAAAGTGCTCTGAGATGCTTTAACACTATATGAAACAAGACTGTCTACAGGTCAGAAGCTTTTCCCCTTTCTCTGTTTTATTAGGAATAATTCTCTGATGAATGAAGATACGGGTGGCCTAAGGATCACAAATAGTTTTAGAGTAGGTTTCCTTTTTATCAGAAAAAAAATCCTTCCACATTTAACAAAATTATGCTCTTCTCCCCAAAAAGTGGCAGATAACCTTTGCAAATAAAGCCACAGCCCACATCTGCACAGGCTCAGCCTTGCCAGGGTCTGTAGGCAACAGCACCAGTAACTTTTGATGGCCCTGAACAACCAACATGCAATTGTTGCCAAATAACTGAGTGCTCCATTTTGTAGGAAGCCTTGCATTAAAGTCTTTTATTATTTTATAGTTGTTAAATAGAGCCTTTTCAAACTGAATACTTTTCTTACTTCTTTCAATTCAGAAATATTCCACAAAAATGAGGGTTCTCAGTCCCTTTTATACCTTAGGCACATAGAACAATAGAGAGAAAGGGTGGAAGAGACAGAAAGAGAAAGTGAGAAAGAGACAAAGAAAGGAGGGAATTAAAAAGTTTTACAAATCAGGAGTTCTCATCAATACACAAGTTATTTTTCCTACGAAAAAAGTTGTCACTGAAAAGTTTTGCTAACTTACACAAGTGTCTTGAAACACATTGGAATGTTTCTAACCACACAGAACACTAAGCTTCAGCAGAATCCAGTGGTTTTGTCTTATATACCCACTCTCAAAAAGACCCCTAAACAAATAAGCAAACCTAAACCAAATAAGCCTACCTAGGAGGAAAAAAATCCACAAGTGTGACAAATGTGCCATTCTAAAAGACACAACTTGCACTTGAGACAGATTTTGCCTACAATCAGTGATCACTTTTTGATAAATTACCATTTATTTGAATAATCAGTTTTCTTAGGACTGTAGAGATTATTTGAAAAGTGCTCAGAAGTTAAGATGGACTAAGACATAACTCACGGAAGCGCCAGTAAGAGGAAGGGAGGAATGGATGCATTGGAGGCTTCCCAAAATTTCCAAGCCAAACAATTAACCTAAAAGCAACAAAAATTTAGTATCTCAAACCTCTAGCAATTTTGAAGAATAAAAAATACAGGTTGTTTATTGCAGCATATATATAAATTAGCATATATAAAACTGTGCATATTATCTTCAGAGAATATTTTTATCTTTTTAGTTTTAGGTTTTTTTTAGTTTTCTTTTTGTAGACATCAGAGATGAAACATTCTATATTTGGGAACATGAGAACATTGGTATGTTTCTGAAACTTCTATGTATTTCTAAACAGATTATTCATGAATTAACAAGTCAGAAGGGCTGTAGGAATTTCTTCCAATTTGTAAGTGACAAATGAAATGGCCAAAATGAAGTACGATAACAGACAAATTCACACATAAAAGATTAAAATAAAATATGTTAACAGACAAATTGAGACATACAGGATTGTGAGAAAAAAAATCCTGAAAAAATCAAAGACAAAACAGAATGACCCAAGTTCTAATCTACCTAATTTGGATAGGGTAGTATGTTTATGTACATAAAGTTTTTTTTTTTTGTTGTTGTTGTTGTTTTTTTACCTGATATGGAGAAAGCAGATAAAGATTCATTTCAAAGAATTTAAAATTGTTTAAAAATATGTCTGTGTCCATACTTTCAATGAGTTGACAAGTAACTCCTTTCACAAGCTGTCCTGTGCTGATAGGAAAGGCAAATTTCAATTTTTTGAATATTTAAGCAGGATCTAGTCCTTATTCCCCATGACCCCATCCTAAGACACAGTTTCTTCATCTCTCCCATTTCTTTCAGTTAAAAGGCTCTTGAAAGTAAAAATGCAAACAAATTGAAAAATATAAACAAAGACTTAAAATACCCAAACCTCTGCAATGCTTTGACTCTGATTTTGGTTTTGAAGACCCTTTTTAGTAAGGAAGGTGAATTATCCTGTGATATCCAGGAATGAATAAACATAAAGTAATTTATAATAACCACATATTCTTTACCTCAGAATTGCTGTCATCACAAAACTAGTCTTAAACCCCATTTCAAAAGATATAGTCCATACCTCAGAAGGTCAACAAGATAGTTTTCCTTGGACAGTAATTCATACAGATACAAAGCCTGAAAAGAAACCCACTATAATTAAAGGTAGCTTTAGTTAATCCATTTGTAAGAGACAGCAACTACTGTCTCTGTAAGGCTTTTGTACTCTGAGCTCTCTTATGTACTCTAAAGGTACTTCTATAGTCTAGCTTGAGCAAAAAGGTTTGGCATCCAGCCTGGCTGAATTTTTTCCTCACAACACAAGACATCACTGGCTGGCACTATGGAATTATGTTAAACCTGCACGTGGCCCTCAACCACTGAAAAGTTTAGGGCTGAAGGGAGCTCTGGAGATCATCTGATCCAACCTTTCATCCCTCTGGACAGAGTCAAAGGCTTTACATGCAAATGTCTAATATACAGTACTGGAAAGAGAAAATTTACATGGCAAAAACCTGGGGGCTTAAAATCAGCATATTAATGCTTCATTTTCCATAGCATTGTGTCATAATGGCTGGGCTCTAAATGCCCTTTGGTGTTTTTGTTGAGATATAATTGGGGCAGTTTCTTCCTTTTACCTGTGTTCCTTGAACACAAATATATTATACCACTTTTCCAATTCTCCCATCACACAAAATTGCAGCAGAATGGGAAATGCATAACAATTTTTTACCTGGCTGCTTCTTAGTTCTTTTTCTTTCAGCATTGAAGAATTACATCCAGTTAGATTCCATAAACCAGAAAGAGAGACTTCTTTAAAGAAAGCTCCTTGTATATCTTTGACTGATGAAGAAAAATCTCCAGATGCAGCTATCTAAAAAGAGGAACACAAAAATACATGGCATTTCTGAATTGATGCTTAGATTTACAGGATTTGCTCTTCTTTCTACTCTGTGTAATATTTCTCTTAAGAGGATAAAGGAAAAACATGATAGTATTAAAAACACAATGGAAATAAGTAAGCAAAAGCCTTCAAAATACACCTGGTGTTCAGAAAAAAAAGCAGTAGAACCATTAACCATTGAGCTAAAGGACACATCTTAGTTTAATTCATGCTCTCCAGTTCTGGTTACTGTGCTCTTGTGCAGAGAGAACCTGTCACACTCTGAAGTTTATAATCACCTTCCTGAGGATGCCCTGTTGCTGTGCAGGAGATAAGTCAGACAAGTACTGGGACATTGTGCCTCGAATAATGTGAGCCAGCTCCCTGGGGTTCATGCTGTGGAGTGACTGGGTGCCAATTCCTGTCACCAAGGCTCCCATTTGGCTCACGTTATAAAATGATAAAACCTGCAGGGAGAACAGTGCAAGCAAACAGGAAGTATTATTGAGAACAGCAGATATATTTAAAAGCAAATGTCAATAAATAAAGCAAAACCATTCTTGTTAAATACTTAATACATTTCTTGCCTGAGAATGAATTTTCTGTGTCTGTCTATGGATGAAGTTTCTCAGAAGTTCATTTTTCTGAAACTTCAACCAGGACCTGATTCCTTGCACTACAGTATATTTGAATATACAGCCTGGGATCTCTGATCATGCAAATTCTGCTTAGGGCAGTGACACAGACAAAATAATATATACAACTGCCGAATCCAAATATTCATCCTCTCTATTACTAGAGAATTACTTTGGGATGTACAATCTTGGATGCTTTTATTTGATCTAAACACATTTTTCAGGTAACTAACTAAATAGAATTCTTGTATACTAAACTTTCCAAAATATTCAATTACTGTTGGGAAGAAGCCATTCTACTTTTAAAAACAGAAGGTAGGAAAACTATTATTAGAGGTACCTTTTCATAAGAGAGATATTTATTGGCTAAAATCATAACTTGGCTCTTTGCCCACCCAGAGACTTGGTTTAATGTTGCAACAGCATTATGCACTGCTTCAGGTGAGAGAGATTCCAGCTGACTTGAAGTTAGTCCAACCACAGCATCTGACAGAGATCCAAGGGTATCATTCAATGTCTGGTTTTGCACAGCAATGTTCAGGAGTTGAGATTTGAGCTAAATCAAACAAAAGAGAGCAGATCAGAAATATAAATCTGCCAAGAACCAATTTCCATTATCACCCAAAAACATTACCTGGAATCTCTGGAATAGGCACTGGCAAATATTCACACACTTCATAAAATTTCAAGAATAGAACTACAGTTGTGAAAGGAATATGGAACAGGAATATGAAACAGAATGAGAAAAGAATGAGCACCCAAAATTAGTTTCTATTCTTTGCATTCTCAAGAACTATTTTCCCTTATTTCTTAAGTCCCAATAATTTTTCACTCCTTTCTTTCCTTATTTAAGAAGCAGATTCCTCCTCCTATGTTTACAGGATTATGTCAGGCAAGAAGAACAAGTGCTGTACACACCTCATGAACCTCTGCCTGGAAACCTCTCAGATGATTGCATTTAATCATTTGATGAAGGAGAGTCCGGGCCACAGCTGCATCCATCTGTTCCAGGTCATCATAAAAGCAAACCAACAAACCCAGTCTATAGAAAAGAAATACATTAGCTCCCTTCTGAGATAAAACTGTCACTTTTGGAAAATGGAAATACAGCTTGGTACCCTCTCCTTGTGATAACAGCTTGAGCCATTTCTGTTTGTTGTGAGTGCCTCAACCTGAAGTTTTTAAAACTTAGCCTATAATGGAACATGCACTGGCCTTTATATTCAGCTGAATTCTGCCTGGATTGCTTGTGTTTGAGAATTTACCTGTCCTGGTTCCATTTACCTGTCCATGGCTGGATTGTTCCAGTTTATGACTCCCCTTGACAGGGTAATCTTGAAAATTATGGAGGGCTATCACTAAGTCTCTAGAAGAGGCTTGCTGAGTTCTTATCTGTTTTGATTGGATGTTTTAAACTGTAAGTCCTGCTTGGATTTCACATGTAGCACAACTCATGATTCAGAGCAGCAGCTGGGGCACGACATGGTATCTTTGTCATTTTAGGATTAAACAAAGCCTGTTGTATTTCACATCAAACACAGGAGTGGCCAATGGATGGAGACCTGTCCAGTTCAACACTGATTAGGAGAAAGCACACTGAGGCTCACTGCCCAGTTGTGCCAGCACAGCAATCTGCAAGGCAGGGTTTTGAACAGAGCTCGTTCTCCTTCACAGTTCCTATGCTGTAACATTTAAGTCAACATTTCCATTAGCCTCTATAAAGGGCAACCACAGCCATAGTTTTTGGAGACGAGGAGTCACATCACCATGGGGAAGTGCCTGTTGCAGATGTCCTTCTGGCTTTTAGACCTTGTGTTTATGTACTTCCTTTACTTTTGCAGCCCTGTAAAGAAAGAGCTCTGAATTGTGCATCACTATGTCTGGACTTTGAACTTTATAGTGATGGGGATTAACTAGTTTGTAGGAAGCCTGAATCAATTCCCTGTCCCTGTAAACCCTCAGCCTTTGTTTTATTATTTACACAAAACAAGAACCTCAAAGATATGGCCAAAGCCCAGCTTTCCTGCTACAGTCCCTGGTTTTTCCCAGTTCAGTGAGACAGGCACAAGCAGAGTCTGGGCAGTAGTGTCCAGATGTGAATGGAATCAGCAGTGGACAATGCTGCAGCACTACCACAAACTCAGTTGAATTCTGCAGCACAGAAAGTCTTTTAGTTCCTCCAGACCCTCAACAACAACCTGCCAGCAATATAACAAAACACTGCTTCTGCAGCACATCTGAATTCATGGGAGATCATCAAACCAACATACAAATCAAAGAAACATCTCTAAGAGCATTTTTATAACAAATAATTACATTCTGATGCATTATTGCATAGCTGCTGCTCTTCTCCTTTGGGATTAGCAGAAATGAATAACACTACTTCTTAAAAGTAAAAGCACATTTAAATCAACAGTATGGTTAAAATGAGTAACATAAACTAAGTGTGTTGTAAAAATGGAATATATTAAGGATTATGGAGCATGACATTTCTCTCATCTGTGAGAATGTAGCAGCTCTCATGAGTGACAAAATCATTTTTAAGATTTCTGACATTGAAATTTAGAGCGTGGGCATAACTCTTCTCTCGCTTACTCCTCCGACAGGAGCAATGCTTCATGGAAGTCAGCGAGCTGCACTGCAGCAATGACAGGAGCTCTGAAGCTATAAAGCATATTCTCCATTAGTTTAAAACTCCAAGGTATCCCCCAAGGAGACTACAAATTATATCAGACAGCATTGTCTAGGGACTAAATCCATCCATTGATATGATAGTGTAAATGTAAATGTGGAGTGCAGAGTTTTCTCACGCTCGCTGCGTATTTATGAGTAACAGCAGCTTGTTTTGGTTTTTTTATTATTGTTAAAGTTAGTTCAGTGCAGATTTGACAAACCTGAAAATTCAGTTTCCTGTGTACACACCTAACATTCAAATTAAGCACGGCTTATGTCTGTGCTGCAGGCCAAAGAGGACAGCAGGGCAAGCTTTACGCTGCTTCACTTTGTGGCTTCTCTGGTGACACTCAGGTCAGTTAAAACCCACTTGCAGTCCTGGCTGGCAGGAGTTGAGATTTCCTCCTTCAGTCCTAACTTTAACATGATTTCCATCAAACATCTCCATGTTCTGTGATTCAAACAGCCAAGACAACTCATTTTCTGCTGTCCCAGTTTATTTTATTGCTCTACAATGTGGTGGAGTTCTGCCTGGGTCCCTCAGATACTGCTGCAGACTTCCTATGAATGCTACAGGCATCTCCTCACTATGGAGCAGGAGACAAAGCATTAGCTAATTAGGCACACCTCCAAAAATTCATAAAGTAGCAATTCTTCACTGTTGCTAAACAGGGCTGGATTTCAGCCTGAATTTTTCTGCTGGAATGAAAAAGCTGTGCCACGCTATTCTATTTTCTAATTAGTTAGTTGTTCCATCCATTCACAGCCATAAAAGAAAAAGCAAAGAAGCCTTGCCTGTAGATAGTTGAAGTGTTCTTCATATCAAATCCTGACGAGTTTATCCTTTCCAGGAGGGCCTGTGCAAGCTCTGGTGTGATATCATAAACCGTGTCCAACTGCTTTGTTGCATTGTCGTAGCTAATGAACAGTCTGATCTGACCAGCACAAACAAAACCACACATCAGCACTGTGAGACAATAAAGACTGTCTCTGACACTCAAAATTAATTGAGCCTGTTCATGTTATAGAGAAAGGAAGATTTGGATCAACCAAATTCTGAAGGCAAAGCTGAGTGAGTGATTTGAGCGATTTTCTGCCAAAATGTCATATAATTTGAGGGTGTTCTACATTGTTTCCCTTCAGCAGAAGTCACAGAAGTCTGATACAGATACAGATAAATAATTATGTATTAACTCCAGACACTTTAAAATTAAAAATACAGAACTTTGTAAAGAATACATATATATTTCCCCCTTATATTTTCTCTTTATATTCAATTAATTAAAAAGATATAAATTTATTTTTCATGTTTAGATTTGCATTTGTGTTCATATTGTTTGTAGCTGACATCCCTTAGCAATAACATATCCATCCACACTTCGTTACTTACTTCATTGAGACTAATTTTCAGAATTTCTTCTAATGGGAGATGAACCATGTATCTTCCCAAAATCCATAAGCTCTCTGCACTGACCCAAGAAGTTGATTCATTGAACTCTGTTTTGTACAAATAAATACTCACTATAATGTTAAGAAAGTAATTACTTTTCAAATACATTTTACCCAGTATATTGTTATTGGTAAATAATAACAAATCTGCAAATCAGAAAAATCCTTAGCAGAGGGAGTCAGATTCCCTCCATTTGCTACATTTTAGCACCACACTTTTATGAGTCCATAAATTTTTTAACGAAAATGAAATAGTGTTTCAAGTGTCTCAAATTTTCTCATATAAAAACAATTAATGTTTTATGTTGCTGAAATAGAGAATGGATAAAGTGTGGGACAGGAAAAATTTACCTGAAAGTATTAAATATGGAGCAGTGTTTTTAAAATTCACTTTTCCTAATCAATTGTATTATTTAAGAACATCAGGAAGGCATAATATCTTATATATCTTATATATTATTATTGATGATGCCACTTATTTCAGCAATATGCAATAGCAATAATGGAAAAATGAAAAACTGTTCAAATACCTACATAGAAATAGGCTGACAAAGCCACAAAACACTGCATAACAGTTAAAAAATGGCATTCATTTAGTAACATCCTCCTAAGGACTGAAAATGAAATCAAGATCCAAATATCCCTGAGAAAAAATATATTTATGGACTCTATGGGTACCCTGAGCCACAAAGACTCTTTTCTTCAGGGTGTTGTCATTTGGAAGGCTCAGTGTGTGACACCTCTGAACACATTCCTCTGCACTGCTGATACTCACAACTCTGTTAAAATAAAATCATCACTTTGAAGAGTTTCCAGTGTTGGAAAAAAACAGCATGCATCTATCAGAAGCTGAAGGACTCCATTAAGTGATTTTTTTTGAAAACACAGATCTAAGCTCCTTAAGAGAGACAAGATGATGATCCCAGCAGACCTGTCAGGCCTGTGTTTTTTAAAGTGATATTACCTTCCATTACCCAGAATATTACAGGAGTTAAAAGACATGACAAGAGAGCTAAAGACAAATCAGCACCACTTAAGGATGTTGATTGTGACCTTTAGAAGAACAGACTTGCAGTTACCAGCCATGGCAGCTATGATCCCCACAAACTGAACCCTATCCCAGGTGGTCCCAGTGCTACCCACATATAAAGTGAATAAATCACCCTCCTGCAGGACTGTTCCTGCACTCTGCTTTGGCCTGGGGAGTGCAGATAAACATGAGGGAGCTTCAGACTTCCAGTCCAAGTGTGTCTGCCCAGGGCTGATGGTTCACACTGCCACAACCAGCTGTGAATCAGCCCACACCTGATGCCCTGGTGGGGGATTCACCACATCTGTGCTGCTTTTGGCATAAGAAGCAGCAGCCAGGGAAGAAAAAGAAGCACAGGAGCTCCCAGTCCCTTCCAAGCTGGATGATCTTCCCAGGGTGAATCGAGGGTTCACCACTGCTTCAGACACAGCCCAAGATAATGCTGAGGGATCTTCCCAGGACAGCTCAGTAGCACCAGGCAAATTCTGCATCTTTGCTTCCCCAGCAATGCACTGGCACTAACATCACCTCACAGCAGCAGCATGAACCTCCTCTCCACGACTTACTGGTTTACTCTAATATTTTGAAATGGCAGGAGACCCAGGAGGCAAATTTAGCTCCACTGAAGCAAGTGGGCATTTAACCTTTGATTTCTAGGGAAAGAGGAAGAGCAGACACATCTATAAATCTAAAGTGCTCCCAGGACAGCTGTGCTGGGATGTTCAATGAAACCCAAGCACCAGCTCTGATGGTTCAGTGCCCTGCACAGCCCCCTTGTGGAGCCCATCCTGCCTGTTCCAGCTATGGAACAGCTGTTTCAGGCACATTAACCAGGCAAACAGATGAGGGAAAATGCATCCAATCAGGATTAATTAATTTGGTTTTATCTCATCCCTTTGCTGATCGAGTTGGTGCCATGTGCTTCCACAACATCCTGCATTTCTTTTGTGTTTTTAAACAGTGCAGTGGATAATGTATTCTGAGCCAGAGCTGCTCTGCTCCTCTGAGCGGGAGTTCAGACGAGAACAATACAACTTGGCAGAGCACCTGGCCACTGTATCCTATTTCAGACTCAGAAACAGTACAGAGAAAAAAGACTGGAGTACTAGAAAAAGACTTTGTGTATAGCTCTGTGCAGAACTGAGGAAGAGTCCATTGGTTGGATTTGATGATCCTGGAGGTCTTTTCCAGCCCTAACAATAGCATGATTCTACTCTATAAGTTCAAGCATCTTGGAAGAACTATTTGTTATGAGTAACAAACACATTATATTTACTGTGTTCTGCAGTAAAGGTATTCCAGACAGCCACTCTGACACAGACCTGGGGAAACAACTCAATACAATAGACAGGCCTTTTGTTGAGTGCTTTTCTCTTATGAAAAGCAAGAAGAAAACACTTTGTAACATACCACTTATATTGTAAGATTTCTGTAGAATCTGCTTCATCCAGCCATAGAGAGCTCTCTGAGTGCTTGCTGAGGTTCTGTCATAGAGGTCCTTGAATAATGATGATCTAAGTGATACAGGGGCATGTTAGTTCACTAACTCTTTTTCTTAATGACACATGGACAAATGATTTCAGAAACAGCATTCTTTACACATAAGCAGAAAGCTGCATCTGGAAAACAGACTGAGACCATATAGCAACCTCTTTTAAAATAATCAGCAAATCCAACATAGTATTAATTGTGTCTAAAAAATAAATGGCTTACAAGTTTCTGAAAGCATCCTCCAGCAGAAGGTTTGGGAGACTCCCAATGACATCAGGTTGGAGATAGCTCCCTGCTGACACACGCAGAACCTGACTCAGGATATCCACACAGTCCAGGGCGCTCAGAACCAAGAAGCATTTATCCAGTGTTACGAGGAACAAGGTCCTGTTTACTCCTGGGCTTTGAAAAATTATCTCTCTAGTCTTGCCCCAGTCAAGAATAATATTTCCCATTTCCTGCAAGCAACAAGGTATTAAAATAGCACCTCTGATTAATTCAATATATTTTTCATTTTGAGGCTGGACAAAGGGCTCTACTAAGAATATGATGCCGCTCTCATGAAAAACACCTGAAAACTACTGGTTGTTTGCATTACTTCAGATAATTTCTTTCTGGTAGAGACCAGCTTGAATTTTTTTACAAAACCAAGATGAAATCCAGAAAGGTATTTCAAATGATTGATTATCAAAATCACTAATTTCATCTTCTTTAGCCATTTTGGCTCTCTTTCCAGCCACTGAAAAGAAGATACTCCCTGAGAGTAGCTGGCCCTACCTACCTTAGGTGTTACTGTAGGAGGGTGAACTCTTTGGAGATGAGTTTCTCTCTACTGATCACAGCGAAAATCCAAATGACTGACTTGGACTTGCAACAACTTCTAGACAGTAAGAGTTAAATGAACTAAGTCTAACCTAAGAGGAAAGGAATCCAATCCAAGCCAGGTAAGTAACTGCAGTACCTGCACTGTGAGCCCTGCAGTCTGTCCCCTTCCATTTATCTAAACCACTGACAGCAGCTTTTCCTTTCCACAAGTGAAACTCACAAGATGCTCCTTTTTGCTGTTGAAGAGGTACTTCATTGCAGTTTGGAATTGATGCTGATCAAGCTGTTGCAATTCAGACAGTAGTTGCCTGGGCTGGTATAAAAGGTTCTTCAGGTAACTTTTTATAGACATCTGAAGTATAGAAAAATATGTGTAATATACATAAAACTCATACTATTGTACTTTTACTCCCTGAAAATCTGTGCTCAAGGAGAACTAAGTGCTTAGCTCTGTATTGTCTGTGCTGCCAATGATCAAAATAACTATTCCCCACACAAACTGAAAAAAAAAAAATCTAAATGCATTCTGAAAGACAGTAATTTTCAAACCCTATTCGTGGCGTCATGACAAGTCCTCTCGAGGGAGCTTTTTAACAAAGATGCCTCAGTTTCTCACTTCATAAAACAAGAGTAATAAAGCTTTTCTGCTTCACACAGCAGAGATGTGAAAATGAAACTTTTAACCGGGAAAAAAACCCAAACAGATACCATGAGCATATTACTTAAAAAAAGGAAGGAAATGTGCAATTAGATGGGAGGAAAAGTCTCTACCAGGTCATAAGCCAAAAATATTCTCTCTCTCACCAATCTGCATTACCAGTTAACAATCTCATGCCTGTTTTGGAAATTTGAAGGGGAATAATAACATTGGGACAGAAATAAATGTAAAGCTCATTAGCAGCAGACTGGAGTAAAATACCTTGTATTTCCTGATATTATTTCAGAATTTGTTTGGAATTTGAATTGCAATTGTTCTTGCTGCCTTTGATTAATTTGCATTGCCACCACCAAACATTAACACAGTTCCTTTATGCCTCGGGGTTCAGCCTGCTGAGAGCCTCAGACTGCCAATAAACCTGCCAAAGGGAAGGGGCAGTGGCAGGAAAATGTAGGTGAGGACGAGCTGTGACAGCGACATGGAGCTTGGGACAGGGTTCAAGTACTGTGGAGCTCCTGGGAATGCCTGAGGCTCAGGAAGGCACAGCTGACACTTCCCTGTTTCAGTGTAGGGACGAGGGAGGGGCTCAGCTGGGTACAGCTCCACGTAAAGCAGCTCATCACTAATTCTCAGCAGCAGCAGGAGGAGGAACATCAACTCCTTCCTGCATCACTTCCACATCGATAATTTACAAAAACAGCATTGAGAGGAACTTTAAAAGGTGGAGGCATTTTGTAGGATGCTCTGGAGCCTCTCATTCCATAAGGAGCAGTTTGAACTACAGCCAGTCAAAATCTGAGAGAAACCTGTTATTTTCTGGGGAAACAGCATTTATATACACTCAACTCAGAAACAATGAGCACGAAAAATCCTAATTCCTGCTTTCCATCAGAGGAAGAGCAAAAAAGATTGTTATTATTATTTATACCTTGCATACTCCCACAGTCTTCAGGTAAAAAGACAATCTATTCCTATCTCTTATTTAGCTGCTACAGTGTAGATGTGTTAATTACCTGTGTCATTGACCACCTAGCTTTGGCTACAGAAACAGGTTGAGTTTTTAAATTTCGTTTTCAAATAAAAATTTTCATGCATCTTAAATGTCACCAACCTGGAGGCTGCTAAGAGTAAACATAATTTCCTGGGCATGAAAATATGCCATGATTTTTGTAAGCAGATCTGCTGTCCAGACATTAGAGCTGTAACAGAAAACAGGACCAAAAATGACAGTAAAATAATATAACAAGTTAAATAGCAGATTACAAGAGTAAAAAAGAAAAAGGGAAATAAAGAGTGATGCTAACATCATAATGACAAAAGTATTCGGTTTCTCCCTAGCCAGAGTAATAGTTAATCTATTTAATGAAATGAAAATACCTGGTTCATTGGGGAATGGAATTAATTAGCTTTTTTCCATCTAATTCCACAACCACCCAATAAACTCAGTTTTCCAAGGTGTTGCCATTAGTACCATCTCCAAGGCATGTGCTTTCTGGCACTCCATTATGCCTGTTCTGATCTGCTTGCAGAAAGCACAGGGAGTAACTGCTGTCATTCCTTCAGCACAGCCATTAATTTTACTGTGTCTTCCTTACACAGCCACTGATTTTCTCAAAATAGGTGTGGAATGGCCTTTGAGGCTTATACTGCTCTTTCAGATTTGGACAAAATTAGCAAAATAATCCAAAAGCCACCAGGAGCTGGAGGATGGGGGATGCAGTAAGACTGAAAGAAGGAGGTGGACAGAAACCTGGAACTGCACCTAATTTCTTTAAGCAGACATTTGGACACATGTGAGCAAAGTTAATTATCAAAACTTCTGAAAACTGTAGCAAGTACTTATTTTCAGCCTCATTCTATAATTTTTTTTTTTTTCTTTTTCATGACAAACAGGTTTTTCCCTTTTAACAGGAAATACTCCTGCCAGGAGACCCAAATCCAAGTAATCATATGTGCCAATTTCCTTCTATGCATAATGTTCCAGTTTCTGTGGATATGAAACAGATCATATCTGAAATGCAAGACAATATTGAAAAATCAAGACAGGGAGAGCAATACATTACCTCTGAAAATAAAGTATATCTAGGAGGGCTGCACATGAAAAATGGAACATAAAAAGTTATGGTGAGATACTGAATTTTAATTCATTTTAGAAGCATAAGTGGGAACAACTGTGTACATTACCATTCAGATATTTCCCAGCTATTACTTCCTCCTAAGGAAAAATTATAAATATATGTAATAAATCATTATTTTTAGATTATAATATAAAATGTTAGTAGAGAGATCAAATAAAAATACTAACCACAGCTTTGTGTAACAACGGAGGCAAATCTGTAAAAGATTATCCCGTTATTAGAAATTAATTTAATGTTTTATCATTCAATTGTGTTACACAAAAATACATGTATTGTACAGTGATTATATATACATATAATAATTTATTTTCAAACATTTTGATTAAATTTATTTACAGAAAAACCGTGGGGGAAAAAAAGACTATTCAATTATAATCAGTCTTGGTGAAATTCTTTGCTGGCAAAGCTCCATGAAGTCGAGAGAGCAGAGACCATGGTCCCAGTTACTAAACAGCACCTAATTTATTACACACAGCTTTTTCCATGCCACAAAATAAACCCCTCACACAGGAGTTCTGCTCTTACCTTCAGAGTTCTGACTGTGAGTAATCTCAGCATGATTCATTGATATCAACAAGAAACACATCTTCAAAAGCCTGGACATTTCTTCTGGTGTTTTTTAGGATAAAAAGATACTTGGATTGAAAAGGAAAATAGGAAGAACAGAGTCAAAAGGCAATATTCACCCAAATTTTCATAACTATAAATCAGAGACAGCCTACACTATGGAGTACAGATAGAAATCAGAACAATCCAAAGCTGCTTGCTCCCAAGTTTTTAATTTAAATCTTTTTCTAGGATAGAGATACACTTTATGCAAACACAAGTCCACCAAGAGTGTGTGTGCAGCTAGATTTATCTCCCTACAGTAAATGGCTAATTTAATTTTTTTTCCTTGTAGCACCACTTATTTACCAAGTTACACTGCACCTAAATATGACTTCAATGCACTTTTGTTAAAACAGGCAAACAAAAAGCAGATATATACTTTTAAAAGCAGATAAAAAAGAAGAGAAATGAAATGAAAAAGGAAATTATAAAGAAGCTTCAAACAAACCCTAAACTTCTCCTAGCTGGTTAAGTTGGCTGCAGTATCACAGCAGACTTGGTCTGGGACCCTCCATTTGCAGATCTTTGAACTCAGGGGTGGGACAGTCTGGCCCTGGTCCCATGTCCCTGCAGGGTGCTTCAGGCAGGGAAGGGGAAGGAACACTCCCCTTCCCTGCTGCCACATTTGGCAAAAAAGGGAAAAAATGTCCTTATGCTCTTCTGAAGCAAAGTCACACATTTGGGAAACAGAAGATGTCACTTCACCTGCACGGATCAAAGCTGTGGTCTTTGTACTCACAAGGAGTGTCCCATCAATGTTCCACCACCACCTTGGACACAGTTTGTGTGGAAAGAGATGTTCTGGTAGCTCTTGCTATCCCTGCTGCCCTGTGCTATGCAGCACAAAGATCACTGAAAGACAAACTGTCTGGAAGGGCAGTAATGGGATACCCAGAGCTTTTCACTGGGTTGTCACTGATTGCCACCAGAAAGAAATTGAGTCTCACAGTTGTCCAAAACAAAATTAATGTGTTGCTTTTGGTCTAGTTCTTGAAGGACAAGGATACACAGAGCAGCAATGCAACGGGGTGGAAAGGAAGCAAAGACTGGGCAGGTTTCACTCACACAGGAATTTCTGCAGCCACATCCTCTCCACAGCTCTGAGGGCCATCACCTGCTTCAATCCACACTGCAGAGAGAATTTTCTGCCTCTGCACCCTCAGCCTGGCCCTCTGTTCAGCCTGAGAATCACCACCCCCACAGGTAAAAAACCTAATTAATCTGAGATATTAGATGATGATCCACATCATCATTTAATCCACAGATTGCAGCTTCTTACACTGGGATTAGTCCCTGATTTTAAAAATGACACGGAGGGTCTCACTGGCCAACACAGCTCTGACCATAAAGAGACTTTGTTAGGTTTTGTCTCTCCCTCATCTCAAAGGCTCATTGCAAGTCACTGGATTTCTGCATTTCTTTTTGTTGCTGGATTCTGTGCTCAATCTCTCTTTTTTTTCCCCTCGAAGTTCTCTGCCATGGCTCAAGTTACAGATCTGAATATCTGATAAATGACACCTTTTTTGGACTGTTTAATCTCATGTACCAAGGTACTCTTTTATAAAAATATCTTTCAACAAGTCTCCAGCAATATTTCAGTCTATTGCAAACACTTAACTCCAGTCTTGTAACAGGAGTGACTCAAACTGAGAGATGATGAAAAATCTAAACATTACACTTTAAGAAACTGTCACCTCTGTCCTGTTCTTACACACACTGAAACTCCTTTCAGCTACTCTTTTGGGAGCACCACAGTAAATGTCTATCATTCAGATGTATCTGGTTTCCCAGACAATGGACTTACTTGTGTTTGTTTCTGCCTGTGCCTCAATCATTTTGCAGTAAGGTTTGATTACTCTGCATAGGCTAAACCATGCTTCCAATGTCAGTCCTGATTTGTTTATTCCAATTCATTACATTTGATCAGAGAGTGTATTTTAATTAATGCACGCTACCTTAATACATAAGGAGATGAAATGCTAAGGAAAGCGCTTTTTGCATCAGGACTAACTCGAGCGGACAATGAGCAGGTGCACAGAAAGGTCTGCTGTGAAACAGCCCTGCTTGGCAAGACAATCTGTGGGATGAAGCAGTTCATTGGAGTGAAACAGGTCGGTTTGCAGCTCACACCAACTTCCAGACAGTCCCAAATCCTGCTGTGGGGTTCTCCTGCACATCCCATCCAGCATTTCCCCTGGAGATCCCCTTGCACATGTGTGATGAAATCTCTGACAAGTCATCCTTGCTTATGACAAACTCTCAGATTGCCTTCTCCTCTCACTCCCAGAACAGCCACCCTTCCATGTACAGAAATCCTAGACATTTTATCACTCAGTCCATGCAGTCGCTGCCTTGTCTGAAGCTCGATAACCAGAAAACTGACCTCACAATGACAAGCCTTGCTGATAAGCCCTCGCACTGCCGGTGCCCACCTTCCTCCTCGCACCAAGGCTCTGAGAAAAAGCACCACATGCAGTAGGGAAACCCTCAGGAGGTGCGGGCAGGAGAAGAGGAGGAGAGCCAAGAGCCCCAAGCACTTTACCTGCCTCAGCCGTGTGCGCCTCTCCCTTCAGGGCAGCAGCTGCGAGAGGGGCCGGGCCCAGCGCCGCCTGCGGGCCCAGCGCCGCCTGCAGCCCCAGCGCCGGCCCGGAGCGCCCGGCCCTCAGGGCGGGGGGAAAGGCTCCCCCAGCCTTAGGGCGGGGGGAAAGGCTCCCTGGCCCTCAGGGCAGGGTGAAAAGGCTCCCTGGCCCTCAGGGCAGGGTGAAAAGGCTCCCTCAGCCGCAGGGCAGGGTCAAAAGGCTCCCCGGCCCTCAGGGCAGGGTGAAAAGGCTCCCCCAGCCTCAGGGCGGGTGAATAGGTTCCCCCAGCCTCAGGGTGGGTGGATAAGCTCCCCCGGCCCTCAGGTCGGGTGAAAAGGCTCCCCGGGCCTCAGGGCGGGAGGGAATGGCTCCCCCGCGGGCCCGGCCCTCCAGAGCGGCAGGAGGGGACACTTCTGCCCCGACATGGAGAGAACTCGACAAACTGTGCAGGGGAAACACAGGGCTGCCCTGCTCCTCCATCGTCCCAGCCCAGGCAGAGTATGAACTGACTGTACCTGGGATCACCCCATGGCAAAAGGGTTTCTAAGGGATGAAGCTGTCCCAACTTTGCTTCAAAAGCTTCTAGCTAAATGGTGCGCTTGCACAGCATCGTTTTCCTGCAGTGCAACACACCCAGGCCACCCTGACGGAACAGAACACAACACAACACTTCAGCCACTCCAGGGCAAAACACAGCACTGAGAGCACTGAAGTGCAGCTTGGATGGACAATCACCCACAGCAGGACAGAGACAGCATAAGGACAAGGCAGGATTCCCAAACCCTGGAATTGCAACCCTTGTTCCCTTAGATAGCATCTTAGACTATTTGGGGCAGTTTAATGAACTGCTGGACTCGTGGGCTGAGAGCAGCACTGACTGCACACAAACTCTCTCAGGGCCTGCAGGGAGAAGTCCCTTCCCACCCAAGGAACTCTGGATTTAGAAATTCAGGTGTAGGTACAGTCTGAAGGGTTATTCTGTTTATTCAACAGGACTAAGCACGTGTTTGACCCTGCTGAATTTAGGCTTTGTAGAAAGATTTTCTTCATTAGTGGTCTTGTTTTAATTCCTCATCTCAAGTGTAAGAATACTTGGTTAAATAGAGTAAACAAAGTAGAAAATCATAAGAAAGTGGAAAAAAAAACCCCTATTATTTACACTGCATCTTCTGTTCCCAAACCTCTCAAAGCCATTACAGACTGAAATCCTCAGTGGCAGGACTAAAAGATGAGAGACATGAAATGCAGTCAATTGTGTGATTTTTAACATGTGGGATTAAAACACTTAAGTACCTTTGAAGAAGTTTGTCTTACTACAGATTTGCTACCTTAACCTAAATTCATGACACATTAAAAACATTTTCCCACTATTAGATGAGTACAAAATGAAGGTAGCAGAAGATAAATTAATGGATTCACTCCACAGCATACACAGATCATTTTCCCAACAGACAAATCTGATTGCACTATACACCAAAATGCAACAGCACATCCTGAAATGAGAATCACACTGAGACTAAATTACTGCTGAAAATGAAAAAATAATTTGAAATCCCTTGCCCCATACTCTATAATACTATTCCACAGAAATGACTGACAACAAAAAGCTAATAAATTGGCAGGAGCAATCATTAACCATCAGGCAAACTGAGTTTGAGGTAAACTTAAAATACATATGAAGCATCCTACCTGGCATAAAATCACCAATAATTATAAAAACCACAAAAAACCTACAACAGACAACTTTTTTAGACTCCAAAAGCAACAGAAGTCAGTTCTTGCTTTACTTACCTGAGGTTTCTCTGCTTTCTCACACTTGCAACCCAAGCACTGCATGACATAGACCTGCCAGGTCTGTACTACTTATGGTTTTTCTAGTTGTTTTGAAGAGAAGCTATATCCCAACTGCCAGGAATTATCCACTCAAACAGTTTTTAAAACAAGGCATGTTAAAATAAATAGCATTTATTTAGTGAGGAAAACGTCTCAAGCTAGCTAAACTCTCAAGCCCCTACAGCCTGATCCTCACAGCCAGTTTGACACAGGAAATTTGCAAGAAACCACTAGAAACTTTTTAAAGCCAAAAACATTTGGCAACAACTTGCTTAGAAGGTTTGTTTTTAAATCCATCAATTTAAAGTGCAGTTTTCAAAGTTCTACCCCTTTAGTTGGAAAATGGCAAATGCAAAAGCAATGAGGATTTATGAGGCTTTGACAGGGAAGAACATGAAGGAAACCCAACCAAAAGTGATACATTTTTTGTGCACTGTTATCCCATTAAACAATAATTAAATGCTATTTAAGTAAATGCAAGGTTGTGCTGCTACTGAAAGCTTGATTCTCAACACAAAGAGCAGTTGCTGCAGACAAGCATGGCTATAGTTAGAAAAAAGAACACAAAAGTTAATTCAAAAGTCATCTCAAAAAAGTTTATTAGCATGATTAAAAATGTGAAGAATGACAGTAAGAGAGTAAGTAACTTAGCATGGAAGATTATCCATTTCAACAGTTTTATTCAACAAGCTTGAACTGAATGGATAACTTTATTGCCAGATTTTGGTGGATTTCTTTCACAACAGTTCACACTGTATCAGTTTCACCATTATAAAGACTATTGCTTTTGTCTGGATATGATCCCTGTTGCAGGTAAGTATAAAAAAATATCCCCCATTGCTGCTGGATTGCAGAATGCAATGTTGGTTTAAGAGCTGGTAAAAAAGAAATTCTCAGCTGAAAAGTCCATTTAAAAAACAACCATTCCCCCTCCCCTAATTACACTACAAAGAAATACATTAGTATTTTGGCCTTTAAATTTCTTACATGATATTTACTTAGCATGACAATCCCAAAATTCCCTCCCTTTAAGTAACCATAAATCAAAACCCTCTTTCAGAGGCTGCTTCTTGGGTTAGACTGTGGGGCTTTACTTCACACAGGCTTACACTGGCTTGAGGACGAAGACAGCATCATCCAGCACGTAGTAGTCATTGTACATGTCACCTTCACAGAGGTAGGGCAGTCTGGTGAAAGCCTCAATGGCAAAACCAGCTTTACTGAAAACTTCTGGCAGGCTGTTCACCTGCTCTTCCCAAGTGTGCCCTTTGATTTCCAAAACTTCTGAGGGCTTTTCCCACTTGCCACCTACTGAGAAAACAGAACAGCTTTGTTTCAATTATAAAGAAAACTTTATTGTGTGCTGCAATTTCTTACAGAAAGCATAATTACACTAATTATGTTCCATTCCACTCCACACAGAAGGTTGTCATGCCACTTGTAGACCTGTTGCAAGACCAGTTCCAGTTCATCCCTGCTGTTCAAAAGCAGCTTCTTTATGGTTATCTTTTGTTACATTTTTAACTAGAAGTGCCAGGAGTGGCTAAAAGGAACTGCCATTAGTAAGGCTGGTGTCCAGCAGACAGGCACAGAGTTAATTACAGAAATTAGAGCCAGCAAGTTGAAAATTGTGATTTGCTGTGAAGCTTTCACAAGCAGATCACCACATTACAATGGATGGCTACTTTGTGCCTTCAGTGGCCACCTACCAGCTGATATGCTAAAGGCTGCTTAGGGTCATATAAAGAAGCTGATTAAGCAGCATGCTGGAAAATGTCTTGTTATTTGTTCTATCCAATGAAATAATCTGAAGGATTATAGGTACAACTCTTATGAGTTCAATATTTAAAGTTCTCGACTCATTTTCCAAGTAATAGCATCCACAACAAATAAAAGGTTTCTGGCTTGGTCTGTACCTTTAACCAGTTTGCTAAATGCAGTAGTAAACACCCTTCTAAACAGGAAGCTCTACATCTTGTGATTAAGACAGTTCTGCAAGTCCAAACATTTCCTAAGTTCCTCTTCCTTCAAGAAGATTCATTTCCACAGAGATACAAGAAATGGCATCTTTCAACAAATTAAAAAACGTGCTAATGCTGGCGTTTGACTGGATCTTGTATGGGGCTGGTAAGACTTTTAAAAAATTTCTTACATTTTCTCATTTAACAGCAGTTATACAAGACTGAGAATGTTGTGGTTATGATTTGCAACACAGTTAGAAAATAAAAGCAGTGAAAAGTTTTGCTGAAAATCAAGTTAATTTCTGCTATCTTGATATAAAACTGCTAGCAAATGCTTTTTACTTCCAAAAGTCTGAAACGCTGCTGTAACTTGTGATTTCTGGGTCAAATCCTGCTGCACTTCCCTGCTTGGAACACTCCAGCAGCAGCCTGGTTTCAGACCAACTGTGTTTGCTTGAGAGGAGGGTTTGGGAAGTTCAGCAGGCAGCACTCATACGACCTGAGGCCATGGAGTTCAGCTCTGTAAGGACACCAGAGCCTGTGGATAAGGTGGGAAAGAGAAGGGGAGCAGCTGCAGAAGCACAAGCTACTGCCTTTCAGCACACAGGGTGCAAGTACACCCACAACTTACAATCTTCAGATTGCTGTAGCACTGTGGAATGGCTTTGATATGGACCTGACACAGAATCAGTTTTACTTTATTCCTGTAAAAGTCACAGACACTGAATCTGATTTGATTTAGTGAGAAAAATGGTGAAGGACAATACTAATTGTTCACCATGGACACGTTTATGGTTTATAAATTGTGTATCAGCAGTACACCAAGAGATTTTAGTTTATATATCTTCTAGTTTGTTATTTTCTGGCAAGCAGAAAAGGATGTTATTTAGATACTACCTTTATTCTCACTGCAATAACCTCAATGCCATAGTTAAATAACTATACTATTTATTTGGATAAAATTAAATATACTAAAACAGAATTCACATGGATTTCAAAAAGGACTAAAAAAAAAACCTTTCAGACTAGTCATATTAAACCACACGTTTTAGTTCCTTAATTAGAATGCTATTCTCTGATTAACCTTCTTGTTTTCTCTGCACACATTTTAAAATGTCAGAAATAACAAGCACTATTATTCTCAGAAACCCAGAGTCAATATATATAATGAAGTGAAAGAATGTCTAGGAACTATTATGAATTCTAATCAATGTTATGAAGATGCTAAATTATAAATGTCTTGATTTGACATTTCCACTGCCTACCTTCAGCTTGTCTGGCTTGACTCAGACCAGGAACAGTGGAGTAGAGAGAAAGCCCTGCAGAACTGCTCCACTGAGCAACTGCACTTATGTCACACTACATCCACCCCCACTGGCCAATACACACACAAACATGCAGGACTAAATATCAGGCTGAGATCTGCACAAAGTATTCTTCTGGTCTTCTCCAGTGCCAAAGGAAACATCCACATTGCTTCAGATCTATCAATGTTCTCTATTTTGTCACAAAATAGAAAGCCAAGTGCATTACCCTGTAGATAAAAGTGTTAAATGAGCACATGTACAAGCTGTAGGAGCTATCTAAAAACAAAGCTAGCTGAAACCAATCTTAATAATTTCAAGTTTGAAACACAGTTTGTTTCCTCCTTTCCTCCCACCTTTCCCTGAATGAACCAGAAGTAGTTGTTTTCTCTTTTCAGACTGTACCTTGCTTTTTAGCTGTCCCTGACATCACCAACTGTTCCTTCCCAACAGGTGTTGCAGAGCAGTGCCGAGTCACTGTAACACAGCCCAGGTTTCAGCAAACTGACTCCTCCATGAACAGTGTGTCCCTACCATGCACCTTCTCTGCCTCCGGATGCTCCTCGTCCCCACAAGTTCTGTGGTTTCGCTACTTAACTAATACACATCAGGATTTGTGTACTCCTGCATGCACAGACAATCAGAAGTACAAAGTACAGTCATCAGCAAACAACATCTCACTTGAGATAAAAGATCTGACTGTAAATGACAGCGCTGTTTATATCTGTGGAATAGCATTTTCAGACTCAGAGTCACCCCTTTCTAAACAAACAGGAGATGGAACAGTACTAACGGTAACAGGTCAGTTGTTCATTCCTTCTTAATGAAGCATCTTAGAAGAAAACAATTATCTTTTCTAAATTCTCTATTTATACTTTCAAGAATGACATTTAAGATGGAAATACCAACAAATCCATTTGGAGTAGTATAGCTATATTAAGATGTGGTTAGTAAAACCAGAGGGATTCCACAAATAAGCATATCAACCTCATTTGCTAATTAGGCTGTTCTGTCATATGATGAAGATGACTTTAGAATTCTACAAAAGAAAGAAGTCTTGCACTTGTGCTGTCTAACCACACTCTACATCCTCTTACATAGAGACTTTTGTGGCTGTCAGAAAGAAGTATCAACCAAAAAATGGGAAGTAGAGAAATCAACATTTAGTAGAAGTACATGCAAGAGAGTGCAGGGCCTTAGACCTGGGGATTCACTCTGCCAGCATGAGAAAAAAAGTTCCAGACCTTTGTATCCCTTCCCCTTCTAGTTAGAAAGTGATGAAACTTCAGTAACTACATTTCAGTTTTACATGCCTAAAACAGAAAAAGGAAAAAAAAAATACCAGAAACACTCAGCTGGATTATTACTTTCTTTATATTCCTTCCTTCCTCTAATTCCATTTCTGAACAGAAGTCTATGAGCTTTATTCCGAGATACCTTTACAGGAGCAGAAACTCTCTACCCCTAAAGGAAAGGTTTGTGATCAAAACTAACAGGTCTCCATTGCCCTTGCAAGCATATGAGTGAACAAAAGGAAAATTATCTCACTAAGGAATTTAGATGGAAAATTAACCAGAAAAATACTGATGGTATAAGATTTTTTAATGCCTCAGAGAAAGGGAGCTGGAATGTAGAGTCTTAAAAAAATTATGTGAATCAGAACTGCCCTTTATTCTAACCCTATTTTTTCATAAAGGACCAGAGAAGCAGCACAGCAATGGGAAACTCACCTCCATGATCATTGTCTCGTCCTTACTGTTCCTGTACAGCTCTGCTGTGCTCACTTTCTTTGTGGTCTACAAGGTAGGCTCAAAGAGATTTTTTTGGTTTTGTTCATTTTGTAAATCGATGGAGTTTTAAAATCTCCATAAGGAGAATAAAAGCACACTTCTAGATTTCATAACTACTATGGTTAAGTTTTAAAGAGGAGGTTGGTTGAAGTCCATGTGCTGCACACACACATCTGTAAACTCTTGTGTGGCACACACCTGGACTCTCAACAGCAACCACATTTTCTTTTTTTCAGTAAAGTGTCTAAATAAAAAGGTATTCTGAGGTTAAAATCATCCTGAGAATACAAATTTCCAGTAAAAGTAAAATAATTTAAATTCATATAAAAGTATTTGTGAGCTGCAGTAAAGTTACTGCAGACTGACTTGACTTGTCTACTGATTCTCTTCATACATGTACAGAAGAGAGACCTTGGTAAAATTTAAAAGTATCAGAGATTTGGAAGAAGTTTTATGCTTACAGAAACAAGCCCATTATGATGCACATAGTTAAAAGTTATGTAATTACTGCTTTTTTTTCATCTAGAAGAAAATGTGTGTGTAGATAAAAAACACACAGAGCTATAAAAGGAATTTTTACACAATAATGAGACTTTGACAGGAGAATCAGGACTTCACAGTCCTTACTGGCATGATATGATGAAATGGCTCTTTCCTGTAGTGACTACTGTCTATGCATAAAGACAGGACTGGCTTTTTTCATTTTAGTTTTTCATTAGAAGTGAAGGTACACAGTGAAGAGTACAGTGGGAAAAATTAAACAAGCCTTCTTCAGGGGAAAAACTGGATCTGTGATTCCACTGGTTTATTTTTGAGAATTAAGTAGTGTTTCAAGCAAGTCCCACTGTGCTCAAAGCAAAAACACTTGCAGTAGCCACCACCAGAAGCTGAAAAAGGCTCCCCACATGTGAAAACCTCTCTGATTTTTCCAATGGTATAAGCTGATCTAGTGAAACATTTACCTACAAACTGACACTGCAAAAGAGCAACAATTTTAACTACTCTGCTAACTTCTCACCTTATATTTTAATTGCTTTTTCATTTATTTTCCCTCCCTCCAGTTAAAACCAAAGCTGCTGAAGAAGTGTGGGAAACACCAAACAACTGAGAACTGTGTATGTTACCATGTTATTTGCTTTGTCTGTGATTCAGAACTACTTCTTCTTCTTGTCTTTTTAAAGTACATTTGACATAAAATTTATGATTAATTGATTATTCTATTACAGAAACATTCTGAGCTGCTAATGGTTCACTTTAGATTTGTACAAAAGTTATCAATTTATATTTAACTAATTTTAACATATCAGGTAATTAGTTTTTACACGTTGGATGCATGGTGAAGTTAATCTCTGTAAAGGTCATCTCTAACACACTGTTTCTTTTAGGTTTTAAGTAAATTTTGTTCAAACTTCTGACAATAACAGGTTTGACTATTAATTAACAACCTCCACCACTACTACCCTTGTATGAAAAGGAGCCATGCATTTAAAGATCCATTAAAGAAGGTGCATATTTTAAGCAAAGCAAGAATAATGTAATTTAAAACCCTTCTGCTTGCCAAACCACGTTTTTAAAATGCTACTTAATAACAAAGACATATCCAGGTAAAAAACCTAAATTAGGAAAGGTAGAAAAATAAGTTTCTTCCAACTGAAAATGTTGCAGTGAACCAAAATATTTTAAATAATTTGCAGAAAATAAACAGCGGCCGAAAAGTTTTTCAAGCAATTGCTCAAGAACTTCAAAAGCAGAGATATGCTCGACACTGCCAACAGCCTGTGAGTATCCACCTACAATACCTACATTTATGGGGGAAAAGAGAAAAAGGTTTTAGGAGTTTACTGTATCTATTTCCTTTAAAGTTGATAGAAATGTAAAAAAGAGTATTCTGAATGGCTGTCAAAGACATTATAAAGCATTCTAAATTGCCACATGCAGACAATTACATATATATATATTTATATATGTGTATATACACACATACACCTTTTTAAATGTATGCATGTACATTTAAAATTAAAACTGCCATAAATTTGTATTTTATCAAGAAGAGGTTGAGGTATTAAGAGGTTATGTTTGCAAAGTACTGCTTTTTCACTTCCTCTTGCTCCATTAACTCAGAATAGGGGACAGAAACATAACAAAACTATTATAAGTGCTCTGTAATATATTTAATGTTATTTCCCTTCCTCCAGCACACAGAGCCTAAACTAAGTATTCAACATCACTTGGTAAAGCCACAACTTATTTCATCATTCCAAATTTATGCCATTAAGTCTTATAAGACAATTTTACATGTGCCATGCAAATTATTTAAAAAAACCCAATCAAACAAAACCAAACCACACATCTTTAGAAAACATACATATTTGCAAGCAAAGAAAATTGCTTCAAAATCTTGCTTTCAGAATCTTGCTTCTTCTGAGAAACAATGTTAATTCTTTCCTATTCTGAGCACAGAGATCAGTCAGAGATGCAAGGAGGAACCAAATGACACATTGACCAAAGTCAAGCACTTCTCCTATATATACATTTTACTTCATTTATTTCCATACAGCTCCAAACATTTTCCTCTGTAATTACCCTTTTAAAGCCTTCAAGTCCCTGCTGACATGACCTGGTGCTTGGTTTCACCATCAGATATAAAAATATGGGCTATGTTTTACTGCCCCTGTGCTCCCTGGAGATTATGAAAGGCCAACAGGGTAAGAAACATTTTCTGAAGCCTGCAAATGCCCCATGGACAAAAACAACTGGATAAGAGGGGAGAAAGGATTTTACTGAAACACTGAAGGAATAGAGTTTGCCTCAAAAAATAAATTCTACCTTTATTTAAAAGAAAAAAAAAAAAATCACCTCAGTAACAAAACACTTCTTTCCCTAGGAGGAATTGGAAGATGACAATGTTTATCAGAACAGATGAGCACGTGCAGCACTTCAGATTTGTTCAACAGTTCTCCTGCAAGCAAAGAAGCAGGTGAGGAAGTTAAAACTTCTTCACAGACTTCCTTTGCTTTAAAAGGAGAGGAGAAAACCTTGCAGAGCAGTGTTCTTCAGGAGTATTTTCTAAACAGTTCACCAGAACCAAGTGCATTGTATCTTACATGTGTGTTACATATTCCATTTTCCATTTCAAAGAACCTGGGAAAAGACTTCATCTTTGTAAGACAACTGCTGATGCTTCATATAAGTTTCCATTTTAAATTTAGATTTAATTCTTTCTTATTCTCTTTACATAAACTTTTATGTATTCCTTTTACACAAATTGAGCAATTGTGAAAGATGCTTGATAATTGACAGCAATGGAAAATAAACTCGTTTCATGGGTGAAATTCCGGATTTGCTCATGTTAATGGGATAATTATTGATGTAACATTTACAGACCAACAGTAAATGAGCCTTAGAACAGTTTAAACTTAAACAGTTAAACAGCAAAACCTGTGCATTAGACAGGCAAGCAGAAAAAAATGACATTATAAAGACATGCACTATCCTGGCAAAGCTCATTTTGGATGGGAGCATCTTCCAAAACTATTTAGGAAAGTAACTGTCATTGTGAAAGCACTGCTCCTCCAATACTAAAACTCACCTGCTAGGCTGACACCCCCATCTCCCAGTCCCACCACCCCAAGTCAGGAATATCTGGAGCATCACGTTTTACATTTACAAGCCTGTTCAACAGAGATACAAACACAAAAAAGAACTACACTATCCAGTAAAAGGCAGCATACTTTTCTTTGAAAGTACCTTTTTCAGCAGTTACTACCTAGCCAATCTGCAAAATCAGCACTTTTACAAGATATCTGTTGGTATCAGGCATTTTCCCTTCTAAAGAACAGCTGCATCTTTTGTCATAATTTAAATAAACCAAGGCTTTGTTTAACAATAAAGTGGCATTTCTCACTTCTGCAAGATGAGAACTGACAACTGAGACAAAGCAAGGGTCCATCTTAAACACTACTGTGTCTCCAACTCAATTAACAGTATTTCAGGAGGACAGAATACACACCTTTGCCTTCTCATCCCAGTCAATCAATCACAAGACATTAACATGTTCAACAAGGAAATTTCACACTCCCAGGCTCCCAGTGTTCACTACTTCTGAAGTATGGCATGACATTTTTATTTTAGGGAAACTTACACCAGTCCAGTCATGTCCAGTCTACTAATGACTTTTACTGTCTGTATTAGGTAATACAAAGAATTCTTATATGACTCTATGAAACACCTACTAAAATCAAAGTTGTGGTAATACTTGTTCTTAGTGACTGGTCTAATACCTGATGATTCACCAGGCTCTCTTGCCAAACTTAGACACCTGCAGTAATTGCATTCCTGGTTGTTCTGCATGTTGAAATAAAACTGAAAAAGCCCCAGAATTTATGATTGAGCTCCTCTGGACTCTAGGTGTCACTATCAATCCACAAACAGTGAGCACAGATCTGTATTTTAATTCCTCCTCCACCTTGCTTTGTTCTCTTAGATCAGGTTTTATGTTAGTCACATAGACAGCTTCCACCATTACCATCCCATTATACTGCATGTAATAACCCAAATAGCTCATTTTGATTAAAATAATTTCTCCACTTCTATCTGTGGATCTATCACTGGATCTTACCTGCCCCTATGCTTTTCCATTTGTTCTCCCTCTACAAAATTAAGAAGTTTCACTACATGGATCCAAACTGGTTTTAAAGAGCTGCTCCAAGAAGTTACTCGAGCCATGGAATGTTCTCCTCTTTGCATGTTCCAAGTATAATTTTGTTATATATAAAACATATGTACATATCTATTTTTAAAATGCATCATCATGTAGAACAGCTGAATGAAAATACTGAAATTCTAAAATGGTTTTTACATCATGAAGACAGTCTGGCAGTTGTCTGTTTCTTTAGGCCACAGTTAAATTGATCTTTAGTGAGAAAGCTATTAACTTTTGTGTGTGCTAACCTGTCCTGTTAACAGTATATATGGGTACATATCCATAATAGTGGCAAATATACAAACTGAGAATGTTTTTAAGTTTCAAACATATTAAGAGAACAAAACTGCCTTCAGCAAAGTGACTCATCTACCAAGTCACCATAGCGAATAAAATTATGACATTGGTTTACAACTCATCTTACAACAGCATTTCAACTTTCAACAAGTAGGAATGACAGCATTCAACAATCACAGAACAGGTTTCCAGTCCCTTGGGATTTATAAACTTACTTGTCTATTGTTCTCCCAGTGTATGGTAGGAGATTAATGATGAAGAATATAAGCAGGCTTAGAATAGTTTGCCCCCTTCTGTTGAGCCAGTTGTACATGGTCTGTTAAGGGCTACCCAAAAAAATTCAGGAATATAGATGTGGAGTGCAACAGTGATTGCCAAACACAATGGCACAGAGTTTTGAAGGCACACAAAAAAAACCATTTCTCATTTTTTGGTTCCAGTATGCCAGTGAAAGCCTGTGAAAGGTATTTGGAATTTTAAAGGACTCCTACAAGGGGAAGCCATATTGTTCTGCATTATAGGAACAATAAGTTGTAACCAAATTATGCTTGAAATACTTTACAGATGCCTAAGTCAAACACCAAATCTAATTTAAGACACACTACTTTTCAAAATAGTTACAAAATTACAAGCTGAAATATTGTATTTTAAGTAATTCTTCATCTGAAGGCATTATTCCTTTTACTTGTTTTTTCCCCTTCTCCCATCAAAGTATCACTAGCATGTAAAAAGAGAAATCCAGATTCAGTTTGATGCATTTGTGATTGCCAGAACATGATCCATGCCTTTACACAGACAAGTCTTAACACTCAAGGAGAACCAGAACAATGGGATGAACATCAGCCTCCTGGAATTCAAACCACCTTCAGGGTGCTTCAACCTGAACCCACAATCACAGGCATGTAAAAAGGCTTCTAGTCTCTTTAGAAGTTTAGTCATAAGAATGGATTCATCTGAAAATCTCTCATATATTTCATTAAAATCCAAGCAGGGTAAATAATTTAGTTTTGGCACTGAATTTTACTTTTTTATTTCCATTTTTATTACAATGTAAATTAATACACTACTAACAATTGTTGATACTTCTTATTTGTGGGGGTCCATATTTTACTTTGAGACCTGTTGGAAAGAGAAAGTTATCTTCCTATGAATTTTTAGGTGGGATTCATCTGAACACTTGAAACAGCTTGATCTGAATGGCTCTATTCAGCATTAGATAGTTCTGATGGTTTTGCTCAACTGATCACTGGAGACAGCTGGGGTCACCTCTAGGCAAAAGGCCCTAATCAGGGACCAGTTTTCCCAAGCTGCTCCAACACAGCTGAAATGCTGTAACTTGCAAAACGGATCTGTTACTTCAATATTTGAGCTTTTTGTTGGTGCCTACAATGTATTCTGTGGAGTTAACAAAACAGCTTACATCATGTGGCTTATTTACCTATGATTTCATACTTCTGAACATGCTCTCTACTAGTTATTTGTAAAAATTCAAATACAAACATGTCATTTATTAAACATTTAATTTGGGATACTAGATCCTACAGATGTTTTCTTTACCTGTCTAAACAGTGAACTTACCATTTTCCACATAGGGGTGAAATGGCAGAACCAGTGCTAGGATGACTCTGCCTCTGGTTGGCTCCAGTACACTTCTAATATCTTTTAATACAGTCAGTGGTTGATCACAGCGATCCAGCAAATTCAAACAGCTGATAACATCATAATGAAACCCTGTGTTTTGCCATTCATTTACACCAAGCACCCTGTGAAAGGAAAAAGAAAGAGATACAGTCTGTTAAATAAAAATGAGCTGATTTCAGACAGAACTACTGAAGACAAAAATTTCCCATAGATGTGTTGATAGTGCAGGTAAGGTCACTTAGAGAAGAGACAGAAACAATCCCTTCTGGTCTTTTGGAAAAGAAAACTGAATCAATGATCAGCATGGCTACATGTCCAGCTCTATGAACCTTTATACTGCCAGATAAACATCAGGTAACAGAGAAGACAAAAACCAACACTAGTAAGAGGGATCAGGTTAACCTTTTCCATAAAAACCAAATAATAAAGGAATTGACAGAAAATACTGAACATTCATTAAATTACAAGTAGATTACTTTGCTGTAATGTCTGATATAAAGGATGTAGGAATTATTCAGCTGGTACCTGTATTTCTTCTTCTGAAGCTGCCATATCATAGTTTCAGACAATTCAGTGGCATAGATTTCTTCAAAGTGAGGACTCATAACTTTAGTGACTTCTCCATCTCCAGCCCCTAAATCAAGAAGTCTGTGGGATTTCCATTCAGGATTTATTTTAAGCAGTCTTTGAAATTGTTCTGGGGAAAACACAAACATTGAGCCCCTTCCCAGAAGCCTAAAATGTAAAAACAAGAAATGACGAATTTTATAGAAACTTTAACAGGACAGGAAGTGAAGAAATTTAGAATGTGCTTTGGCAGGAACCAGTCACACGTAATAGTAGACAAGGTCACTGCTCAGATAAATTTTAAATCCAGTTCAACTTGCCTTGCACTTGTAAGAGATCAAACCCAGAGCCACATGCAGTTACAGTGGTTAAGACTCCAGAAGGAATTTGATTAGGTAAGGAAGAGCTCATGGGGTGCAGCTCAAGAAAATGATTGCATCAAAAAAAAAAAAAAAAAAAAAAAAAGAAAGAAAGAAGGGGAAGAGAAAGAGTAGGAAAGATAAAGACCGAACTTTATTTGTCACATCTGCAGATTTGAATCTCTGCCACCTACCTTAAAAAAAAACAAACCCAAGATGAAATAACAGAGGAAATAAAATGGCTGCAGACACAGAAGTATGTACAATGAATGAGGAATAGGATGTGGAACGAGGAGGGAAGACAGGGAACAGATTTAAAGAAGCATGGGGGTAACGCTGCTGGAGGGGCAAAAGAGATTTTTAAAATTCTATGTTACAATGGCTTTTGCTCCTATCTGCAGATCCTGCATTCAACATGAAAAGCTGTGGAACAGAAAATACACAACTCATTAAGGAACTGGGAAGAGGTGACAGTTGGATTCCTTATGGAACAAGTCAATGCCATACCCACCCATAACTGTTTGAAGACTACACAGTGACACAATTCAGCTGTCATAGCAGAATTCAATGATGAAACAGTTAGAAGAACAGGCAGAGGAAGAAGAACTGGACAGTAATAGACTGCAGGTAGATAAATACTATTCTTTAAACTCCTGTAGGATAGCAGGTTAAACTTAGAGACAATGAACAGGAAAAAAAGATAAACAGAAACAAAAAGACTCAAAGAATAAAAAATGTGAAAAGGAACTGGTCTAGGAAAGACTGACTAATAAAATCCAAAGAAACAAAAAGGACAGAGTACACATAGTCATAGATAAGAAACTAAGCAGGATATCAAATGTATAAAAATAAACAGACTACATCCAATTTAAGTAGAGCCTCCTTGCAGCACACGTGTCAGCCCACACTGTGTAATTGGCTCGTAGCTATTATTCCTAACAGCATTATGAGGTGTTATTCAAAGCCCTGAAGAGCCTTTGAAAAAAAAATGGAAGAGAAAGGAAGAAGAGACCAAAGGAACCTTTATATAAAGCTACACATAACTAAGAACACCACAGGGAAGCTCATAAAGTCATCTGTGTAGAAAATAAGGGAAAAGACTATTTTTCTAGCCTCAGTAGACAGCTTCTATCTTGTATCAGACTGTGCAGAAGTATGTAGCAGGTGCAGAGGTGGGGATATGGGAGAAATTGGCTAAATGTAACAAAATGCATTTTTCATAAGGTCAAAGCTGATAGTTGTTAAACGTGTCTGAACAGAGTAAGGTGAGCAAAAAAAAAGCACTGCCTTGTTTGAAAAAAATACTAAAGCACCATGAACAGCCAAACTCCCCTGCAACTGATGCAGTGGGAATAGAAGAATGCTGTTCTATCACCTTATGCTTTTCTGCTTTGCTGATGGTTCATCAGAAGTTATCTGTTCCAGTGCAGCTTACACACAAATTGAGGTGGAATTGTTTTAGAGAATAAGAGAAACAACAATATTCCATATTAGTGTTACCAGACACAACACTTGGCCAGCTTTGCACTGTTTAGAAATGTGCCATGATTTGCTGTGGGCAGGTAAACACCCTCTAGAGCAGGAAGAGTTTTAGGTACAACACAAAACTGTCTGGATCCAGCTACCAACCAGCACAATCACAACAGTAACTGATAAAAATGTAGCAGTAGGGAAAGGGCAAGGTGGAAGGGGGGAAAGAAAGCTAAGGGAAGAGACACAAAGAGAACGCTCTCTTAGAAGAAAATTAACACAAGTAATTGTTATAAAATGCAATTAGAATCCTCTGTCTTTTATTAATTGCAATTACCTTCTCTGTCCCCCCATACTGCAAATGGTGTTCACCAGTTAAGAGGGCTGAGCATGATGAACACAGGAGGGCATTTCACATCTGACTGAGCAGCAAAGGGAAATTACACATTTTGAAAAGCTGGCAGATCAAGGGGTAGGGCTGAACACTTGGAAACTCTAAATCCAAACTGTATTTAGCTTACCCAAGATCAACTTTTCACTTACCCGTTGATAGATGTTCTAGACATAAAAAGGCTAAAAATAGAGGACACAAAAGAGTGATAGAGCTGGATAAACAGCCAGCCTGACTTCTCAATGCTGTTGTTTAAGAAGATCTGTGTTCCTTGGTCAAGGTAACTCTGGACAAAAATGGGCTGAAGGGATTCAGACAACTGTTCAGTGTTGCAGACATACCACTAGAGAAAGAGATATAGGATCATTTTAAAAGTTCAGTAATGTAAACCCAGAAGTAGCCAAAATTAATACATACAAAATTATTAACAATGTCCATAAATACAAAAATTTTGCTTTTCTTTCTGAAAAACCACTAAAGCAGCAGCTTGTGTACTCTTTCCATTTAAATCCAAGAGTGTGGCAGAAGCAAATGAACCCAAGAAGCTGAGGAGCAGGCTGGGATGTGTCAGGCTCACTCACAAGGCTGCTGCCTCACTCCACTGAACAGGTTTGGAGAGGCTCAGATGATTTGCCTTTTGCAATGTGTTGCCAGTTTCAATCCAGAAAAAACATTTTCAAAGCCTTGGGAAACAGAGGCTTTGTTCCATAAACAGTGTGACTACGCCTGAGCTCATACACCTTGGGGTTCTGCACTGAACTCTCACCTGCAGTTCCACTGAAAAACAACAGTCCTGTAATTCTTGTCTTTAAGACTTGTAAATATTGACATAACCACTGGCAGGATGATGGTGACAACTAACAGAAGCTTGTTTCCAATCTCCAATTTTTTCTTCTCAATATGGTTTTGTGGGTATGGTGGTATTTGGTCAAAGGTTGGACTTGATCATCTTAGAGCTCTTTTTCAACCTTAATGATTCAATGACTCTATGATCTCTCATGGTTAATCTTGCCACTAAGGTTATTGACAACTACCTATATAACACTGGTGAATAACAGAAATTCTAACACATTACAAGAGAAAAAAAAAAACCAACCCCAAAATGTCAATCTAAATTTCAAAGCAAAAAAAAAAAAAAGGTGAAAAACAGCTTAATTCCAAAACTACTTCCTCAGAACTGAAACTGCTTTTGTTTTCCTCCATGTACAACATATGAAAGGCCATTACTTAAGTGGCAGAGTGTGTCAATCTCTTACATATTTTCATTGTTGTGCTAAGACCTTTGTTATAACAAACATTATTATAAACATTGCAACTCTTGCCTAAAATAAGTAAAAGGATGAAAAACTTCTTTTAGATAATTTACATAAAACTAGCTAAGTCAGTAAAACTGCAGAGTCAAGTACCAGGGTTACATGCAATCCTTGCTCACCCCACAAACTCAGTAATTATAAATATTACTAAATGTACTAAATAATCAATACCTACATTTAAAATCTAGATCTATTAAACTAGAGATGGAGATTATCCACTGCAGACCATCAACCTGTGAATGACACAGGCACTTCCACAACACATTTCCCCGACTTGCTTTTCTACTACAGCTTTTAACAACACAAAAGACTTCCAGATTTTCTTTGTTCACCAGAAGGAAGTTCTTCCTGTAAACCTGAATTCTGCTTCTCTTTCTACTTATGTCCTTAATGATTCCAAAGGCATTAAATTCCAGGGATACATCCACCCAGCAAGACTCAGGATGTCAGCGCCCGCCCAGAGCACTAAGAAGGCTGCAGTGATGGATCAGCAGGAAGAATTATGGTCTTCCTTTGTACAGCAGTCCTCAAGTGTTTACACTACATCTTCTTCGTTAGTTCGGTTCTGCATATTGAACCTAGACTAAACTGCCAGCTTCCTCCTGCACTGAGTTCTTATTAGTCCTTCTAACTCCTGTCGGAATTTCAGCAGCATTTCACCAAAACATAGTGCGGATCTGAACACATTCTAAATTAAATCTATCACACAACCATTGCATTGCAAGGGCCCTTAGCTCCTCCACAAGGTACCGACCCATGTGGCCACGCTGCACAAACATAGCACTAACCTTTTATCGCAGACGGATCACATTGCAACAACCCATTCCTACTCTGCCACCTCCTACGGCTCCAAGGCCTCTGCGGGAGTTCCAGTTTCCCACTTTTTGTTGTTTTCCTCTACACTCACCGGCACTAATTACAAATCCACCTCCATCACCCCCACCTGCGAACTTCACTGGAGCACCCTCACAGGGCTCACCGGACAAACGGGGGGTGTGCAATGAAAAAACGAGGGGGCACATCCAGGAACGAGGGGTGCACATCCAGAGCCCGGGTGCACATTGAAAAAACGGGGGTGCACACCCACAGCCCGGGTGCGCCTCTCCCGGGAGCAGCCCTGGCCCCGACCCGCCGCGGGTGCCGGGACAGGCGCTGCCGCCCCGCCGGTACCGCCGGGCTCGCCCCGAGCCCGCAGCGCTCCGCAGGGAGCGGGCTCGGCAACTTTCTCCCCTCAGGACAGAGCGGTTCCCTCTCTTTGTCTGCGCTGCCCGCCCGCTGCCCCTCAGCTCCCCGCTCCTCCCGCCGCTCCCCTCAGCGGAGCTCCCCGGGACCGGGGGTCCCTGTGTCGCCACCCCGGCACGATGAGGGAAGGGAAGGGAGGGGCGGGCAGCGCCTGTACCTGGTGGTTCTCCCTGGCGCCCGGGGCTGGCTGGCGGTGGCTGCCCATCATATTCACGTAGAGGGACCTGGATAAAGGGCTCCGCAGGTACCGGGCCGGGCCAGCCCACATCGTCCTCCTCAGCACCCACAGAAGCAGGGTGTAGCAGCCCAGCCAGCACAGCCACAGTCTCATGGGGAAGGGGCGCGATCAGCCCCGCGCGCCGCCGCCGCCCCCCTGCTCCATGGCAGCGGCGGCTCCGCTCGGGGCCCGCGCACTCGCTCCGGGCGGAACGCGCCGCCGCGGCAGCGGGGCCCGCCCGGACTCCTTGGCTGCGACACGCCGGGGCCTGGCGAGCACCCGCTCCCTCCCTCTCCCTTGGCAATGTCCGGGCGGGGCCGCGCCGCGTTCGAACCGGAGCGGGACCGGGCAGGGCGGGCTGGCCGCGGCTCGGCCGGGCTCCTCCTTCGTCCCCGCCCCGGGCACCGCCGGCAGCGGCGGGCGGGCGGGGCCGCCTCGGCGGCGCGGGGACACGTGCTGGGCGGCGCCCTGCCCGCCGCGCGTGCGCAGAGCGGGGCGCGGGCCGACGGCTGAGTGTGAGGGGCGCCGGCGAGCCGGGCCCTGGTCCCGATCCCGGTCCCGATCGCGATCCCGATCCCGATCGCTTTCATGGCCGGGAACAGCCCCTTCTCCCAGAAGGGTGGCACTGGCAGCCAGAGCTCCCCCGGGATCCTGGCTTTTACCTGGAACCTCCTCTGATCACAGCCATGAAATTTGCTTGTCCTGGGAAATCAGCAAAACCAGAGCAACGACAGAATATTGTCAGAGGATTGTTGTGTTCAGTTCATGTTCACTGATGTTTAACCCCCTTGAGGAAAGTTTTTGACTTGAGAGCTTTGGACAGATTTCCACTGAAAATTATTTTGGTTTGTTTTTCCTCTCCAATAGCTAGATGGGCTACAATGCCTTTTTGGTCTGTTTTTATTTGGCTTGGGATTAGGATGCTCCTTTCCATGCCTGTTCTTATTTGTAAAGAAAGACAAGTTTATTTTTTCCCTCCAGGAATAAAGCAACTCTGTAATCAAAATTCAAAATGACAAAAGATAAATTTGATGCTTTTTAAACAGACGTCTGCTCACAGTATTATACACCAGTAAACAAAATTGCTTTAGGTTAGTTACATGTTTTTCACAGGAAAACATATCTGTGTTTTATCACATAGAAAATACAGATAATTAATTGCATACCAAATAAATTAAATGTACTAGCTTTTGTCTTTGCATTGTTAGCATACAACCTGGGTGCTAATGGAATTTTTCAAAATTCCTACCCCGTGTTACATTTGTCATTATTATTCTGATGCAGTAGTTGTACACTCAGCATATTTTTCTCTTGACAAGCCATAAAGAACTCACTGTTCATGCATATTTAGGTAATAATTTTGATGTACAGTCATTTGCATATGAGCTGGTGGAGCTGTAACCAGCTGCTGGACAATCTCAGCAAATTACTTACTTTTTACTTACTTAACTTACTTACTTTTTTATTACTTACAAATTACACCACCATTTTTTGTGGTGTAAGCAAGCTTTGTCATTCAATTAGTGTGCTGGGAAAGGATTTCCAGAAATAATGGAATAATCACTGTTTTTCCTACTTTCTGCTCCACTATTTGGAGAGCTCTTTTCCTTTGTCTTGATGGAAAATTTCTATAATCAATTGAATCCCTGGAGTGGAAAAGGTCCCAAACACACCCAAAGGGTTTAACACAGCTGTTGTTGCTTTGTGGTCCCAATAAAATGCAGTGATAACTTTCCCTTCTATTATTTGAACATTAGCAAGAAAGGGATTACCAGAAAGAGGTCTTTAAGGTAAACACAGATATCTAAAATCCTCTGCCCCAAAGGTAACCCAGGAAACCCAGTTATCCAGACCTTCAGGACAACTCCCCCCAGTCTGTTTTGTGTTCTTGTACCAAACCAGCTGGAATTTTTTTCCCCTGCATGTACTACTGAGCCTTTTTCCCCCTGAGCTGGCCTAATTATGCAATGAAGTGCCCAGAAGTACTGGTGGAGATGTGGCTTATCTGAAGTATTCCTTCCCCTTCCTGCTTGTCTTTCCTGCCAGCACCCAGTTAGGCTGTAGAGCTGTATTCAAATGTAAACATTCCTACCAGCCATGTCAACACAGTACATTCATGAATTACTGAGCAGTTCCAAAATCAGGGCACCAGGAGGCTGGGAAGGTGATTTTGTACAAGACCAGAAGAGTTGGGCCTGTAAGCTCCACAAAACATCATTTTTCCTCACTTAAAATTAAATATGCTTTGTTGTCATTTATTCAATATTTTCACTCTATCACTGACTATATATTGTATTACTACTATATTAGACTACCATTCTTTAGTGTCTATTGGGCAAAAACCTTTTAAGTCTAGCAGACACTACTGCTTATTGATTTTCAATAAATAAAATTAATTCAGTGTATTAAGTTCCATATTCTCAGAATTTATAGAGAACAGGATTCAAGCATCACATTTCTCCTCTGAGCTTACCACAGCATTTCATATTTTATACTATACACACACTTATAGCCTCTTTATCAGCTATGAGACCATTTTAGACACTCTTAAATTATCAAGATTAAATTGAGGCATTTTTCCATCAGTGGGAGTTCAAGCTCAGATACTGTTGGCTAATAAGGAGAGAAAGCAGGGAAACCAGCTGTTGCAAGACACTGAACTTTTGCCTTTGATCATCCTTTACTTGATTCACAGCCAAAACCAATCATGGAGGTTTAGCAGAAGATAACAGTTTAGTGGGTGACAGAGAAATAGAGAATAAGCAATGTCAGTCACACACAGTGCCAAACTTCTATTCCCATAATTCCATCCAAATTTAAAGCACTCTTCCAGTCCTCTTTGAGATTGACTTTTGATGCTGAAAAGACATTTCTCCTGCCCCTATAGCAAGGGAAATAGGACAGACAAATGAGAGAATAGTGCATAATAAATTTGGAAAATTATTAATATTTTACGTATTAAATAATTTTAATTGTATTTCTCAGAATTTTTTTTCTAAACTGGTTTGGTCTACAGTTAATGTCTTCTATCTTCAGGCTGTCTTGCTTAGAAATCTTAGATTATGTACTTTTCCTGTAGGAATTATAGAGAATACAGCAAATGGTAAAGCCTATTTAAACAGTGCATATCACTCCTTACTCCTTTCTTATTTCAGCAAATTAATGGTAACTTTACCATGTACTTTCCAGAAAAAAAATAATTCTGATGATTTCAAAGAATTCTTGATGTTATTTTGACTCTTAAAACCACTTATTAGTGGTTTATAGCATGGTACTCTTCCAGTTGTACACTATATTCTAATAACTCACTTTTAGAAATAACTAACATAGTCACCTAACAAACCCTATTTCTGGTACAATAACATTATTTTATTGTATATGTAAAAATATATATTCCATGAGGATAGGATGAACAAGGGAAATTTAGGAAATACAGAAATAGTAAAGAAAAAAAGAGACTATTTTATGTCATTACTGTTTTGAAGGAACTGTCATGGAGAAGACTTTCATATAATGCATCAAAGATTATATTAACTTAAGTTCCTTTGACTTCTGCTTCTTTCTTTCAGACATAAAATAAATACATACAGTGCAGGAAATCTTTTCAAATTCCAAACCTAAACACACAGGCTGTATCTGCTCTGGTATTTGTATTTACCTATCCACAGAATATTTACACAAGTGATGCTGTATGTTCACAAAATGCTGTTAGCTTGCACAAGGCAAATAGACAACAGTGTTTCCAACAAGATAGATAAAAAACAGATAAGGTAACTTCAAACTCTACCACAGGTCTGGCTACTTACATTTTAACATAAATCTTCATATTCCTATCAAAGGATTCATTTGGATTTCTAAATATTTAATGATGATCTCCCACTTTTTCATTCATTGCCTTGAAAGCACTTCACACAAGGAAATGATGTTATTTCTGCTCTGCAAATGGAAAAGTCAAGGCACAAATGAATGGTTTTTTTCAACTCTGGTATTTCAGATCTCCAGCTTCTTCATTAAACTATGCTGGTGTTCACCAAAATGCAGAGCTTTTCTTACAGTGCTTTATTTTCCAAGTTACCTGTCACAGTAAGTGCAAAGCCTTGAAAGTCAGCTGGCTCAGCCCTTTAAAACTGGGATCCACCCAGTGCTCTTGGACTTTTAAGTGGCACTCTCTAAGAAAGGTGCTACTAAAACTGTGTTTGCCCAGGCACAACAAAATACAAAAATGCAGTGATTGTATTATGCTAAAGGTATTTATCACTGCACAATTACAGCATGGATATATCGGAGGAAGAATAATATTGATTAAATGGGAGTACTGTACACATGCTAATGTGTCTTATCACTACAGTGTGTGAAATGAAGAGGACTCAATGTTTCTGAAATTTTGTCAAAAACCCTTTATTTTATAAAAATCACAGGATTCCATGAAAATCTTAACTGATAAGAATTAATCAGAAATTAACTAATTTCAACTGGATGATTCAGAAATTAAATTGTCACACACGAAATGAGTTTGTCAACGTAACACCACTGAACAGGTAGAGCCTGGTTTAGTAACTGTGTGTGCTTACATTTGTCCAAGAGCTGAACCCTACAACCACAGACTAATGCTGTCCTTGCCACAATGACATTCTGTATGAAGCACTAATTATAGAATACCTTCAAAATTATTTTCCCATTTAAAGCCAGAAAACTGCACTGACCTTCCATGAACCAGCGATTTGGAAAGCCAGTGAGGACTTATGGAACTTTTTCCTTATTGAGCAACACTGAACAGCACCTGAATCCTTTCCTTCTTTAGCTTTACACAGTCTTTCAAAGGGTAGTTCATTACTCTTGGCTCTTCCCATGGTAGCTGTCAGATTTTTCTTGATACTGGCCAGCTAGACACCATCTCAATTTTTCTCTTCATCTCCCTGCCATCCACAAGGAATGTCCACTGGGATCTTCCAGATTAACTTCAGAGATCTGCCATTTTATCAGTATGGCAAAATCAATCCACCAGCAAGCTTCAGAAAATACAGTTCCCTTGAATTCCAGGTGCTGGGTTGGATCCCTTTCCCTGATCTGCCATATCCTTTCTTCAAATGAATTAAGAAGAATCATTATATACCCGAAATTACTTTAAATTAAGTAATTAAGGATGAAACCCATTAACAGAAAGCAACTAAACTAGGAAAAACTTCTGTAGGCCCAGCATAAAGGCTGAATGTGACTCTCAGTCTTCAGAGACTGAAAATGCAGCTTTACTGACACAGCTCAAACTGTGTTTCACAGTGTGATTTTGCTTTTTCACATGAAAAACTTACTGAACCCTCCTGTGGTTCAGCAGGAGATGCACTGACCACTGGTTCCATATTTACTGTGGAGCTGCCAGGTGGCTGTTCTGGATGGAAAAGGGAGTCCAGGTCAGGATCTGTAGGACTGCAATGCAGAAGGGAACCAAACAGACCAGGTAGAACATGGCATCATGGAGATCTAAAAATGACCTGCTGAAACAAATGAGAACACAGCTTTCAATATGAAGATTAACTTCCATGGTCACTAAACAAGTTATTTTTAAAGCATTCCTATTATAAACACATAGTCATGCTACTGTACAGTCAATTCTAAGCAAGAGAAATAGAAATATCTTGTGTATTTTCTAATTCTACATACAGATATGTATTATATATTGTTTTCTCTAGCTGGGAGGAATTTAGACAATTAGCACACAAAGAGTTAATTTTAATATAACCTAAGAAATCCTGTTCAGGACTTTCCTGATTATGTAATATACAAATCAACTTAAGGAAATTTCATCCAATTATAGAACAGAGCATCCAAAAAGCTTCAGTAAGACTGAAAAGTTTGGAAGAGAAAGAAAAGTAGAAAACAGAAGCAAACATCTGAATATGAAATAAATTTATTTGAGTTGAAATCCATGCTACTAACTAGCCACATAGTGGGTTGTTTTAGTTGCTGAGTGCTAGACAGAAGTAATGATAATTGCACAAAATTCAGGTGTGGTTTCAAGGGCTGTTAGAAATATCAAGCCTTATTTCATTTGGTTTTAAATTATTACAAGATAATACAAGCCATAGAAGGAATACATGTGAAATTAACACTAGTATTCATTTTTTCTAATGAATGCATGGCATTTCCTCATCTAAATCTTCTCTAATGAAAAATAAATAAAAGCATCAGCAAATATGAATGAAGAAAGAAAATACAGGAATTAAATGAGTCTCTTCTATGAGCAGTATGGTTTCTGACAGCTCAGAGCATGCATTTTGGCATTCATTTAGTAGCTGGAATCATTATCTACATGCATTCTGTTAATTATGGGATTCTAATTACTTAAATATCAGGAAAGTCAACTCAAGCTGAGAAACAGCCCCTAAGTGAACTTTCTCTCCATGAGGCAGTTTATGTTCCTTTCTAATTTTTTTCCTTCGCATTCAGGGATAAGAGACTCACAGAACAGCTATGGACATGGTCCAAAACCCCTGAAATCTGCAAAAAATACCCCAAACCTTGAGCAAGTTTTTGAACAAAACCTAAGAGTTCCTCTGAATCATGAAAGAATCATGTCTCACTGGCTTTAACAGAAGAAATGTTTGCAACCTCCAGCAAAGCCCTGATTCTGTCCTTACCACAGAGACAGGCTCATAAAGGAGCACAGTTTATCTCACATCATGTACATGCTAATGCTACACAAGAAAACAAAAGCCCCCAGGCTCACAAGTGAATCACTTCATCACTGGGGCAATTGCATTTCTGACTGCAAGTGTTCACTAGCAGGCCACTGGTCCATAGCCAATGTTTATTGGCAGTGACAATAATTTACCATGTGGAGTTGTTTCCTGGCCTGTACCCAACTGCATTTCCAGTGCACCTACAGGGGAAGGAGCCCACAGCATGCACAGCTCTGGCACAACTTTCCCCAGGGACTCCAGGCAGGAGCAGTGCCAGCAGGAGGCCACAGCCACATTATTTAACCACCTAACAATGAGAACAGGACTCAGACACAGTTAACAGGATGTTGGGGCTTGCATTTGGCCTGTTCTGCACACTAAAGAGCATTGCAGATTTCAGTACTAACATTATTCCATCTTTACACAAAGAACATCTGCAAAATCACTCACACTCTGCAATCCTGGTTTGGTTTCACTGGAATGATGCTGATTAAAGAAAATAACATTACCTATTGTACTGTAAAACTTTAAGTTATTGAGGGAATTATGAAAAAATATCTATAACACACAAAACAAGGAATGGGAAAATATTTCATTAAGTGACTGGGATAAATCAAGAGCAGAGCTTGGATTTTATCACAATTACAGCTGAACAAGCAACTACAGAAATTTCCATTTCTACCTTTTTTTCACATGCACAGGAATAAAACATAAAATGTTTCCCTAAACAGCCCTAAAATCACTCTGAACAGAATATCAGGTAGTTCAGTAATTCAATATGAAAGCATTAACAGTTTAAAATGCCTTCAATAAATAATAAAGAATTGCTGCCAAATAACTTTATTCTGAAGAACGAATTTGAAAAGCACTCTCAAGAGAAACTGGTGGTAGTTGCAGTGGCTCTCCAGAAGAGGGAGGTTTTAAACTAGGCATCTTTTCCATAGCAAATAAAAAAAAATCAAGCCAAACTAAAAAAACCAAACCCAAATAAGAACAAAAAACTTCAAGAAAAAGTGATAATTGTTAGTAAAATAAATTATTTTTAAAAATTCAGAATGCAGCAAATAGTGTATAGACTGCATATTCTGCCTTGTCCCAGTTAACAACATTGCTGGAAATTCTTCAGACATATTTATTTAGGGCCCAAACATTTTGTTAATGCAGAATAAGGGTCCTCTGTGCTATCTTCACAATTCACTGCCACTACACCTAATAAAGCAAATGCTTTCCAAAACACTTAATAGATATTGCCAGCTTTGGAGGAGGAGGAAGGACAGAGCTGAGATTGTATTGGCATGGGACATAATACTTCATTTTATATACTTCAGATGTGTGAAATGCTTTTTATTCCCCAAAACAGTTTGGATAGATTTTAAACAATCTCTTGTATTTTAATTCCTGTTTGTTCTCAAAACAACTTTTTCCTGGGGCAAGTGTACTTTAACTGTCTGCCTGTGGCTGAAAAACGAGATCAGCCAATAGGTTTTTAATATCTATAAGTAATTTTAGCTCAGTCAGTGGTCTGAGTACATTGCCAAGGGCAAACTGACTCCCTAGAAACAAATTTGAGATTTCTGGTCTTTTTGGGTTGTGTATCAACCCTGTAGTCCATTTGCAAGCAAAGGAAAACCCATTCTCACACTAAATATACAGAAAATACAGGCAAACTGCTTAATATTTAGGAAATTCTTTTTGAAAGGATAGGCAAGGGAAATACACAATTTATTTCAGGTGCTCTGATTCACTAGTCTCAGCTTTGTATGTTTTATGCTATTCCTGGCCCAAGTGAAACAAATAAAATTTCAGTATAACTCAAGTGAAAACACATATTTTATAGATTGAACATTCCAAGTATTTCAACTCTCTATAAAATAAATTTATTGTTGCTATAATCCAGGGGCTTTACCAGGCAAAAATGATTTATGACTGATGTGATTTAAAATCCATCCACAAAGGGATCATTTCTCTGATTGAAAGGGATCACAACTGCAGTTTTTATGTTTCAAATCTGAATTTCTCTGGATCATCAAGATGAATAAATTCAGCCCTCTCATATCCACATCCAGTTCAAGCTACCACTCTTCTGCAAAAATCACTCATCTTATTATAATGAAGTTCATGTCCTCTTCACATCATCTCACTATCCACAGAATGCATTAAAATAAGCTGTTCTCACACATAATCTGAAACTTAAGCTGCCTTTGCTTCTGTCTGGATGCATTTTGAAGACCACCTGTTGTTCTTTTATGTCATGCTTGTCCTCATACATTTTTTAGAAAATTCCTCAAATACAAAATGTTCTTCTAACCTTAGGTGATACATAACCAGACCTCTCTCCCTCAGGAACTATCTCCACAAAAGCTCATATAAAACTGTGTTTATTTGTTCCTTTAGGTTTTTACTAAAAGTTTAGGAGGGCTATGTAGCTCTCAGGATTTGCATGTTGTTCCCTCAAGTAAATCCTAATCAGGACTGATTTTTCCATTTAGCCCTGACTTCTGTTATTCCTTATGTTGCCACTTCCTCCTCATAGTCATAAATACAGCCTGTGACCCTTTCAGTGTGGTTATTCCCTCTAAATTTATTTTTATAAAAGCCAACACATGTCCAAGTAACCAGCAACCACAGCTTTATGCTGTATTAAGGTCTCCAGGGACTGCAATGAAATCATTAGCATTAGAATGGTAAGGAGCACTGGAGCCAAAATTATACACTCCTACTTGAGGCAAAAGAAGATCTGATTAGAAATTATATATATTATATATTTAAGGAAGTAGGTTTATGAGGTAAACAAAATGCAGATGCCAGGACAACATGTATCTTAATAAGAGCTATTAGGTGATCTCAAACATTTTTTTAATTGAAAAAAGCCAGGGGATGAAAGGATACATTTCCATGTATCCTTTGCTTTCCAAAATTAGGTAGATACCCTCATGTATATTGTTTAATAAATTATTTACTCTTTTAAAAACATTTGTTCTTCTACACAAACAAAAACAACTGGTAAGTATTTTTAAAGTGTTTATGTTTTTGAAGTGCAGTTGATGCAAACTAATTGCTGATTAATTTGTTATTTAGATTACAGGAGTATTTAATGTTATTTTCTAAGATATAAAGTGAACTCACCTTATATCAGGATGACCAGGTACATTATTCAGGTTGTAATATCCATAATGATTCAGTATTGTAACCACAATCATTGGAGCCAAAGATTGGGCAGGCTTGGTAAACAAAGCATTGGTACCAAAAACCATAGAGGAAAGTGGTAATCTAAAATATTTGGGGAAAAAACAAATTAATGCACAACACAAACTTATTAGTATATTAATTACAATTGTGATTTTAGAAAGCTTGACATCCTGTTAATATGCAAATGCTAAATATCATGATCCTTAGATTTATCTAGTTCATACATTATAGCAAAGAGATCTACTCTCATAATGAAATTTAAATTTAGAAATTACAGGTTTAAACCTCTGTGGGGTGTGTGTATGTATAGATATATATACATATGTAAGTATATATACAGAGACACAGCTTGGCTCCAATTCTGATGTGACTTGTACTTTAATTCAACTTTGTGCTCTTTGAGTAATTACTGAAGTAAAATTAGACTGAACAGTGCATGAAGAATAAATTACAACTGAAGATTTTGCATGCATAGGCCAGAAAATGAGGCATTTTTTTCCTCATGAAAGCAACAGATCTTCCCTTTGAGGGGCAAGTTCTTTAACAGGACTGAATCTACACTTACATAACAGTTGATGGAACCAACAGGAAGTTATGTGCACTTTGATAAAAATCTAAAAGATCAATGAATTGCAATATGCTACTCTGCAGCAGGTTTTATCACTTTTATTTCAGGGAGATAAAGGAATCAGTTAGACTTTGAAATCTGCCCTTTACCTAGCATAGGCAAAGCTTTCTTAACACCTTTTCCATCTTGAAAAAGCCTTATTCAGAAAACTCCATACATGATTATAGATGTGTCTGGTTACAGTTGAAGCCAACAAAAATAAAGCTACAAAATTTGGAAGGGCTTGGCTTATATTATAGTATAAAAAAAAAGAGAAATGACCTAATAATCTGTTGAAATGACTCTGAAGTAACTGCAGGAAACTTTACTCAAGTTCTGATCTTCACTTATGCTAAGTTGGTCTCACAAAAAGTACTTCTGTATCAAGGATCCATATCATTTACCGTCTTTACTTTGACATAATTTACTACCAATGAGTAACAAGGCAAACAGCATGTTTAAAAAATGGAAATGACTGACATACCTCCTCTTGTGCTTTATTAAATCTGCATCAACAATATCTGCCAAAGGCAAATTGAACAAGCTAAATGAAGCTTGCACAATTACCCTAAAGAAAAACAAAATATTGAAATGTTCATAGTTCTTATATTCACTTTATAATGAAACTGACATTCTAACACAAACACACCAACACCAATATTCTGCAAACACACAAAGCTGAGATGTTCTTTAAAACATGGTGATCTATCTTAAAGCTTTACCAGATCTGTTCTTAGTTGAGAATTAGAAATTAATATGCAAACCTAAAAGTAGGGGGGTTTTCTTTTCTTTTTTTTTTTTTTTTCTGGACATTGGTATAAAATGTTGTGAATACTTTGACAATAAATTTACATTATCAGTAAATGTCATTTTAAATGATCAAAAGAGAAGAAACACCTCATAAAAAGGGAAACTGTAAATTTGCTCCTGAAATCTGGAAAAGGCATGACCATGTGGAAGATAAACTTCAAGGTGGAAGAATTAGAAGAGAAAGAATAATTTACATGCATTCCTGTATATGTATTTACAGTGTATATTGCTGTATATAGATATGCATTAAAACACACACATGCAAAGCTGATTCTCAACAAATAGCCAAATGAAACAATAAACTCAATTATTACAATTTCTGTGTCTTATTAAATTTTGGGAGTGATGAGCTTTTACTAACAAGGTACTTTGAACAACTAGCACTTTAAACATACAGTCTTTAGGTACCTCAGAATTTTTTCTTGGAGAAATCAAAACACATCTTCATCATTTAAAACATGCAGATAACGAAATTCAATTTATTGTTCACACAATTCAGTGTTAGAGTAGCCCACAACTGCAATACTGAAAATAAGAATGAAAACAGGGTGGAGAGGGAAAGACAAAGGAGGGCAGGAAAGAACATGTGGAAAGACAACAATGAAAGAGAACATGAAGAAATAAAACCAAACTGCTGTAACAATATTCTGATACAAACAGCTCTTTATCTTGAAATAAGGTTTTCCATGTATCTTTATATACTTAGGTGAAAACACTACTGCTTGGCATCTTACTACTGAGCACCACTGGAAATGGGACTCAGTTCCTCTGCTGAGCTCTTCCATGTCTGTGGAAAACATGAGATTCTCCTTCCTTTGCATCTCAGGTTAAAGTTTGTGCCTGCAAACCATAATTGCTGTTTGCATTTTAGGCTTTTTTATTTCAAGCAGAAAATAAAAGCTGAAACAGAATAAAATGAAAGCTGGGAGAAAAAAAAAATGCTGTAACTGGAGTTTCAACTTTTTTGAGAAGTGAAACAGAATGAAAACCATGAAAGCAGAGGCAGAATCTTCATGGTAATAAAAGCAAGTGTCTACTCTGCTAGAAGTATTTCAGCTGTGTCTATGAACAGGGGAGTGGATTTACTCACATGTTTGTTGTGACATAAAATGCCAGCAGATAATAGTGTTCTTGCCCCAGAAGACACATGACAGCAGCAGCTACTCCTTCATAGTAAAACGAAAATAAGATAAGTCTGTAATAACCAAACTTCTTCAACGAAGCATGACTGAGAAGAACAAGGCACTGAAAAGATAATATATACACAACAGGATGAAAAGATACAGTACAGTGTCTCAGCATTAGGAGAGCTATAAAACACACACCTGACATAATTAATACCTTTAAGGAAACAAAAAAACCAACCAAACAATGACCCTTTTTAAGAAGTACAATAAAAAAAAAATAGAAATTGAACAAAGACAACTCTCTGCTGGCTCATTCTATGCTACCTCTGCTAGGTACAGTCTCCTTTCACTCAAAAATTAGCCACTAAGAACTGCTATATTCTGAGGGAAACACTGCTTCCCACAATGCCTAACTATTATTTAATGCTCATGATCTTTACTTTTAAACATCCCTTATATATGCTGCTTTGCAGTATGATAACTGTAAATCAAGGATCTTGCCATTTAACTGCTGATAAGATGTATTTTCAGTAATTGCTTTTTCATTAATATTACTATTTTCATTGACATTTATAGAAATCAAGCATGACTTTTAAGTTGGCAAAGCAAACTCACCAGGACAGCTTTAGCTAAGCAAGTTAGAGAGAGGCTTTCCTAGCAAGCAGAGAAAGGCAGAGGCCAGTGCTTGTGCATGGCTGAGTTTTAATTTTGCCAGTCTTGGCAAGGAGTAGATTCTGAGAATCTAGTGACTGGCTAACTCATGAAAATGATGTTAAGTGCTGATTATAGTATGAACAAAATTTAAATTCTTATACATTATTCCTCACTTTTCACTTTCAGTAGGGCATTCTTTAATGAATTATGTTCTTTTTATTATATGGGCCCTTGTCACCATTTGCATGGTCCTCATCTCTGTCACAAATATACAAACTGTATAAAGATCCACATTTTCTCCTTTCTTCTGTGTAATATTCAGATGAAGAACAGGAAAGAATTTTCCTTGTACAATTGTTCCCACACTGAACTGCTTTAACATAACAAATAAAACCAGGATGCTATGGTCAGACAAAGATTACCATGGCAAATGCTATTGTAAAAAGCTCAAGATTTCTACTTGATCAAGGAGGTAAAACAAATCTGGAAAGTTGGTATAAGAAAAACATTTTGTTATAAGAAATTTAAAACATATTCTTCCCCCTGGCTGTTTTCAGAGATCTTGCTGAAAAGTGCCTCCACTAGAAATACTAAGAGATCATTTAAGGCCTGCTGTTGTAAACACCATGTTCCTGTCTCCCTGTAATTGCAAAATAACCCTGTCTCAGGAAGTACTTATGACTTAGAAAATTCCTCACTACTTGCACGTCTCTAAGACTGTGTGTTTGTAAGGAAAATACTAACAATGATGCAAATTCAAAGTTGTTTGTCTGTTACAGCAACGTTTTCCTTGTGGGCAGGTTGTACTCCTCACATCCACTACTAGAAGGAACCTAAGTCAGAAGCTGAATTCTAGTTTAGCAGAGGCCACTGAAGCAGAGTTCATAAAAAGGAACTTTATTTTACAAGGGTCGGGTGTTTTTCCAGTAGGTGAAGTTCAGGACATTGCCATCAGAGAATTCTCTTATTGTATCTTGAGCTCAAAGGGACAAAACCTGAGAAAAATAAGGTCACAGCAAACCCTCTATGGTTCAGTGACCTTCTAGACAAAGAGTCTCTGGGGACCAGGCAGAGACGCATTTTCTGAAAGATTGTTCTTTTCACACTGTCACACTGATTTTATCAATAAAAGTGATTGCTATATATTAAATGTAAAATTATTTAAGCTTTTCTAGCTTCTGATTTATTTCCAAAATTCATTATCTAACTGCCTGAGGTACAGGGGAAAACCCCAAACTATTAAACCTGTGATAAGGACAAAAGTTAAAATTATAGATAGTTAGGAGTTAGGAACAGAAGGTATATTCAGGATCTGTATGTTTTATATGCAAAAGCCAAAATGGGAACTGAAACTGAGCTGTAAATTCCACTTGCTCACTTTTATTTATCTTCTTATACATATTACTTATCAAAATCCACAACAATTTAATGAATCTATAGTCCGATTTTAGAAAATTCTGAACACCATCAGCACCTACAATGAATGTCAGGATACTCATATTTTGAGTATCCTGACTTTCAACATCCAAGGAGTAAACACAGAGAAAGTTTTTAAGAATCTAGAGAAAGAAGTAAGAAGGCAATGAACAGAGGCAATTTTTATTTACTGCAGACAAGTAAGGCCACATTCTATGGGATATACTTTTGCTGCTTTTCTTGCTCTCACATATTACTCTTTTGGGTTCTCTTTCTCTTATTAGTTCATTACTCCTCCCCTCATCCCTGACTAGGCCCTTAAAAGCATGTCTCTCTTTCCTATAAATACTGCTCACCAAGAGACCACACAACAAAATAAATGGGAATTTATTATTCTCCAAAAGCAGCTATTTAGAATTTTGTTTGGTTTTCACGACTTAGATGCCACATATTTTAACAATGCTTTTCATACTTTATAGTTTTTTTCTGGTATTTTGTGCAGCTTATTTCCTGAAGAAGAGCTTAGTCTTTAATTTGTAATACACAGTATTAGAAAACAAAATAAAACAAAAAATAATTCAGAATTCTGTGGACTTTGCTTTTTGAAACGTTTGATCTTGGCCATGTTTTTCATTCCTTTATGCTTAGGTATTATAAGCACTGGAGGAGGATACAAAACATTCATTCCTTGCTACTCATGTCTCACATTGTTTTAAACAGATATTCTACCAGCCTGTCTGTCTGCTCTCTACCTCTTACACTTGGTCAGCCTGCACAAAGGTACTTTCTTCTTCTAGAGAAATGGGGAGTGAGATTCAGTTCTCATTTTGGCCAAGGCCTTATGCCAAATACAGCATTTTTTCAAGTGTTAAATGGAGACCGTGAACTACTAAAACACCAGGTTTTCATATTTAGAAATAAAGAAGCATAACTGCCTACCTGAGGACAAATAAAACCCGCTCCATACATGATACTTCTTACTGAGGAAGAAAGGACATCCTTAGGAATAAGATTATCCGCAAAGATCATCATAAAATTGTTGTAGAAGGCTAGGTGGAAGACTTGGAAGAAGTTCATTGTTACAAAACACAGGAAGTTCTTCTCTGTCATGATCTGTTTGGTCAATGAGACTATTGAGGCCAAGGAGAAAGCTCCATCACTGGTTTCCAGATTAGCATCCTCTGCGTGAATTTCTCTGTGCTCATATTGACTCGTGCTGTATTTACCTGTGAAGCACATACAGGCCGTGGCCAGCGCCGCGATCAGAACAGTGAAAGCCTGAAAATAAGTGAACTTTTCCATATTATCAGACACCAGCCCACAGAAGAGAACGCTGGTGGAGCTGATCAGCGTTGCCACCTGGCTGTACTGGATGAGCTGCAGCCTGCTCTCGTGCTGGGGCGAGCTCTCGGCGAAGAGCGCGCACTGCGCCAGCAGCACGAAGGTCAGCAGCCCGTCGAAGGCGCAGAGCGCCACGGTGAGGTGCAGCCCGCTGACCCAGTCCCCCTCCTGGTAGTGCCTCCAGGGGAACCAGGGCAGCAGGAAGGCCAGCCCGTACAGAGGGGCTCCGTACAAAATGGAGAACTGGCGCCTGGCGCAGCACTTCAGCCTGGAGTTGTCCTGGATGTACCCAAAGAGGGGATCGTTGATGGTGTTCCAGATCATGAACACAACCTGCCGCGAACGAGGGAATTTGTCACTGCTGTCATTCTTCTACAGAGGTTACACAAACAGCAGTTGTTTAAAATAAACCTCTATGTTGGAGTCAGTGAGTCAGGGGATTCTCTGAATCCTTCAGGGAGGAATCAAGGAGCAGGGATTGAATTAAAGCCTTTGGATGGACTGAAGTATATTAAGCCACTCACACATAAAGTAGATATTTAAGTAGAAGTAAGTTAGTAGTTTTAGGGTGAGTTCTAATGCTTTTAGTAAGTGAAAGGTTTCAAATGCCACAGTAGCAGTGAGTGTTCTAGTGAAGCTTCAAACACACTGGTATCTCCAGTAGAGGCTCCAGGCCCACAGTTGTACACAGGAGTTAGTCATAATAGAGCTATAGTAAGAATATTGCTTACATTTCTTAGAACAAGATAAATTGTATGTGTAGTTCTATGTGTAACCTGGTGTGCTAATAAACTGGAATTCTAATAGGTTAAGGAGTGGTGGTCCAAGCTTGTGTCTTAGCTTGTTGGAAAAATCCTATATAAGAGTTTGTGTTGGGGAGAGTTGGTGCTTTTAGCAATTCTGGCTTCTAGCCATTTGCTTATTGCCACTGCATTTGCTAGCTGCTTTGCCATTGCTTGTCTGTGTACTGTTGAGACTGATGTGCTTTGTAACAAGATATGCTTTGTAATAAATAACCTTTTTAACTATTATCTGCTTGCTTATTTAAGTTAACCCGACGAAGTAGGAGCCTAAGAGCTCCGGAGTTTGGTGCCTATAGAGCACTGGAGGTCAAAGTACCTCACACCTCTGTTCAGACAATAAATAAATAAATACATAGAAAAGCTATTCAGCTCAAAACAGACTCCAAAACAAATTCTTATCGGTATTCATAGATTCATAAAAATTCTGAAAAAATAAGATGAATAAGCAGGTAGGTGACCAATTGCATGTGAAAAAAACTGTCTCTAAGACTCCACTCTTTCAAAACCTTATATATCTGAGCTTTCATCCTGCAAAGCTCAAATATTATTCTCACAGCAAGTTCATTCAAAACATGAGCTGGCCCATTACTTTCAGGAGACCATTTACAACAACAGTTACTCACATGGATAATGACTCACAGGATAAATGCTGTATTTAAGGACTTTTAACAGTTCATAGGAAAGGACTAATGTCAAACTTATCTATGGAGCTGAGGTGCAAGATCAGTTCAGAAAATTACTTCAAGCTATCAAACATCTTTTCAGCAATTAAGTCTGGAGATTTTTACTTAATAGACTGTAAACGATGTGCTTTATGTGTAAGTTCCATTGCTTATGGATTAGCTAAAGTCAAAGATAATTTACTGTTAATTAATTGCAATGATTCCAAAATTAATCTGTCATTAAAATAATCACTTTGTTGTAATAACACTGATGTATAGCACAACATGGTAATCAAAATATTCCATTGTACATTACCTGTGCTATATGAAATGCTGTTTCTGAAATTTTGTATCGGTTTAGGAAAAGCTTAACATAGTAGAAATTAAAAATACTGTTCATCATTCCAGCACCTAAGGTAGTCATGGAATATGCCAATGCATTAGAATGAATTCCCCAACGAATCTTCATCTTCCAAGAGTACAGCTTTCTTCTTCCTCAAGTTTCAAAAGAGAATTACAACAATTAGTAGAATATTTTTTCAAATTAAAATAACATGGGGGATTTGCTTGTTTTAGAGGTGCAGAAATGGATTATTGGAGGAAAATTTGCCCATTTTTTAAAATCAGAAACACATTTTACTGAGTTATAAGACACTAAGCCCAAAATAATAAGTTATTAGGTGACATTTCTAAGTATAATCAGTACTTAAAAGTCAATGGAGCAAGTAGACAAAAATTTAAAATAAACCCTTCCTAGCTTATTTATAGACTCCACTTAAAAACCTGCTATTGCAAACACTCATCTTGGTATAGAGTTCAAAGTAACTGCATACATTTTAGATCTTTCTTGCTAGCTATTCTTAAAATTATGGACTGTGTTGGAATGAAGTGACTCAACTCCTTATGTATTCCAATGCTATGAATGTCAAATGCAGTGTGCACATAGTTGAATATTTATTTCAAAACTAATACCAAGTTTTGCCCTTCTGTTTTAAGATACTAACTGTTAAGTAGTCAAAGAATCAATATTTTCACCTAATAAACCATAAAACAATTAAAACAAAATACCTTGAAATTAAGATTTTGATGGTATGGAGACTGAATGCAAATAAAATGTAGCAAGTGGCACACACAGCATTTTATGTATGCCCAAATAACAGAGACTCAGCCCAAGAATACAGATTTTTTTAAACAATTAATCAGATATTCAGCCAACAAATTGTTAAGATGCTGACCTTTTCCATCAATTACCTTAGCATGTTTGGTGTAAACCATGCCATGCAAAGAACCAGCTCCAGGGAAACTCTACCTTTTAAATCTGTTTTAACAGCTCCCTAAAAGTAGCCCTTAACTATACTTGATTCTATAAGCCCAATATATCATTAATTCCAGGAATCTGTTTTTAATTTTTATTAAACTTATTTTTAAATTTTTATCTGTTGAAGGAAGCTGCCTGCTAATAATTTTGATACCTCAAGTTCAAATTTCAGTCTTACTATACAAAGGTTTACAACCTGCTTTACGTCAATAGTTCACACTTTGCTCCTCTGCATATTAATAATTTTACCCTAAATGCAATTTTCACCTATCCATCAAAATATCTAGTTTGAATATCTGCTTGATCAGCAGCTCTTTAAGCAGCTCCCTGAACTCCTCATAAAAATAACCATGGAAGAAACAGGAAATGAAAGCCAAGGCTGTTTCCAGCCTTCCTGTGGTTTACAAGGCAGCTGAAGAGAGGCTGCAGTACAGGAAGGGAGGAACTTCCGAATCACCAGGCAAGGACCACACAAAAGCCACAAACCAGGTAGGGACTGGGGAAGGTGGAACAGGCAGCTTTTCCATCCCCCAACACAGAGAATCAACTCTTGAAGAGCAAATGAACTGTGGATGCACTTTTCAAAATATATGTAAGATGCTGTGATATGAAACATGATGTAAAAAGTAGGTAACTTCATTCTGTAGCACAGAATCAAGCTGACAAACAGCTGGAACCCTAGGATTTGTTTTATTAAAGCAAATTTAATTCTAAGAATAAGACTGATTTTTTTTTTTAATATTTGAGAATGACCATAATGTATATCTTCAAACTTATTTTTCTACATTTGTAAAGACACTATGATTTTCAGGGGATGAAATTTTGCAGCAAGTTTGGTTTCATAATCTTTTACTGAGAAACCTAAAATGAAGAAAATGTTGAATTATTGAAAAGATGTACAGTTGAAATATTTTTAAAAAATAAGTTTGATACTAATATGAAAGTCATTACAAGGAGTATGTTATTGACAAGAGTCACGTTTGTTCAAGTCTTTACAAATATACTTAATGAAATTATTTATATAGTGGGTATTAGGGCTTTTAGAAAGGCAGACATTTCACCTCTATTTCTACCTGGAGCACCCTGCACAGGTTTTCAAAATGGAGAATTGGGAGACTACTTTCCTTCAAATTCCACAAGCACCAGAAATAAAAGTGCTTCACACTAACATTGCCAGCAGTCATTTCTAAATTGACTCAATTCCTTCTGACACAAATAAAAAATGGTCCCCTCAGTTTCAGAAAATTTGAAAGATATTTGCAATTTCTTCAACAAAAATCTTCTAACAATGCACAAACTGGCATCTAGTACCATGACTAATTGTAATATGCAGGATCTGACACAACTCTGCCCTAATTGGTACATCTGCCCCTGCACCTTGTTTATGAAATAGGTTCAATTAGAAGTTGAGGTACCACACTTCCTTCCCCAGATGTTCCCTTTAATAGCACTACAATGAAATCATGCATGAGCATCCTCTCCCTCTTCTTAATAGTCAGCCTTTATATTGAGCAGGTTAAAGCACAGGTGCACATTTTGTGACTCACAGAAGGCAAATCGGTTTCAGAAATTTCTAATGGTTACAGCTGTGTTAATACTCAGAGGCCAAAAGTTCGAGATGCAGTGTGACATTACCTGCGCTTCTCCCAGAGCAGGATGACAACTGCTAAGAGAAATTAGAACAAGAGCTTAAAGAAGAAAAGTGGTTCCGAGAGATAATAGCAAACGCTGCCTGAGGCGCACTAGCTGAGATCCTGCTCTGCCGTTCTGGGTCCATCCCGCTGTGCAATGCTCACAGCCCGGACTGGTTGGACACACGGCTCTTCCTCATCCTTCTGAGGTGACTGGCACCACATGAAGAAGGAAGGCAGAATAAACGCGCTGCTGGTCCCGAGGGGAGCGCTGAGGGGAAAGGCTCAGGGTGCTCACGGAGGAGCAGGGCTGAGGCACCGGCCGGTGCGCGGGGAGCCCGCAGGACTGCACCTTTGGAAGGGCTCGTCTGCAAAGAATGGGGAAGTTGGGTTCGTTTTTCTCAGCAGGACAGGAAACACGGCTCCCTCCGCTTTGTGTGGAAAAGAGGCGAGAGCGAGCGGCGGCCGCTCGACCGAGGTGCGGGGATGGAGCCAGCCCTTTGCGGACTGCAGGCGCCCCGCTCCGCCCTCCCCTCCCGCATTCCGGGGAGAGGCGCCCCGCACCTGGACGCCACACCGGGTCCCTCCTCACGGGCTCTTCCCTCAGCGCTCCCAACGCCGGGCAACTACGAGCCCCGGCTTTCCCTAAGCCAAGTCCCACTTGTCCCACTGTGGGCTGCGCCAGCCCTACTACGCCGTAAGCCGCAGCCGGCATCTCTCAGCAGCCGCTCCCCGCCATCACCGCTCCCGAGCGCCAGCGACCACCGCCCCTTCCAGCGGCACCGACCCACCTCTTCTGACGGGAGGCCGCGCTCCGCGGGCGGGCCGGGGCGGGGCGCGGCTTCCCGGGACCGCAGTCTTCTCACTCTCATTGGTCGCTTGACATGAATTCGCCTCGTGATTGGTGCAGCCTCCTTTCGATCTGTGCGGCGGGCGGCCGCCCATTGGCTGCCTGCCGGCGAGGCGAGGCAAGGCGAGGGTTCTGTGTTTGAATCGCGGGAGGCGGGGGCGGGCGGCGGCAGCAGTTGCCACGTTGCCGCCGGCGCAGCCCGGCCAGAAGGGGGAGAGGTTCGGCAAAGTCCGGAACCGCTCGGCAATGGCCGGAGGCTGCTGCTGAGGCGGGGAGCGGCTGCCGGCTCCCTCTGCCCCGCTCGGCGCAAGGGGGATCGCGGGGTGGGCGCCGCCGGCTCAGCCGCCCGTGAGGGGAAGGGGCGCGATGCTGGCCGACAGCCTGGTGGAGGAGTTCGAAATCCGCGAGGATGAGCCCTGGTACGACCAGCAGGACCTGCAGCAAGGTGAGCCGGGGCGGCGGCGGGGGGTGTGTGCAGCGAGCCGGGTGTGTGTGAGAGCAGGGGCCGCGGGGAGCCGCGGGGGTGCGGGCCGGGGCCGCGTTGGGCGAGGGGCTGTGGGGAGGCGCCGGGCGCGGGCTGTGAGGGCAGGGGCTGCGGCGGGCAGGGCGTGTGAGGGAAGGGGCGGCGGGAGGCAGCGGCACCGCGGCGATGAGGGGCGCCGGGAAGGGCGCTCGGGGGCGGCGACGGGCTCGGTGCTGCCGGGCTCGGAGCGTCGGAGCCCGGGATCCCCGCACGGCCGCGCTTCCCGCCGCCGCGGGATCGCTGTCACCGGCACGGCTGCCGCCGTCTTTGTCTGAGGGAAGGAGGTGCGGCAGTCGAGCTGGATGGGGCCGGGGTCTCTCTCCGCCCGGAGCGAGGGAAGCGGCTCTCCGAAAAGTTGCACCTTTCACGGAAGGTGAAGGTGCCGTGTTCGGGGCAGGTGCTGGAAGCACCGGGGTAGGATGCGCTATTGCGCCCTGTTGAGTTCTTTGTAAGGGCTTCCAGTCGATGAAGTTGTAGCCGTAGCAGTGCTCGATTAGTTGCAGATTCCTTATTAAAAACTCTTCAGGTTTTCTTAATAAAATATCAAATCACTACACCTCAGAAATATATATGTATAGCTTCTGTATGCAATTCCATCAATATTTCTTAAAACACTACACGCAAGAGGTAAATGCTGTTCATTTCGCAAATGAGAAAGGAGACACAGGAATATAAGTATAATTGCACTAAAAATCTTTTAACAGGCATGATATGGAAAGAATGTGCAATTTCCTTAAGAGCTTAGTGGCATTTATGACTGGTATTTACTTAAGTTACTTAGTTCTACTTTTTGTTTTTAATCCGGAGTTTGTTTTGAAAGGCCAGCTCAAAGCTGTGGCTTCCTGCAAACCTGCTCCAGTCTTGCACGTTTTCTTTTATATTGAAATACATTAATTCCTGGGATTGGGGGGTGCTGCTGTACTGTAAACCATAGAGAAAGCTAAGCAGTATTCACACAGATTAAATATCTGACAGCAGAAACTTTTTGAGATGGGACCAGGTTCACTCTAATTGTATGCTATATAAAATAGCTAAATGAAAGCTATATTTAGGTACTCCTCGCCCAAAATTGACTTTTTCCTGGCTCTAGGATACAAACAAATCAGTTGAAATAAGATCCTGAAATTAGTTTGCTGTCAAAGCAAAGAGAATGAAAAATTTGAAGACATGATTCAATAATGTTTTTACTTTGTCAGTGTTTACGGATTAGAATACTTACAAAGAGACTTCACAATGTATAACAACTGACTTCTTGCCTTCTTGATGTTTCTCTACTTTCATCTTTTAATTAAAATGGGTGAAATAATCACCAGTTGCCTCTGCTGTCAGCTTTTAAGAAACATTCCATTCTAGAGGTTTAGCGTGTTTTGGGAGTTTGGTTAACATACTCTCAACATGTGGATGATCTTCTGGGGATTCTTTCTTTACAAGCCTGAATGGAAGCCACAAATAGCCTTGCCAAAAGGAAAAGAAGGAAAATAAAGTGATGGGCAAGTTGAAATGCAAAGAAGAAATTCCTTACAGGAATGTTTTTTAAAGGTTGTGCTGTACTTTGTTTCTGGACTCTGAAGGATACTACTCCTCCTGCTGCTGAGGCTGAGACACACGGGTGTGTGTAAACAGGATAGTAAGAGTGCTTATCAAACTTCTCACAACCCAAACAATCAGTGCATGTTTAAAAACTGATGAGTATGATTATGAAAACCAAGGTTGTAAAACGTGAGAAAGCACCCTGAAACAAGCTTGAAGTCCTTGTCAGTTGGTCTTTGAAACTTAAAATTAGGGTAGGGGTTTTAGAAAACCTTCATATGTACCAAAGATTTTTGCCTTGACAACAGAGATGGGCTTTTCTGGCATATTGCTCATGCATAAAGTGCTCATGGAATTCTTGTAAGGATGGGAACAGCCATCCTTCTGCAATGTTTTGCTGAAGTATGCTGACCTTTAAAAAAGAATTTTTTTTATATGGACTGCTCTTTTTGCATCTTGGTGTTACTCACTTTTACAAAACAGAGGATATTCTGAATACAGAATAAGAAACTAAGTAGGAAAAGTTTTCATTTTACAGTTAAGTAAACTTACACTAGGCTTACTTAATACATCTTGTGCAATTAGTGCCTTTTGCTGTTCAGAAGAATAGGCTTAATTTTAGATTGAAAATTCTCTGAATAATTTTGTTAGGTAGGTTATGAAAAAGTGGAAGAGAAAGATTTTGATACTGTTTTATGTTTTTTTTCAATGACAGTAATGCAGTCAGAAGAGGTAGTGGTGAGGGCTGTTCTACATCACAGAAGACATCCTTGAAGTCTTATTTTGGAGGTTTCTGATGGTGCTGTTAAACACCAGTACAACTATTCAGATTTACTAAAATGAATGTCTTTAGATCTGCACATAGGCATTTTGCATTATTAAAAACCTCTCTGCTTCCATCTTTATGGTGAAAAGGAAAAATGAATGTCTGTCAGAATTTAGCTGTTGCTTTACATAAATTTACAACAGAAAATGTAGTTTTGCTTCTAGTGTTCTACTATAACTCTATCCAGAGAAATGCAAATTAATACTTTCCATTTTGTATGTGAAAACATACATGGCACATCTCTGTTGTAAAATTTGCTCATTATAGGGCTTCCAGGTACTTGACAATTTAGAAAAACAGATGCAAAAAAATTTCTCTGCTTTCTTTAGAGTTAAGGTTTTATTGTATGTTCCTGAGTGCTCTCACTTGTATTCTCCCCCTCAGAAACAAATTGCCTTAATTATAAAAGTGTTTCTCCCATAGTAACCCATTAGTGCTTTTGCTAGTCTAACAAACAGAGTGAGTGTGAAGTATGACATGAATTCTATTATTCACCTTGTATTCCAAGTATTGTGTGGTATGTGCTATTTGATTTAGTAGATGAGGGGGCATTAAAGAATGAAGCTACAAACTCCTAAATGTACTTAAACATGAAACTTTCACTTTGGGCAGGGAAATGGTAGTAATTCCATTATGCATTATGTCTTTAACATAATCCTAAATCCTCTATAAAGCTCTTATTCTACTCTATTAAAATAAAAGTATAGACTATTTAGTCTTTGCCTTGAATGATGCTAGTATTGTTTGAAAGATGGTGATTCCTAGTAAAGATCTGTGCAGTACAAGAATTTGTGAAGCAGGACTCTATTTTCTATAGGATAATGAATTCATTGAATTTAAAGACTACAGTATTCTGTAACGAGATAGAACAAACAGCTTGGTGTTTGACTGGGAGTTATTCTGTCCATGGATAAACAATGTGCAATCTGTTTACCAAATGGGAAAAATTTAAGCAGGATGCCTTAGGTTTTTCTTATCCAAATACTTTAAATCCTGCTTTGTAATGAGTGGTACTACAGTGAAGAAGTGATGTGAAGATAAACTCCTATGTATAGACCAATATGCCTTGAGCCTTCTAATTGTACATCTTTTCAAACTGAAGAATTCCCATGCAGTGGGATTTCTTTTAAGTAATTTTTATGGCATTTATGCAAAGAATCTGACCTTAAGGTAGGAAACAATGGATTGTGGCTGTAAAAATGCATGAAGAATAGCACAGCTGTTGTTTTGCCAGAATTGGACATCTACAGCTTCATAGACAAATGTTTGTACTGACTTGTCCTTGTAAGTTTGAATTTGGTCTTTGGCTTATGTGTGGAGATGGAGTAATCATTTTGGACAGGCTGCCAAACTGAAGGTTAGCACAAAACAATTTTGGAGCAGTATTGTATGTAGTACAGTTCCTAGCTGATAAGATAACTGAGAGGGGGCAGGAAGGAGGTAGCATAACATATTAAAAAAAGGGCATCACAGTCAAATGAAAGTGGAAATAATGTGTTTTCTTCTCTGGCTGCAACTACTGATGATGCAATACATGTCTGCTATTTATTGGTTTAAGGCTTATTGATATGACTCAAAGTTTTTCTTGACTTTTCTTCTCTTTCTGATTAATGATACAAATTCTATGTGAGAACTAACTAGATGGTATTGCATGCATGTAGGTCATGGGTCATGTGACAGAAGGAGGTGGAAAATAAGAGATTTCTAGAAATCTGTTGGATCTTTGATGTGTAGTAGCCTCCACAGAGTAACTACAATTTCAGCCTTAATACCAAGATTTATTACTTTGTCACATTACATTAGCTTTTAAATTACTTGTCTTTCAACATAATAATACAGAATATGTAGCACTTCTGATGCTGTTGAGCAAATATCAGGCTTCCCTCTAGAATAGAGCTGAGTGTTCAGGTGACTTATTTCTTAATTTGCAACAACTGCAGTCACTGCACCCCGGAGGTGATTGAAGATGACTGAAGTGAAATTGAGATTAAGTGCCTGAGAACAAATGACATTTAAAGTGATGTTTTGGAGCACACGAAACAGTTCTTGTCACCTGGGTTTATGAGCTTGAAAAGCAGAATAGCTGCAAGTCTCCATCAGTTTTATGTCTTGATATTATTGTTTCACCATAAAATGCATCTGAAACTTTCGCTTAGCACTTGGATCCTAGTCACCTGAACTCTGGTAGAGGGGCAATGGGGAGGAACAGTCAAGTCAATAAAGAGTTCATCAGCTTTGGCCTGGGTCTAGGCTGATGAACATTGACAGGGTCTGCTATGCTTATTCTTCTGAGTGCTGTAAAGAGGGGGAAGCCCAGGAGACCTTGGGCAGAGCAGTGCAGGCTGGGCACAGTGTGGGAGGGGGACATGCTGGGTGTGTCTGAAGGGCCATGGAGGAGCTGAGGAAGCTTCATGATATGAGTGTCTCTGGGTCTCAGGGCTTAGACTTGCTTTAGAGATGGTAGATGGATATTCCACTGAGGTATAAGCTAACTTCCATGTTGGGCACTGGAGATAACTTGGTACAGTTACAACAGCAATAAGAAATATGTCAAATATTTGATAACAGGCTTTAGAATTACATTACATCATTGTTTCTCTCACTTACATGCAAACATGATTTCTTTGTTTAGATCTTCACCTTGCTGCTGAGCTTGGGAAGACACTACTGGACCGTAACACTGAACTAGAAGAATCCTTACAGCAAATGTATGCAACAAACCAAGAGCAGTTGCAGGAGATAGAGGTAAAATATCTAAAGGATCCCCTGTGAATGCATCTAGACCTGCAACATACAGTGTATAAGTTAAGATCTGAATTTCTCGAGCTCTAATGGAAAATACTGAACAATCTGCTCTAATGGAAAATACTGAGCAATCTTTCACCACTTCTGCTATTTTGAGAATTTGAGAACCTGTATAGGTGGCTCATACTTAAAACTGTTTCTCTGTTTGCCAGAAGCTTTGTGCCACTAAATGTTGGATTTGGTTTGTTTCGTGACAAATGACGGGTATTTTTTGGTTTTGTACAGAAAAAATACTTCAGTTATTGTTAAACTTTGCTGGTCTTGCCAGGTAAAATAACATTTAATTATATGATGATAAATACATTAATAATTTAAATATTATGTGAGGATTTTAATGATTGCAGCACTGAAATTTAAATGCTGATAAATGCAGAAGTGATATTTAAGTAAAATCTGAAGATACATACTTCCAGTAAACTGAGCTGATGAAGGGAGCTGAAGTCTATTTCAATGTAAAAGAAACCCTGCAAGGACAAAAAAACCCAACAAACAAACAACAAAAAGTAGAAAAAAAATCCCACTTAAGTAGTATCTAAATATAGGATATAGTGGATATATTGTTCCATATTTTCCAGGGAAAAAACCCAAAAACATGACCATCCTTTCAAAACCACTCATCTTTAGATAATAGAGTGGAAAAACCTGGCTATTTTGGCAATTTTTCTTTTTTTTTAGTATTGCCTGTGTTCTTGCAGACCTAGCATTTGTCAGCATAAAGAGATTTTTTTTCTGCTATTAGAGGGCAATGCATGGTCTCTAATAATTAAATTATTAAATATTCAGGACTTTGCTGACTGACAATATATTGAAAACATAGTCAGCATTTCAGTTTGGTTCTGGTGTGAATCACAGGGAACAGGCTGTGACTGGTAAGTACCAGATTTTTACAAAATCTGAGTTCCTTTGTTCTAGCAGTCTTGCAGTTAGAGATGTGCATTTTGTACAGCTGCAACTTCAGACTGAAAATGCTCACTAATGTAGTGGCAACAGGTAACTGAAAGAATCCTAAGCTTAATAATTACAGAATTAGAGGTGTCTTTAAACACAAATGCAGCATTTTTAGTAAGTGTTTAGCGATTTCTGAGTGCAGGTTTGATTTGTGGGTGTGTTTTCAGAAGTTTCTTTTGTTTTGTACCTCATCTATTGGCTCTTTCTTCTGTTATGTGCTAACTATAATCTTTGTTATCCTGTTCATTCTGAGATACAATGGTTGGAATGGCTGATATTTCTATTACTGCCACAGCATTAGATGATGTATTTACTTATGCACAGACTGAAAATACCTCATTGCTATAAAATAGTTTTTATAAGAAGATCAATTCTTGAGGTGTAGACAGGACAAACACTTCCAAGGTGCTATATAAATACTGTACACAAGGTACTTGTATGAACAACATATTTAAGAAGGTGTTTAGCAGAGTTACAACACACCTTTTGAAATAACACACCAGAACTTTGTGATAGGTAACTAACCTGGCTGATTGAGTGTAGCTACTTAATAAGCAGCTGTATTTTACCCCTATCTAGAAATGTGGAAAATACATTATTGCTAAGCTATATTGATTTACAGAAATAGTCTAGTGCTGTTAAGAATGCAATATTCTATTGGTTTAAGCCAGTTTATTTGCTTAAGCTGTTTTGGTGGTTCAGTGTTTATAGATAACATAACAGAGCTTCAGCTCCAGAAGTGTCACAAATGTCCTTCCAGCAGTGATCTATAGTTGCTGTGTTGCAGGGGCAGGTACATGTGCAGTCAGACAAACTCAGACATGACAGATTAATTATCTTTCCTCCTCTCCCTCAAGGAGCATGGGAGAACAACCCCATAACAAGAGATTCTGTGGTGCCTCTGACATAAATAGTGCCTGCACCTTTTCTTTGCCCAGCTTGTTGAGCCAAAGACTGTATTTGTGTCTGCTGTAGTAACATGCTGTCTTCTCAGTCCTATCTCCTATCTAAATCTTTTCTCCTTATCCAGTGCCATTTAAAAGTGTAATAGCAGCACAAAATTTTTCTTCCTCCGAAGTTTCTCTTGCATCTGGATTTCTGGCAGAAAAGGGAAAATGAACTCCTTGTTCAAATACCCAGAGAAAGTCTCCAGTTGATGAACTGGATATATTGGCTTACTGGCATGAGAAATTGTTATATGAATTCACTGAAATAAATGGAAATAAAATTTGCATATGCAAGGTGTAAAGCAGTTCAATCTATTATTTTCATACCAGCATTTCTGTCTCTTGTGGGATCACAGGATACCCCGTTGCACAGGATACATGTGCAAATGGCATATTCAAATCTCTATACTTGATTTTTCCCAATTTTCAAGTGTTTGTCTCAGTACAGAAATTCAACAGAACAGCTGAAAGATCACATGTAGGTTACAATCTTTTTCAGTGCAGTATATTCAGGTAAATCTTTGGGGCCTTTTTCCTATTAATTTGGATCTTCCGTGTAACAAAGTCTAGAACTGGCAGAAAATCATTCTGAAATATGGCACTGTCTTGTCTGCACTGGAAGGGAAGGGTCAAAGGCTGCAGTGTGCTTAAGATTACATCTCATATATTAAATACTAACACATTAAGCATTTTACAGCTTTGGATCATTATATCTGACCTTTGTGCTGACACGTGTGCCACTAACTAATCGTTGTAGTAATAAATAAATAGTAATAAAATGAAAACTAAATGTAATAAAGGCCACATGGAAACAGCAACTTCCTTCCTTCCTGAATCAGTTCTCAGCACTCAGGCATTGGAAATCCTGACACTATCCAGTTTTCATGTGCTAGAATGCAAGGTGCTGCTTCATGTTAGCTGTTGGGTTGTAAGGGACATAGATTAAATGTGAACTTCTAAAGTATTTAATACATCATCTTTGGTGGTCTGGTTATACCAGGTTATACCTGGTATCCTGAAGATACTGGAGATGGAGGAAATGGTGCTTCACCCCTCCCATTCATCTCAAACATCTGCAAAAGCCCACTGTAATAAGAGTCAACATCTCTTCAGGCACCAAAGCCTTGGCTCCTGTGCTTAGGCACACTAGTATTGCTGAAGAAAGTCTGAGGATCTCCAGCTCCTTCCTTCAGCTATAACCAATAGGGAAAGTTAATCTGAAATGGGTCACATTGAGATTCTACTGCTAATCTATGTTCTATTTTTGTGTAAATCCTCTGTCATGTGTGCACAGGCTACAAAAGGATCTAGCCAACAGCTATCATGTTGATCTTCTAGAAGTCTGTATGGAGCAGTTACTAGTCCTAGATTAACTTATTATGTGTTCTTAAATTGCCTAAAATGTAAACCTACCAATCTTTTAATGAGGTAAAAGGTTAAGTAGAATATTAGAAGTTTTGAGTATGTAACAGGCCTATGTAAAGAGAAGTAATTCTGCCTAGGAAGTTTGCTGGATGTTCCTACTTGAAGCTTAGCTTTAAGAAAGTAACATGTAGCAATACAGAATATATTGTAAAATACAAATACTATATAAGAAAAAAATATTTCAGATTTAAGGGGTTAGACTCAAACAGAAAAGAACTTTCTCATGTAAATGCTCATGTTCTGGGTGGGAGAATATAGTATTTTTTATTTTTTTTTAAGAGATTTAGGTGATTGTGAACTGCTTAGACTGAGAATTCCAAGCTTTCTGATGCTATTCAGGAAACTAAACAGTCTGTGTAGTTAATTGTAAAACCCAAGAGGATTAAATTGAGAATACTTCATGTGAGGCTTTATTTTTTTTAAAAAGTCTAGGAGACCTTTGTTTGGGATTACAGTAACTGGAATAGGTCCTTGTGAGTAATTAAAGATTTAAATTCAATAACTTGATTATACTTCCTGACACATATTAGCCCACATACTGTCTTAAGAGTGACCACAACCTAAATTCTGCTGTGCTGAACCTAATGATGCTTCAGACTGGAAGAACTTAGGCCAGTTGAAAGTACATTTCATTATGGATGGTGCTACTCAATATTTCAGTTTTAATGCTGAGAAAGTTGTAGGGTCAACACAATTTAGAAATTTCTGTTGGAGCACAGTACAACCTTTAGGACATAGTGGACAGGTTAGGGCTGTGTTGGAGCTTGAAGGCTGTATCAGTGCTGAGTGCAGCACAGCCCCATGCAGAAAGAACAGATAAAGAGAGCTGGCACCATCAAACCCAGCTCCTCCAGGTAAGGGCTGCTTTATCAGCCTGGGGTGACCTCCCTGACAAAGGCAAGCTGCCTAGCAAATTACTGATAAGTGTCTCTTCAGCTTGCCAAAGCAAACACGGGAATTCTGATTTGGAAAACTCAGGAGTTTCTCTCTGAATGTGAAGAAAAATGCAGTGCAGGACTGTAGCTGGTGTTTCAAGAGCAAAGCAGTGACAGCAGAACTGTCTTGCAGTACCTCACAAAGCAAGTGGAGCTCCTGCGGCAGATGAATGACCAGCATGCAAAAGTCTATGAACAGCTGGATGTGACAGCAAGAGAACTGGAAGACACTAATCAAAAACTGGTTGCAGAGAGTAGAGCTTCACAACAAAAGATAATAAGGTAACAAACTCTTACAGATTCCCTCCCCCCAGCTATTAATATCAATAGGAGCAGTCCAGGTGTATTTGTGTGGTTACTGGGTGTCTGTCTCTGTCTAGTGGTGTTCTGCAATACTGGCAAATTGAAAGGTTAGTTTTATTTAAAGGCCTTTTCACCTTTTAGCTTTTTTTTCACTTTTTTAGCTTGACAGAGACTATTGAAAGTCTACAAACACACATAGATGACCTGCAGCGACAAGTGGAAGAACTGAAGAAGCCTGGACAGGGCCGGATGAGCCAGGAGAGATCTGAGCAGCCCAGATCAATGCACAGCTTCTCATGTCTGAAGGAGCTCTATGACCTCCGCCAGTAAGACTTTTCCCTTGCATACTAAAGAACACTGAAACTATTTCAAGCAAAACTTTAAACCTAAGACACAAGCACAGATATCAGACAAGCTGGTAAAAAATTACCTGATGTTCACACAATTAGCAAAGCATCTCTGTGGTGTGGTACTTCTGGCCTGCTTCTAGATCACACCAGTATTGGTGTTCCACTTTTTCCCCAGAGTCAGCCATATAAAATGGTACCCTAGGAAGCTTACAACAGTTTGCACCCCAGTGTTTTCAGTCAGATAAAAATAAGCACACAGATAATCTGAAAAATAAACTTACTGAACACAAAATATTTCTTGTAACTTACTCTTTCCTTGCACATCCATGGATATTTCCTTAGATTTTTTGAACTTAAGCTGGTTAAAATGACACCTAAGCTGGGAAAATGGTGCCTAGACTTCTGGGCTGTCTTTTAACTGTAGAGTCATTTGACTCAGCTGAACTGCATTAGTGGGGCCAAAGGGACAATCACCTGGTGTAAGCTCAGACTAACTGCAAGCCTAGAGGGCAATTTTGTAAAGGAAGCACCTCCACAGACAAAACAGGCTCTTGTACCTGCATGAAGGTAATACTCCAGAATAATTCATAAATCCAAAAAGAAGTTATTTCTTGACAATTCAAAGGATAAGTGGATCCTTCAAGCTGCCAAGGGCTTGTGAAAATACCAGCCTCCAGCATTGCTTTGTCAATTATGAAGCTTGTTCCTACATCAATAGTGACAAAAGTTACAAGAGTGGAGTGCTGTAGACAAAATTAGTGCTAGAAAGTACTGCATGGTACAGGGAGGCAATGTGTATTTAAACTTAAATTATACTTTAAACTTTTATAATTCAGTGAGCTTGTCTGTAACATGAATTTGTTAACAAGCTTCCATTCTGCCTAAGCTGTGAGCTTGGTTCGATGGCATGTCAGTCCTTACAAACTCTGTTCTGATTACTGAATTGGCTGACTGGTTAATGCAATGGCCCCTGTTAGTGCTCTGAAGTGTGTTAGTACACAGTTTAAATATGCCATTAGTTACCCAGGACAGGAAAACTTTAGGTGTGGTCAGCTGTACTTCCTATGTTTGATAATCCTTATTTTGTTTCTGCAGGTATTTTGTTTACGATCACGTCTTTGCAGAAAAGATCACTTCGATGGATAGTCAGCTAAGTCCTCTAGAAGAAGAAAATGAGAAGTTAAAGAAGGCAGTGACAGTTCTGCAAGCCCAGCTGAACCTAGAGAAAGAGAAGAGGGTAAACATGGAAGAGGAATATAGTCTCATGGTGAAAGAGAACTGTGAGCTGGAGCGGAGGCTGGTGGACACAGACTTGTATCGGGCTCGTGCGGAGGAACTGGAGGCAGAAGTAGCTGAAATGCGACAGATCCTTCAGTCTGAAAACACTCTCCATAATGCAGAGAAATTGGTGCCAGAATCCTTTTTCATTTCCTTCAAGGAATCTCTAGACAGGGAGCTTGGTCAGAGCCTGGCAGATGATGGACTTGTGACAGTATCAGAGCTTGAGAAGAAGGCACTGAAGCGGAGCAGCAGCGAAGGCCTCCTGAGCAGCGCTGCCGGGGCAGACATCCTCAGGGGCCATGAGGAAACCTGCATTAGGAGAGCTGAGGCTGTGAAGCAGCGAGGAATCTCTGTACTCAATGAAGTTGATGCTCAGTACAATGCTTTGAAAGTGAAGTATGAGGAGCTTTTGAAGAAGTGTCAAATGGATGAAGATTGTTTGAAACACAAGGCTGTACAAACACTGAAGCAGTATTCCAAAGACCTAAATGTGGGGAACACCCAGTATGATCTTTCAGCTAGCAATCAAGAATTCACAATTGCTGAGCTCAGTGACTCTTCCACAAATGCTCCCCCTGAATATAAAGCACTATTCAAGGAGATTTTTAGCTGTATCAGAAAAACAAAAGAAGAAATAGATGAACACAGAGCCAAGTACAAGACTCTGTCCTCTCAGCCATAACCTTCTGTGTTAGTCAAGAACACACTTCCTATGAATGTCAGAAGACCCCTTAAACGGATGTGTTTCTTGGGCACTCAAAATGAATGTTTTGGATTGGCTGGTAGCCCTGTAGTTAACAAGCTAGTTAGTTATCAGCTAGAGTCCCTGTTCCTGTGTAGCAGTAGATTTAATGTTTAGCACTGTCGCACAAACTAGTGGTTGTAAAGCAAACAAACATCATAGCTTAATGCTACACTACTACTTCATATTACACTTCATCTCTGGCCAGAGCAGTGACTGACACCTGTTTCCTTCGTCCACTTCGGAAACAACAGAGCTGAGAACTCTGAATCTCTCACATGAACCAGACTAAAGCTTTCCTTTGGTTCACAGGGATGATCTAGGCCTGTGACTGCACTGATGCAGAAAATGAACAAAAGCCCCACCAGTCCCAGGGGCAGCATCTCCTCAGCTCCAGGAGGGGAGTGGTCCAGCTCATCTTGCTTTAGCAGGGTGGTGGAAAGCTGTCCTTGCTTTAAGCCAGTAACACGTTTTCACAATCACTAAACTCTCCCACAGATTAGTATAAATATCTTCCTACTAAGAAAGGATTTGATGTAAAGTTTGTGTGGCTTTTTAGATATGGTTTCCTTTGTAGGGCACTTTGTCTTAAGGCAAGATACTGTGAATTGACTCTATGTGTTATTTGGGACCTACGGTTCTTTGGTGGAATGTCTGCAAAGTCCATTTTATGTGTATTTGGAAAGTTAGAGTTGTTATTTAGCTATTTAACTTTAGAAGTAGCATTGACATACTTGAGTAGCTTTTAATGTTGCATATCACAAACTCCAAGTGCTTGAAGAGACAGGCCAGGTAAAAAACCTTACATTGTTCTGTCTGTTGCTTCCAGTGTCGGCCTCTCTGGACATATTCCATGCTGCCTGGGGGGTGGGAGGATGAACACTATTGCCAGCACATATCCTACTGAAAATGGGACCACACTCGTGTTCTCCCTCTCCTTTTCCACTCCCTAATAGTAATTCATACAATACTTAATTTCTGAAAAACAAAGAACATGGAGAAGGTTGTTCTTTGGAACACTAAGAAATTAAGAGGAAGAAAAAAGGCACAGTGTGACATCCTTCTCCTTGTAAAGGGTCTCACAGCTTAATGTGGCCAGCAGTCCTTGGGAAGCAGCATCCTGCTGAGTTGCTGTGAGGTACCAAACCCTTGACCCAGAATGTTGACAGTTTCTCAGCTTTAGTCCAGCTGCTGCTGCTGCAGCTCTGCTGCCTTATGCTGTTCTCTGTTCAGCTTGTCCTTCAGGTGCAGTATTAAGACTTCATGTTGTGGGAGTTTCTCTAAAACATGTATTGCAGTCTGAAAATTATTTAAAAATGGGAATCTGAATCTTCTGAATATTTTTCTAAGCAAATAAATAATCCAGTCAAGCTGCATGTGTAAGTAGTAATTATATCCATCTGTGCCAATCAGGAAACTGAACTTGGTGCAGATTGCACCTGCACTATCTAGTCTTGCCATCTTTCCTACAGAGCTCAGATGGAGTTCTCATAAAATTTGTATATTAAAAAAGCTATTCTACATGGAAAAGAACAGGCCTGTCTAGGACAGAAATCCAGATGGAAATAAGTAGTTTTTCCTCACTGTTGTGGTTTTTGTCAGTTCCGTTCAAAAATGAGGCAAGGGTGGGGAAAGCAGAAAAGCTGCTCTGCCAGGAGGTGACTGTCCTGTCACTGTGTCCCACCCCAGTCTGGAGACTGGAAAGCAGTAACCTGAGAAAGGCACAAAGTGTTCACTGCCAGTGTTCCTTACCACTTTAGGGACAGGGGCAAACACAACTGCTGAGCAGAAGACATGTAAAAGCAGTTCCAGATTTTTGGTTAAACAGGTGATCTTCAGTGGTTTATTACTTTTGGCTAAGTTAGAGCACTTCGATAGGAGCAATTTCTATGCTTTAAAATACCAAAAATATTTCTACAGAACTTCTTGATTCTTCTGTACTGTACTTCCCCCTTGGCTACCTGTGCCATTGCCAAGCTCTGGCTGTCCTGCAGCACTTACCTGTCAGGTGTGCAATAAATCCTTCCAGGCTGGGCTCTTCTTAGAGCTGCTCCTGGAGGGTGGCTTTCCCAGAGAGCTTTCCAGCCACAGCCACTGGGTCAGTTCCAGCCAGGGCTGCCTGAATATAAAACACATCCCAGTTTTATTGATGCAGTTAATAAACTACACTAACCTATTAAATAAGGGAGAGTTTTAGCAGTTCAAAAATAGCCATTTTCCACCAAAATGTGAAATGCTGTAAGTATGGTAATATTCTTAGCCAATATTCTTACCTGGATTAACTACCTTAATCTTCTTATTTTGGTCAACAACTCAACTCAGCCTTTTCTGAGCATAAGTAGATGAAATCAATAGAATCCCCTTGAGCTTCTCATGTGCTGGAAGCTGCAGCAGTGCCTGTGCTGTGCAGTGCCCACAGGCTCCTGCTGCTGCTGCAGGTGAGGCCAGCTTGGGATGAGCCACCAGGGCTGGGTCCTGTCCCTGTCCCTGCTGCTGCACAGCCCCGGGGAGCTCAGGGACTGCACTCACTTCACTTTCCACCTCTGTCCTTCCTCCCCAAGCCTGCAGGATGTAAAAGGAGCAGCTGCAGCTTCTGTTTCTTGGACAAATACAAGGCAGGGTAGAGTTGACCTTTGAAATAAACTTTTATTTAAAAATTACACAAAATAGAGGTTTTACATGGTTGCTGTGTGGTAACTACAGCTGGATGCCTTCCAGAGGGTGCCCTCAGTTACTTACCTTGCTCTGTCACATACAGTAATGCACAAAGTCCCTCAAACCAATCCCACATAAGTAGAAGAAATCCAGTAGTTGTTCCCCATGTTTCAGATGTAGGTACTTCTCCAAATAACTCATTTCACAGATAACAGGTGAGAACAATGGTTATGTAGTACAGAGTTCACAGACAGTAATTTTGTTCCCCCCTCCCAGGCCTGACATTCCCATGAACATGACTACCTGCTCTTTGTGAAGAGGGCTCAAGGGCTACGACAATGCTCAGACTAGTGTGAGCATCCAGGGATTTAACAAAAACTGGGATGATTGTAAACAAATTTAATTTATTGGCATTACTTACAAAATAAAGTTTTAGACCATGATTTTCCATCATGTCTGTGTCACTATATTGTTTTATTTTTCATAATGAAACAGAAGGAGAGTTGCAATACATTAGAAATCCCAGATTAATCAAGCTGCAGCCAGGGTCCCACGGTGCCTTCCCGGCGCTGCGGCGCCGTGCAAGCTCCGAGTGGGGATGGCAGCGGTGCCCGCGGTGCCCACGTGCCCAGAGCAGCTCAGACCCGCCCTGGCTGCCAGGCCGGGCACTGCTCCAGCCGTGCCCCCGCTGCGGCTCCCTCCGTGTCCCCGAGATCGCCCGACACCGCTGCCACCGCTGTCAGGACTGCACCGTGCCCTTAAGGTACCACATCCCACCGTAGCTCACACAGCAGTCCTGGGGACAGAAGGGAAAGGAGAGGCTCTGTCAGGGCCTGGGGCAGGCACCATCCTGTCTGGATCTGGTGCTGGGTGAAGCTTCATGGTTACACTGGTTCTGCTGCTTTGATGGTTGGACTGGATGATCTCAAAGGTCTCTTCCAACCTTGAAAATTCTATGATTCTAAAGTTCATAAAGTCTTGGGGAAACAACTGGCAGGCTCTGGGACAATAAATATGATCAGTACCAAGCCCTTCTCCAGTGCACAGGAGAGAGCATGAACCCAGGGCACAGAGTATCCCCACCCTGAGGGACAGATGGCTTCAATGGAGGGGACACACGAGGGGAAAGGCTGAGAGCCACAAAGGGACAAATGACACCAAGGCAGTGAGGAACAGCACTGGCTCCTGGGGAGAACCTGGGGCTCGTGCAGAAGGCAGCTGAGGGAGGGAAGGATGTGTGAGGGCTGGAAGAGCAGAGCAATAGAGGGGTAGAGGCTGAGGGGAGCAGCAGGACAGAGCAGGAGAGTGAGGGCAGCCACTGGATCTGAAGCTTTTTACGAAACCCTTTGTATGATAATGAAGTGTCAAACCTCAGAGCCCTGCTGTGACCACACGTGTGCTGTGCTTAGGGCAGGAGAGCACCTCAGCAAAGGGGTGCAGGAATTGGGGTGTCTTGGGGCTCATTTCCTTTTTTCTGTTAGGTGAGCACACTGAGCTAACTGCTTCCCTTTTGCTCCAACTTCCCTCCTAGGTAATTCAACACAGGTTCAATACTACTGCAGAACTCAGGCTGTGGAGCTTGAATGTATCTTTGTTTCTGAAGTCTTGGGGCTCATCCATAACAAAAACAAACCTATAGGTTAGAAAGGGGGTTTGCAGACTGATCTGCAAATGTAAAAATACAGACCCTGTCAGTCTGCTCCTCTGTGTATAAAAATGAGCACAGGCAGATGGGGAAATACGAGTCAATAAATCCAATTTCACTCGAAGTAGAATCCAATCTCTTGTGGCTTAAAGAAGCCAGAGAATCTTCCCATTCCATTAAATCATACTTCTAAATTTTATTTCAGAAACAAAGGTGATTTCCCCTATTCCTGTGACAAATGTATTCAAGGCAGTAAAGCCTGCCAGAAAACAACACAAGGCTGGTCACCCACTGACTTAGTAACTTACATAAAAACAGTGCCTAATGATTTAGGGACAAGTATTTTTTCTAGAAATAGGTTATCTGTTAAATAGCAACAGCATCATGAAAAACTAATGCCAGAACATTGTCTAGATGTTCCAGGGGAGCTGATACTTGAGCTCTGTAGTGGCTGACAAATCCCCCAGCACAGCAGCCAAAGGAAATACTGTCTAGCAGGCAGAAATGTCTGAGCTTACTTTACTGCTAAGATGACCTGGTTCTTTCAAGCAAGACCAGTTTGCTTATTATCACAGCAACAGATCTGTAGTTCTTCAAAGATGCTATTATTCATTTGCAGATCACAATGTAATAAAGTACTTAAGCACTTGTCTTATTGAAGTGGGTGACAGTGAGCAAAGGCCTAGCCACAATGATTAAAGTATTACATTAGTTGGCAACTTTCTGCTTGGCCATCCTGCATCTCTTTTAAAGTCATGGCCTGTGTGGTCTGTACTTTATACCTTAAACTTCTTGAGCAAGTAAATGGTGCATCTTCAAAGAGAGATGAAAGGATTCAAATAAACATTTGCAATGAGATGCATTAACTACTACTCTGCCTGCTGGTTTTGGCTCTGTGCAAAGCTGCACATCCTGCTAGGAATAAAATGCACTTCCTTCTGAACACGTGGCACTTGTGCTCTTCAGCACGAACCAGCAGCAGTCAGTTGGTAACTCAGAGCACCTTAATGCTTAATTTTGCATTATTTAAAAATAACTCAAGTATTGCATTTACTACACTCTATTCTCTGCTGCTCGAAGATGACAGAGAGATTTGTTGCAATAATACAAAATAATGTGTGAGCCATTGCTCCTTGGAGAGAAAGAAGATAGAATGAGACAAGTGAATTTTTAAGAAAACAAGCTGAAACACGGGCTTTGTCCATATCCCAACAACAACTGTTCTATCATCCTTATCATCTGTCAGTTCAAGGTAAAATATAATCCTTTGCTCAAATCAAGCATTAAAACTCATGCATTAATTGGATCAAACCCAAAGTGAACAGAAGCTTACCTTTAACACTCTATCCACCTCCTGCTTGTTGAGATCCTCCCCACACTCCTGACTCAGCTGGTTCTGGATGACGTTCCTGCGCACTCGGTAGTTTTTCGAGAAGAGTTCAAGCAAAACCTGGCGATGCTTTAAAAGAAAATGTATCATAAGTACACAGAGAACAATTATTTCTGTCTTTCCATCAGAACTGCACGTGCCTCAGTCTGTACAAAACATTCCCTGAACTACATTAGAGGATTCTTGCTTCATAATCCTGAAACCATCCCATGTATTCCTGCTTTCCAGCAGTGCCTTATCCTTCAAGGGCTCTGCAGGGGTCCCTCCAGACCCTGTGGTCACACCTGCACCTGTCCTGTGACCTGGGGCACCCCCAAAGGTACAAAAACACACTGAAGAATGCCTTGCAATGTATTCCTCTCAAATGCTTCCATGGGAGTTCACACCACTCCAGGAAAGAGGTTGGCTAGTGTTTGCCTCTTTCTTATAAAGATGTATTCAGTTCATGGAGCTAGGAATTGCACTGCCCATCCACAGGTCATTAGGCACCTTCCCTTTCACCTTGTTTACTCTGACAGTAGCTGGAACTCAGCAGATGCTCACATACACTCTAATAACTTCCTACTCAGGTAGAAACAGATATATCTGTTAATCTCTGGTTAATGTTGCATTACCATCAAAAGGAAAAAATCCTAGGACTGGATCCCAGTCTGAGACCTGCATTGGAGAATCCTTTCTTCTCACAGGTTCAGAAATAGCCACTGAGCTGGTTACTGACATGATAATCAACATGTTATGAGCTTCCTTTCAGCTGGAAACAGGTTGGTGTTAAAAACACCAAGAAAGAAAGAGGAAAACTATCTGCTGTACCAGGTCCAGAAACACGTATGCAAATGATGTCAAATGTTCAATAAAAATATAGTGGGGAATGTCACTTACCTGATCATAAGTGTCACCAGCTTCCCAAAGTGCATAGACCTTGAGCTCATCTGGTGAGGCAGCAGTCTGTGGAGGAAACTGAGAACAAGAGGCTGTTAAAAATAACCAGCTATTTAATGAGTTCTGCCTAATGATTCCATGATACTATATCCCTGGACACCCATTACTGAATCAAAACCCTGGCTCCCATGGAATAATAACTGCTGAAACAACCCAACTACCCCAAGAGGTGCCTTGGCTCTGGCAGCCCTGTGGCTGCTCAGCAGCTTCTCACAGCCCCAGTGACAGAGCAGAAGAATGGTCTGTGTCACACCTGCTTCACTAATCCCAAGTCAGCATTACTGAGAAGCAGGTGATTCTGGTATATTGCCATCTCTGTTTTGGGGCAGACTACAGAACTGCAGAAGACTGAACACTGATGGACAGTGAATCTGAGATTTTCTCATTTCAGGCTCCAAGTTTTTCCATGTTTTGTTTTTCTCCCCATGTCAAGGTAGAGAAACACATTCATTTTTTCTGAAGCAGAAGCCTCAAACCCCTCCAGACAGGAAGGAGCACAACTGCCTCTCCCCTCAAAAAAATAAAATACCATCCATTTGTCTTAACATTTCCCCTTGGAGCAGTGACTAATGAGCACTGCTGGAATATGCCTTCACTCCTGACATGTCTCTTCCTGGCTGTCACTAACGATTTTTTCCTTGCTAACTGCCCAGACGACCTAAATCAATTATCTATGAAAAGCTAACAAGCCAGTCCCAATTTTTCCAGCATCCCTCAACCCTGGCTGCTGCTACAAACCAAACCTTTCTTCCCAGCCTCCCTCACACCAGCCAAAAGACTTGTGCATCAGAGTGAAAAGATCAGCACTTCCTTTCATGCTCTGCCTCTGATCTTATTGCAAAGGGGAAGGGTTTTGTCCAGTGGGAGCTGCCTAGTGGGATTAGCAGCTCTGGCTTTCAGGTTAGTCCAAATGGCTGGAATACAACAAGGTTTTACATCTGGTTTAGAGCCAGGGTTCAGGTTGACTAAGCTCACAGCACCTGACATAATTCCCCACCATAAGGACACTTGCTGAGGAATAATCTCTCTTTTAGGTTTTCAGCAGAGATAAAATCAAATACTCCAGCTTCCCTCCACACAACAGCTGCAGCAGGAATGGCAAAGTGCAGCAGGGCACTGGGAGCACCCAGGCACTCAACAATGAGCCAAGCACAGCCCTGGAGTGCAAACTCCTCCAGCCTCAGCCACAGGGCTGAAACACAGCTGTGTTTATCCAGCCATTCTGGAGGAAACAGCTTCCAAACAAACACAATACTTAGTTGGGAAGAAAAACACACAGAATCTCCTCCTTCCAGCCTGCCTTCCTCTGCAGACTGCTGCAAGCACTGCTGCCAACAGCTCCCTGCTTGCTTGCTCCTGTCACACATCAGGGTTTCTTCAGAGACACAGCCCAAACAGCTTCACTGCCTTCCCATCTGCTGTCCCTTTGCTGGTTTATGTCACCTTCATCTCCCCAGCCTCACCTTGATACAGCTCTCTACTACCTTAAAATCAATTTTCAAATATTTGGCCTGTGCCCTTTCCTGCTCTATGGCCCTGGAGCAAGTGCAGGGCTCTTGTGAGATGAACTCCCTGCTGCCCCAGGTCCCAGGGCTGCCACGTCCAAGTGGAGCCTCCCAGGGAGGAGCCCTTGGCTCTGGGAAATGTCTCACTCCAGCACTGAGCCACTGCCAGGCAGCCTCATGTTACAGCAACACCAGATGGAAGGGGCTGAGTGTGCCAGAAAAAAACTTATCAGCTGGAGTAATGCTAAAGGTAAACTGTTGATCTCACCTCTCAGGGAGCCTGGCACTGGCACCAGGGCTCTGTGTGAGGGCAGGGCTGCACTCCCCTCCTGTCAGCCCAGCCAGGCAGGATGCACACAACACTTACATCATTTCCCGAGGCCTCAAAAACATCCTCAAGTTTTGGGCAGAACCTTGCCACTCCACAGGCCATGGGAAGGGAGCCACAGCAGGAGCCAGTCCCCCTGAGCTGCAGGAAATGGGTGCAGATCCTCAGGAGCCAGAGTCCTGCACTGACACCTCCCATGGGCTCATCCTGCACAGCTCAGGTGCCTGCCCAGGGCTCCTCTCCCCTGTGACTCTCCTCTTTCCTCACCCTGTCCCATGGCAGCACCAGCCCAGCATTTGCTCTTTCCTGTGCTTTTCCCTCCTGCTTGCTGAGGCTGAAGCACAGCAAGCATAGCACCCTGCAGCCATCCCCTGTGGCCTCTCCTGGCTCCCCACAAACACTGTTTATCTCATGCCCCAGGTGCTGTTGGTCAGCTCTGGAATACATCCTGCATTCCCCTGCTAAGGTTTCAATTGCCATTTTCAGCCACATGTTTTCTATAATAGGTAAGCACTCAAGCCAAGAGTGTCTTCACCCCCCACAGAATATCATTTTAATTACCTCAGATCATTGATTTTTATCACCAAAGCACTTCCAATTACAGAAAACTAATGAGTAACTATGAAATCCCACACTGAACAACCCTCCAGGCTTTCCCTGAGCTCAGGCGCCCTTGCTGAGTTCTGACAAAATTGTCCAGGGGAACAATCAAGAAACACCAAAGTGTGGGAGCCTATGCAAAGAGAAAACCCAGCCCCAGCACCTTTTCCATCTGCACAGAGAATCAGGGAGCCTCAGGGGCAAAGATTTACATTGACAGCAGTCCAGGCTCATACACGAGAGCTCGAGGTCTGCAGTAAATTCTGAGTCAGCAGAACTAAAACTTGCAACAGTCTCCCCAAGAGACATTCCAGGGACCACATCTGCACCTCTGCAGGTCTCCTGTGACAGGGTTTCCATACAGAAGGAAGTTCCTGGCCACCTCTCTTCAGCAAGATTTTATTTTGCTTTTTGAAAAGAGAAACAATCTCACTTTCACTTCTCACGTGGATTTCCAAAATCCCCAAATTTCCAAAGCAAACAAGCCCCAGTCCCAAGCAGCAGAGCAGGAATGAGCTCAGCTGTTACCATCAGAGGCAGAGACACACATTACACCAGGTGCAGGGCAGAGAGCCTGGCCAGCACTGAGACAGTTCCAGGTAAGCACCACCCCAGGACTTGGAAACTGCCAGGAGAGGAAGCAGCAAGCACCACCATTGGAGCTCTCCCTAGTGACATTTCCAGGCTTTACTCAGCTTCCAGGTGCTGCAACATGTACTTTGCACACGACTGAACATGTTCCTGCTGCCCCCCAGCAGCTCCCATGCTCCAGGCTCTCCCAGCCCTCCTGCTTCCTGCTCTTTTGAGCACTTCACATGCTCCTTCTCCTCTCTTCCAAAATGCAGCTGCTCTCAAGCTCAACCTTCGGGTTGTAACCCAATCAGGAGTGCCAGATGTCTTGTAAAATTAATTTCCTTTTAGGCTGTTTCCCATGGTGCCAGATTCCCTTTGCTCTCCTAAGCAATCCACTGTCTCCCAGCCCTGCTCTGTCTCATGCAATCACACACGTCATTTCCATACAAAGAAACAGACACCTCTGCACAGCCTAGGAGGAAACAGAGTGGCCAAGGAAAGCTGCTGCAGATGGGTTTTGTCGCTTCCCAGAGGCTCTGCTGGGTGTGCCCTGCTGCTCCCAGGCAGCCAATGTCACCTTTCCTCTCTCAGCTGGTCCCTGTCCCTGAGGAAAGGAGCTTGTGCAATTCCAGGAGAGCTGATGGGAATCTGGGCCTGCCTCAGATCATGTTAACAGGAGCAAGTTGGGACAGCAAATCACTGTGACCCAACACCTTGGATGTGGAAACAGAGTTCCAAGGACAACAGGGCAGGGAGGGCAGAGCCTGCCAGAAGCAGGACCCCAGACAGAATTCCAGCAACTTCAACACGTCTAATATTGGATAGTTACTCCAAGCACATCTATCCTTTTGGTCCACCAGCACAAGCCACAAATATTTCACATCTCAGATGTTTGACTATCCCCCCATCCCTCCCACAAAGCACACCAAGGGACAACCATACTTACAGGCACCAGAATCTGTTTGCAGCCAGTGTCCAACACCATGTCCTGTAACATTTTGTCTGAAATGCCACTGAACAAGGTATGTCCTGGGGGCAGACTGGCCAAGTGAAGGTTAAATAACCGTTTAAGCTCACTCAGGGTGAGTACAAATTGTTTCTTAAATGTGGCCGACACAAAGGCCTTCAGTTCCTGGGCCACCCTGTCGATGCAGCCCCCGGGCAGGTGGCCATTGAGGGGCTCCAGGGAGCCCTGGGAGGGGTGCAGGCCATTCAGCAGCCCGTTGTTCAGGCCCTCCTGGCCCGAGGTGTCCATGGGCTCCTCCACACTCACGGGCTCCTCTTTAATGCGGATGTTGGGAACATCTGTCTTGGCCGAGGTGTCGTTTGATTTCATCTCTGCCTTCTGCTTCTGGAACTCCTTCTCCAGCTGCCCATAGTTCTGCTTGACTTTTGCTTTAGCCATGTTGACCCTTTGCTCCCCAGAAACCAGCAATGGATGAGCTGGTAAGAAACAAAAGGTACCATAAATCACAGCAAGGCTCACCAGGAAACATCATCTGCTTATAAAATCTAAGGCATAAACCCAGTCTGTTGAGTAGATTTTACATTAGTTTTGGGGGGTTTTGCTGGCTTTTTGAGGGCAGTGTGTGTTAGTTTTTCTAAAGCCTAATGCTTGGAGAAGGGTGTTCCAGTCAAGGAATCTGAAGCAAAGTGTGTTTGTTCAATCACCAGGGCCTTTTCCACAATTCAGGAAACCAGGATACAGACTGCTTACACATCTCTGCTTGTGACCCAAATACTTCTCTGTCCAACAACTCTTCTTTTTGTCTTTTAGATTCTCTAGTGGGAATCCTCTGCCAGAGGCAGCACCAGGATGTCAGCAGGCACAGGGGGGAGTGGGAAGAGTTAACAGTGAACCTGAACACCCTTGCAGCAGAAGGTGCTCAGCACGAGAGGCTGAGACCCTCTGCTGAGTGTTACTACCCAGGAATGGGGAGAAAGGGACAGGAATGAGTTCTTTCCCATAGAACTCTGCACTTCTTCCCCTCTCCATACTCAGCCACCCAAAGGTGAAAGGAAGGGGTGTGTTGGCAGCAGAGGAACCAGTCCTTGGCAAAGCAAGGAGTGCAGTGTTTGAGGCACACATGCTGTTATCTTTTCTGCTGTTAGGCTCACTAATCCTCTCCAAATAACCCAACACATAATCCTTCTGAGCAGATCAGACACAGGGTATTGAAATGGATTCATATCCTCCTTTGTCAGTTCTGCTTACATTCCTCAATTGCTCCAGTGTGTGGCACTGAGCCAAATGTCCAGTTAAAACTCTGGAATCTCAAGTTTTCACAATCTTTTGGGATTTTGGAGCAGCTACTTTAATACTCTCACTGGCACCCACAGGGAGAAGGATGCCAAAAACAGACAGCTTCATACCTCCTAACAGCCTCCTGCCATTACACTCTCAAGCAATTGCTTGGCCCTCAACCACACCAGAGAGTCCAGTGCAAATTGGGAAAGTAAAAAATCACCTCATTCACATTAAGCTGCATTAACATTCAATTGAGAGGTAAAAATTATTTGTGCACTGGCCTTGTCTGTTCTCCCTTCAGGAGCTGGTTACACCCCACAAACTGCCTTAAATGAGCAAGTGGGTAAGAGAACCAGCTGATTTTACAGCATCAAGCAGTAAGTCCCCAGGGCCAGAGACTCTTCCTGGCTCTGCTACAAGGATGCCACAGTAGCTGGCATCACTCCAACTTCAGTGACATTAGTACAGACCAAGATCTGTCTTAAATATTCCAGAGGAAATAGTAAGAAAGAAAAGACATTAAACAAGACCAGTCTCCACCACATTCAAAACAGAGAAACTCCAAAACATCACTCAGGAATATGGATGGATGGATGGATGGATGGATGGATGGATGGATGGATGGATGGATGCAAGTGCTTCAACATGATCCAAGCATAATTCCATTTACCTGATTGTGCCTCTTGTTTCTTTGGTGTCAAGTGCTCCTTTAAGAGATTATAGACCTTTTCTAATCTGAAAGACAAAGACACAATATTCAGGACAGTTTTAGTTGTTATGTCTGCATTCAGCCATGCCAGCTTCAGCCATTAGCTAGAACATTCCAACTCTCCAGGGAACCAAGAGCCAGGAATGACCTGAGTGATGCAGTAACACCCCCTACACACCTCTGCCTGGGCACTGTGAGGGAGAAACTTGGAGGCAGTACAGATCAGATTATCAGTGTCTACAGAACCTTGGTACTGTTCTTTGCTTTTAGCATATTCCCCAAAATACAGTAAACTATTTACTTAGCCTGAATGCCCATCCACAGCATCTGTTGTCTCTGAACTATATCTGGATGTTTCTTGACAAAATCTTCATCATAAGGGAGCATGAACTCCCAACCTTTGTTTATTCTTGCCACAGACATGTGTTCTAGGAAGTCTTTCACATCTTCTGGGCAAAGCTAAAAGAAAAAGGAAAAGCATAAGTACCATGGAAGGCAGTTTACACAGGAGAGATGCAGCAATGAGCCTTGTGCATAAACAGGAGAGCTGGGCTGATTTGGTGTGTAGGGAGCTCCATGGGCACACACCCAGTTAAGTCAGAGATACTCATCCTGCTCTGCAGCACCAACACTTTCACACACTGTTAAAAGCCCAGGACTTCAGAGAGCAGTGGTGATTAATCACCCCAAAGTCAAATAGCTCATGGCATGTTTTGTGAAGAAAAGGGAGTTTCCAAATTGAGATGAAAAGGCTCCATGGGGAAGAGAAGCATATTCTACAATGTTAATCTTATGTTAATCAATGTTATTTTAGAGCTGCAGGCCAGACATGCTGCACCTACACATGCCCAGCTTTTATGCAGCACAGGTTCTTACACTTCAAAAACAGATGGTCTGTGCAAACTGACTCGTGCTTTATCATTTTAGTGCATTTTAAAGAATTTGGGTTTTGTCCTTTTGACTTAATGTTTCTCATTTATTTGCCACTTTTAACAGAATGTTCAGGTGCCTGAGTTGCTTTAAAGTTTTTACTCAATATTGTAATGGCAAATGCCAACAGAAGAGTTGCTCTTATGACTCCCAAAGCAGAGCAGGTACTCTGGGCTGTGTAAGCACCTTCAGTCAGCTCAGTTCAAACTGTGCCCAGCTTTCCAATGAAACAAAAGAGAGAACATGATGAACTCCAGTGGCTCAGCTACAAGGTTGTCTTGGAGTTGTGGAAACTTGTGGGAGCTGCTCAGAATGTTTTTCTCTAGAAAGAGTATTATCTGTACCTGCTCCAAATGGAGAGCAAAGCAGGCACTGTGAGAGGAAAGGCTTGCAGCAGCATCCACTATCTGCACCCACACAATGCCCAGCAGCATTTGGCCAACTTATCACCACCTTTGGATTTAGGAAGAAAAGGAATCCACTCACTTTTGTAACAGCTGCTACCTCCTTTCTCACAACCCAGCGGTCCTGTGTGAACTTCCACATCTAGGAAAGAACAAAAGAGGAAAACCTAGTAACTGCATGTAGCAGTGGCTTTACTGAAGCTGTAGCAATGACCCTGTTCAATGATGTTACCACAAAAATAGAACCTCCATTCCTTTCAAGAATGTAGAAGTAAGTGATTCTCAGCCAGCTAGAAGAAAAATATTTTCTGGCTCCTCCTGTCTTCAAACAGCCATGAACACAGGACCAAAAGCTTTGAGAGTCCATGGTGTACCTTGGCAAACCTATGACTACAAAAGCTATGAGGAATCTCTTGAACTCACACTCCATTTAGTTTCAAAGCAATAAAAAAACAACAAACAACAAAAAACCCAACAAAACCACTGCAGTGATGTTGGGACCCCAGAAGCCACACCTGAAGCCCAGCTTCTCACACACCTCCTCATGAGCCTAGAGACACTCTCACATAGGGACCTGTAAAGGCTGATGACTGTTGCCCTTCAGCAGCACAGAGCCCCTACAAAATGCCTGTTCCCTACTTCCACCCCCATCACAGTCACTTACAGTCATGCCAAGATGTCCTGTTCCTCACACACTTGTTCCCAGGTAGGGGACAGCCAGGTGCTCTGCACAGCAGCTCCTGAGGTCCAAATCCTGAGAGGTGGCTGCTGAGGGCAGGTTGACAGGACTTGGGCAGAACACTACCTGAACATGACCTTTCATTTCTTCCTGTCTCCATTTAAATAAGCTACAGCCTCTTTTAGTCTGTGTGCCTTAATAATGTTAAGAATCCAAAATCTCATTACTGACAATTTCTTCCTGCCCTACGACGTCATCCATGCCTCCTTCTCTCCCATTCAGCTTCTCTCTGCCCACAAACACACAAACCCAATCCACTCACTTTAGGGAACAGGGCATTTCTGTTTTAAAGCACAAGAAGAACATAAATGTTTTCTGAACTTATTAATTACTTTACACAAATATATCCAGGGAAATAAAGTTCACTTTTTAAGTTAGAACACAATTTCTCCACAGTTGCAATACAGCATTACATCCTGAGTTGTAAAACCAGACATTTCTCTTTGTCTGAAAGCCAGAAATATCAATCCTTTCTATTTTCTAATATTGGAACTTTTTCCTTCTTGTATTATTAATCAGCAAATAATTTGCCTTTAAGATCAACAGATCCATTTCCCATGGAAGCTATATTTGACAAAATTCATATGAAAATAATGTATCTTTTAATCCAAAACATTAAAACAGTATCCCTTACTTAACTGAGCATAATAATTCTGGTCCCTGAACTTTACACATGACGTGCCACCTAATCTGCTGTGTCCTAAACACTTATGTCACTGGGTCACACCTGAATCCAGGTCTCCATATGGCAATGTCCTGGGCAGACATCAAGAGAAAAGTCAGCTTCAATAACCATCAGTTTGATCTTACAGTAGTACTTTAATACCCTTAAAATCTCTTGCACAGCATTCTCCTGTTCAGAGCTAAACTTTATGAACAAACTCTGCAAAAACAGTCAGGTCTAACTGAAACAAATGAAAGCTGTGCACTCATAAGATTTGCTCTAGGGGCGGAAGCCATAAACTGATTACGAACTTAGGAACCACTTAGGAACTTAATTCTTTCCATGGTCAGTGAAAATAAAACACAATGCAGAGGTTGCTCCTTTTTGCTGTGGTTACGTGTGTGTTTACAAGACCTGTATTCATTTCAACTTCCATGTGCAGCTACTGCTCACAAAAGGTGCCTGGGAACAAAGTCCTTTCACTGATTAGCAGCCCTAGGGAATAAAGTCCTTTTAAAGATCAACAGTGCATGCTCAGGGAGCACAAGGCTTACCCACACTGCCCTCCTGAGCTCTCAGTCCTGAGCCCATGGAAATGGAGCTGGAGAAACAAGCACTTCATTATCTAGTCCTGGCTGTTCTGCAAGCCCCACATTGTGAGGGCAATGTGATAGTGCTCAACAGCATGTGTTAGAAAGGGATGAATGCTGCTAATGACAGATGATCTGAACCTGCCAGCCAGACACAACGTGAGCCTACACCAACACTCCCAGGGCAGACTTGTAACAACACCTTCAGGATTAAAGCACAAACAACTTCCTTGGAGGAAACTCCTCACTGCAGTAGAGCAGAGAAGTTTTGCAATGCTGCGGCCTCCCAGGCAAGCTTCACCTGTGTTTTCCTCTAAAAGCAACAAACACTTTTATACTTACAACAAAATCTCTCCCTCTACAGAGCACTTCTGCAGGAACTCCACTGTGGGGACTAGAAGTATCTTTCGGGTAGAGAACATCACTGTTAATTAAAAAGGAAGAGAAATTAGTTACTAGGTACTCCAGAAAAATAGTATTAATGAAGATTAACATAACAAACATGTTCTCCCTGTTCTGCAGTTAAATTATACCTTTATCCAAAGTATGGTTTTCATTAAAGGAATTAATATTGGTGTAATTACACCACTGCAATTACACTAGTGCAGAAAGGCTTAGACAAGCAAAGCACAGACTTGTGGCAAGCAGGTGTGTGCAACACAGCTACAAGCTCTGCTTTGTTCTTGCAAAGCCTACCCTCCCTTGCATCCATGTAAACAAGACCAGAATGATCCTAAGAAGTGCTTAGGCTAACCTGGTATGCAGCCTTGAAGGCAGCATTTAGCCAAAATGCTGATGTATGGGAAAGAGAGTTTTTTATTTCCTTCCCAGCAATCAAGGGTTTAACAGAACAATATTACAAAATGCCATACTCAGACCAACAGCCCCAAGACCAACATTAGTCTGTGTCCCTGTCTGCTTGCAGGGCCAGCTGATGATGTGTTACCAGGCTCTCCAAAACCCCACAGCAACTCAGGCTCATGATCTTGATCCTAACCAGAGCAAAGAAATGGCTCCTCACTCTGTCCAAAGCTCTGATGTGTGCTGCCCTATGCCCAAACACCCCATCCACTACAGATCCAAACATCCTCCTCAGACTAGTAGCAAAGAATCAGCTATAACCTAAGAACAATCTGAATGCTAATATACTGTCTTTTAACTTGCTCCCAGCTTCCCCCTGTAACAGCTGGAGGGACAGCAGGGTTGCTGTAAAAGCTGGTCACATTGCTGATACAGGCATGTACCACAAGAGCTGAAACATCCTGCTAGCACACTTGGACTGGCAGCTGATGCCATTCATCTTAACAAAGCTATTCTAGAGATTGTAAATCTCTGCATGCAGGGCTCTACCCAGGTAAAAAAAAAAAATCATACCGCATTTTAGACTTCAATTCCCAGGGTGCTCTATCCTAACAGAAAGATGATACAGACTGCAATTCACGTGGTACACTTTGTACCCCCATGAGTTATTGAACAATGCCTTCTAGAGGGCTGTTTTCAGCTGACTAGAGCAGCCTCCACTGATGAACAGCAATGGAACTGCACATAGATCCTTATAGAACTGAATTTTGCTAAGAAATACTATAGCTGATATTGGTTTAATATTCTGTGTTTCTATTTGACACTAATCTCTGGAAGAATTCAGAATAGCTTTCTCACAAAAGAATGTGAGTGCAGACATCCAAAACCTGTCATAACTCAGATGCAAACACAGATTACATCACTGCTCAGCCACAATCCCACATGGGACCGGTACTGAGGCATTATATTCACAGCAACCCTTTGGATATGGAATAGCTGATTGCACTGAGACACAGGTAACTTGAAACCAACGGTTTGGAGAGTTGGGAGTGCGGGGATTTTGGGCTGAGTGGTTCTCGAAGCGCTGCCGAAGCAATGCCCGAGCGCTCCCGAAGCGGTGCCCGAGTAGTCCCGAAGCGCTCCCGAAGCGATGCCCGAGCGCTCCCGAAGCGATGCCCGAGTAGTCCCGAAGCGCTCCCGAAGCGACGCCCGAGCGCTCCCGAAGCGCTCCCGAAGCCCGGCCGTACCTCTTCACCACCCAGTTTCCCTGGACCAGCAGCGCCACCTGCTGCACGCAGCGCAGCACGGCCGTGGGGTCGGTGCCCGAGCCCAGCAGACTCAGCAGGTTGGCGAACGGCATCACCTTCACTGCAAGGCAAACACAGCGTCAGACACCACCCACACACCCAGCAACGGGGATGGGGGGCGTGCACGGACAAAGATTTATCTCGGGGAAAGAAATAAAGCCTTAGCTTTACCCCCCGATGTCATCTGTTCTGAGGAATACCTGCTGGTGTTGCAGCAGAATTGACTGGCTGGTCACAAATTAATGTATTAATAAAATAATAATTAAAAAAAAAAGCCAACCAACCTGTGCCTTTGGCAATATCTGTAAGCAGAGATACCTGACAAGGTACACTGGACACTCCTGAGGCAAAATCCTCAGGATTTGCTCTCATCAGAGAGCAATCCAGAAGAGACAAAATTCCTACGTGACACCCATGAAGTGGGTATCATTAAAAACTTCCCAGAAAATACCAAAGTGCAGGCTGTACATGCTCAGACCCCACATTCCATGAGATATTTGCTGAAATAAATGTATACAGAAAGCTATAATCAAACTAGAAATTTTTCTAATATGTGTAAATTGATGACAAGTGTATCAATAGCCAGATCAATTGTCACTGCTCTTTTTTAGGGAAAGACTTGGGATTTAGATTCTTGAGAGAATCAGAGAGCCAAACAGTCTGTCTGGTGGGGTGACAGAACTGGTAATACTGGGGAAGGTATCTTATCTGACACAACTATAAGTCGCAAAGGGAAGTGCAAATGTATTACAAAATCTACAAACCGTTCTTCATCAGGATCTTGATCTGATCAGCAAGGGGTAAAGTTCTCAGCTGAGCCATAGACAGCACATTGCTTGGAGCCATTGGTTTGTCACTGCAGATAAACAAACAGATTTGCAGTCCATGAAAAAGAGAAAACAGCTAAAGTGAACTTTGAACATTATGGACAAATACTTACTTCTCTTCCTCTACGCTTGGAGGCATCAGCATCATTAAATATTCACTAGAAGAAAAGGAAACATGTTATTTCAAATGCTTGTCTTGGGACTTGCCAGACTTAAGTACAGTAATTTTTCACTTAGAGTAAACCTGCTTGTGTGAATCTGCAAAACAAACATCAGCCTGAAAAGAGCTCCCCATTCCACTCCCATCTCCTTAGAACATGTACAAGCTACTGACATTCATCTGCCCAAAGAGGGAGTATGAACTAAATGTGGGTCAGAATCCCAGCTCTTTTGTACAGCAGAGGTGTCCAAACAGAGGATCTGTACAAGGAAATGTATTAAACACAGGTGCTCTGACAGCCATTACTGGGATCATACAAAACCCCACAGACCAAGAGAATCAGACCAACAACAAGCAAAACTTCTGTCCCACCCATGCAATTTCTGTGAGAAAGAATCAGATCCAAAAGACTCTTCAGAACACCTACCACTGACTTACTGATGCTAAATGTTAAGAAAAACACACCCACACCATTAACCAGAGCCAGACTGTGCCACTTCACTGTTACTTGGGCCATGGCTGTCCCAGATGATAGGGAAGCACTGACTGCATTATGGAAAGCTATGAAGAGCTGCAGTCACCAAGAAACAGACACAAACACCTTTCAAGTAGTTTCAGTTGTCCCCACAAATCATAAAGGGAACTTTTGTAAGATTTGCTAACAATAGAAGTTACTGCCTTCAGAGTATTAATTTACATTAACCAGAAGAAGCTTTTGTTTTGACTTTCCTTCACAGTATTCACAGTCCAAATAATGTAGGGTTGTGATAACGTACAAGAAACTACAACCCTGAGGAAAAAACAAGAGGTTTTAATCTCAAGGGTAAAGGGAAACAAAGAAAGCAACCTCAAAAAGATGAGAGCTAGTTTGTTTCTGTGTTTTTTAAAACAATTCAACTTTTATCATGAATAGTATTTTCAAAGAGCAGATTTTTAAAGAATATATCTGCTTATTACTCTGAAAACAATCCCAACTAATTAATGCCATTTCTATAGGAAACCACCAAACCATTACCTGGGAGATTTAATTAATTCTGTGTTTTCAGCAAGGCCATGACCTTGACTAAATAAATACTGGCGCTCATGTTCAGAACGGCTGTCCTGGAGATGGGGAAAAAACAAAAGTCATTAGCACATCCTGAAAATATACAGAGTGCCAGAGAGCTGGATTTCTCATTCCAAACTATGACCACCCTGTCATCATTACATCACTCAAGTGTTCCACCTCCCTAACTGATGTTCTGCTTTCACTTCCTTGTATGATGCTCATGTGATCAGGGAATAGCTCCCTTGCTATGCCATTGAAAGCTCCTGACAGACATGCACAAGTCATCCAAACAGGATTTCTCACACCTGACTGAATGGGTTTCTCAAGTCTTTCACAAAGTCCAGTTTATAATCCAAGATCCAAGAGACTCTTACACTCAAACCCCACCTTCTTATTTGTCCAGCTCTCAGTTCTGAAGTGTGGAGACCCCAAAGCATTATCCTGCAGAGGAGAGGGTCTGTTCCAGCCTACAGAGCTCTTCTTCATTATCTTTTGATGATCCTTGATTCCCACGGGCCCAGATTTAAAACCAGTTCTGGACTTGGCTGAGCCTTCAGGCCCAGGCATCTCAGGAGGCAGCACACACCTACCTTCAAGCCATAATAATGTAGGTGAACCCAGTGCTCTTCTGCTTGTCTCTTCTGCAGGAACTCATAGGACTGAACGCGTCGCTGTCGAGCTTGCTCAGTTTCAGGGCGGGAGAATCGGACCTAGAGGATTTGGGCATCATTAAATACAGCCCTAAAACCCTTGGAAAAAACCCAGCTGCATTATTGATTTGGTGTATCAGTAACAAGCTAGGGGCCCTAGCTCCAATGAATCATCCCTTGCTCTCAGTGCCATCTTTATGCCTGTGCCATACGGGCCAGGGCACCTGGTCTCTCCCACCCAAGCCCAGGGGCAGCAGGACTAGCTGAGGTTTGCTGTCCTTTCATTTCACTCTGAATTGTCAAGCTTTCTTGTGAACTGTTGCCTGAACCAGTACAAAAAGGAAAATGTGGACATACAGTAATTTGCTTAACATCATCTTCAGCTTCATCCTGGGATGAATCACCACCTGCCAGAAAACACAGAAATAAACACACCACTGCAGTGAAAGAACCCAAGCCAGTCTGGGGGCCCATGTAGGAAGAAAGCACACTGAGAACTCCACGTGCATGGATTCAATCCCAGCCTGCCAAACCATGCCATGTATGACACCACCACAATGCTCCTGTGACAGGACACCCTGTTGCCATGACCTTTCCAGTGGCAGTGGTGATGAAGTCCCCACCACTACCCTTTGCCACTACCCAGCATCTCCCATCCCTCTGCCAATAGCCCACATTGTGCCCATAAAAGCATTTAGGTAAAAAAACCCCAAAATTGGTGAAAAATCTGGGAAATGGCCTAATGATGACTGTGTTGTTAAAATAAACACCTTCAAACAGAATGACTCTTGTCAGTCACATAGAGAGAGCCTGTATCTCACCTCGCCTAAGAAAACACAATTGAGGAGAATTTACCTTCATTAGCAGCTTCTCTTTCTCGATGTTTTGCATCAGCCTTGTCCAAGTAGGTAAAGCTTGGCCTCAGCTGAAGAATTCCGTGTAGTGGAGTCAAGTGAAGTTCACCTGAAAAACAGAATTAATGTTGGTTAAAATTGATTTTTTCACTGCACAAAAACACAACTTTTCATTATCTCCCTGTCTCTGTAAAGCCACAGCTTCAATTGAGTATAAATATTTAATACAGGAAAATGTAAAAAGGGATTGAAGTGAAAAATTCATCCAGTGCTCAGGATTTCAAGGGAATATGAAAGACCAAGAGCTGTTTCTGTTATTATGCCTTTTGTGTTGAAACCTGATCTTGTAGAGAGCCACATTCTGGCACATGCCTGACCCATAGTCCAGAAGACCCCCAGTAAAATAGTCATCACTGAAAACAATGTACATATTGTCATCCCAAATGACAACCAGACCAAAACTCTGTGATGGCCTGGGCAGTCAAGAGAAGGACAAAAAGTGCTGAACAGGAAAATGAGACAGACAAAATTAGATTAAGAAAGCAATACAAATAATGATAATTTCACGCTACAAGTGTAGCATGCTACAAGTGTATTATTTCAGGCCACCAGGACATGTTAAGATTCTGGAGACATTTACAAACCCAGGGTGTTCTTACATGATATTTACAATTTTGCTACACCTACTCAAGGACACTTGAGACATTGATAAGGGAAGTTTTCCTTTCTTAAAAGACCCATCAGTAAATTAAAACCTAGGCCAAAAGTAAAGATCAAATAGGTCTTATCTTAACACTGAAATGAGTATGTTTCACTGATGTGAGGGTTAAGCAAAAGAAATTTACCTTTTTTATAAACAGCAGCTGCATAGCGGGAAACATTACTGGCAGCTTGGGAAGAGCAGAAAGTTTGCTTGTCCATCAGCTTCCTGCAGACAGAGGAGGGCAGTGAGATGGCATTCCACAGGCAATCTGGCATGCAGGTGCCAAAAGTCTGAAAGCACCAATTCTCAAAATGGACTCTAAACAACTGCACCAGACAAATACCCATCACTTCTGCCTGCATATCTGAATTCATGATGCACCCTAGAATATGTAGGTTAATCTCACAGAGTCCAAAGCAGCCTCTGTAGCTGTACAGCCACTGGTGGACACACAGATATGTGTGCTCACCCAAAAGGGAAGGAAGACAAAGAGGACACCTACGAGGAATAGGTGCTTGTTTCATCTGTGCATGTGCCATCCACGTTGAGAGCGATCTGCTCTCCCTTGCTGCGACAATAGTTTGGGTTCAAAGTATCAATGGCCATCTCGAGTTCAACCTAAAGAATAGCAGGGAAAGACAGCTAATTACATTAATTACCATGGAACAGCCCCAAACACATCAATTAAAACCCAGCCACACACTTTCAAACATTCACACAGTTTTACAGCAAATTTAAGTACATAAGCAGCACCATTCAGATCCATAGGGCAAATCTCACACAGAGCTGAACAGCACACAGATGGGTTTGGTACAGTGAGGTCATTTAAACAAGCTGGAGATACATAAACTTCCATGGACATGAGTGGGATCAGAAAAAACAGAGTTCTTTGGGCAGCCCAGAAATACATATTCACTTTGCTGGACTCCTTCCATGACACTATCAGTCTAATTTACTTATCAGTACAAATCAGGAGCACAAGCAACCTCCCTCAAGCCTCTCCATTACCCAGGAGCCATTCAGAACCTCTCCCAAGATGGATTTCCTTCTAGTTTGGCTACCAAGAACACAAAGTAACTCAGTCCTCTTCAGAGGCAAAGGCCTCCATTCTGCTAATTTGAGACTACAGCACTTAGCATTGACTTCAGTTACTCCTGACTTTCACTTGTCAGAGCACTGTAACAAACTCCAGATCTTTAGTTATAAGAACTATTCCCCCCCACTTCAACTTTAAATTTCAGACAAATGTCCAAAAATAAGCATTCTTCTGCATAATATTTCTATTTATATACTATGACAATACAGCACATATTCTTCTTCAGGGTGTGTCAAAGCCTTTGTAAATTTGTGTATCACAGCTACCATCTTATTTTTTCTTTCCCTTTATGTTATTCATAAACTGAACTAGTTTCAAGTTCTTGGATGAGACAGCATATTTACAAGGGTTTGCACAGGGTTTACACTGCAAATGTTTGCTGAATTTAATAAAAGACTTCATGAACACAACATGCATTCTAACTCCAAAGTTCACTGAAGCACTTCCCTCAACCATTGCCCAGAACCAAATTCTAGTAACACAGACATCTACTGCTGCAGTTTTTAAATAACACATTGTAAAATAACAGCCAGAGTTCTGGGATACATTTGCAAGCAAGTGTAATAACTTTGGCTTTGGCTATACTTTACCTGTAGTGATTTAAAAAGGACTCCTGATGATTCACTGGCAGGCAAGACAGAAATCAAGACTTGCTCTGACACTGAGAGACAGGGGATGGCTCTAAGGCTCAATCCTTCTTCAACCCTTCTCTGAATACTGTAAAAACCCTTTCATTCAAGCTCTTTTCACACAAGCATCCACAGACTGAATTAGCATTAGTAACTACATTTCCATGAGTGATTCTCTTTTCTATTAAAATAGTGGCTTTCCCACCATGATTTATAAACTACCTTTACTCTAAACTCTACCTTAGAGACACAATAAAAGACTCTTCATACCTTCAAGCACATACATCTGGTCCTGCAAGTAGCTGCATGGTTAGAACAGCTCAACAGCACAAGGTGCTTTTCTAAAGTACATTCAGTACATCATAAACAAACTTTTACAGACTGGACTCGAATGATGACCAACCTTTTGCTGCTTTGGTTTTATCTTCGCTGATAAATGTGTAACATCATCGTAGGTCATGGAAGCTGGGCGAATGGGATACTGGAAAACAGATCATTTCATACACCCCTCTTCTTTTAAAGATCAAAGAATTTCACAGAATGTAACTCAATTTCCCCTCACATGCAGATCCACTTGCCAGTTCTCAGAGACAAGATACCAAGAAAACACATTAATTGACTGATTTGTGAGTCATCAGGGAATTTGGGAGCATGACCTAGAAAGTTTGTTGTTTTCCTCCCAGCCCTCTGCTTTTATAACTTCACAACCCTCTTCCTGCCCCTCACACACCACAATAACCTGTAGCACAGGAAAATTGTCCCACATATTTGTCCAGCAGAAAAATAAAATCTTATCACTCAGCATTAACTCTCTGTAGAGTTATTAGAAGTAAAATATCTGTCATTTTATAGAAGTAAATGCTAGCTTAGAAAGTACAGGCCACATGTTGCTGATCAGGAGAGCAGACCCAGGTTTAGCCACATGGATGTCTCTTCTGAGCCCTCTGGGAATCACTCTGAGAGGACAGTGTGGTATCCAATGAAATCTCCCAGCCACAGCAGCATCCTGCTAAAGCTACCAGGTCTCCAGCACACCCACAGGCCCCATCACCAACCTGCCTCCCTCCTGCCTCCAAGTGAGACACAAACAGGTTCTCTATACCCAAGATCTTGGCAGACTGAAGCATTAAGTTACTGCATGAAAGTTAACTGCAATACCTGAAACAGATAGAGCTTCTCCAGTAGACTTCTGGCCAGGAACACATCAATCTAAAGAGCAAAACAAGTAACTTTCATTAGATGCCAACTGTAATAAAAGTATAAACCTTAGAGCTCAAATACTGACAATATTAGCATTTCATTATGAACTCTAATACAAAACAGATTTGTGACTTTCCTGTCAAAAGTTTCCTCTCTGCTGACTTTGACATGAAATTCTGCAGTTGGTCTTTTTAAAAAAAACAAACCTAAAAATCCCACTATAAAGAGGCAGCAGACAGTGGCTCTAGCTGTGTTTTTCCTCTCCAAGGAAACTTAGCAAACAAATGTGAAAGAACAATTTTTTTCCTCCAAGGATCTAAAGCAAATCTGTTATCACAGTTATAGAAAGATGAGGAAGTTCTCAGTTTGGCAGCACAACTGAAAGGTAAGTTTGTTACTGGTATTTTGGCATAAAAATCTTTCTAAATTAGACAAGAGACACCCACACCCTCAAGCTGATTCAATACTTGCATTTGGCCATCAGAACTGAAAATGCCCAGATGTTCCATGAATAAGACATATGGAAGCTGCCATTTCAGATACACTCCTGACAATTGCCACTCCTTTTCTCATGGCTTTTCTCTTTCTATGGATTTGCCCTTCCCTGTGCTTCTGGAGTGTAAACTCAGATATCAAGTGACAAGACACTGTGGCTATTTCTTGGGACACAGCAGTCCTTTACAGAAGTCCAGACTCAGAACACACCTCCTTATTTCAGCAGAAGGCATGAACACTGCAGATTCATGTTTAACAGATATTAACTCATCAAAGCCATTCCAATTCTTTCAGCTCCCAGAGACATGCAATGAAGTTCACTGAAAGCACACAATGGTAGAAGCAAATTCCCCACCTTCTCTTTTGCCATGGACAGATTACAAAGGGTGAAAAACCTGAGCTGCATCTGCCAGCATGGACAAGACTACTCTGACAAAACAGGTCCCATGAGCCATATATATACTTGGCCCACACAACATCATTCTTTGTACAGTGCCAGCCATTAACCAATAAGACAACCATTGACATTGATGACACATTGTCTCAGCAATTCAGGAACATTGGGAATTGTAGTAATAAAAATAATAAAAAATTCTTATGTACAATCACTGTTGCCACAATGCACTTTTACCTCTTGTATAATTGGATCATCTTCTTCATTTGCCATGCTAGGATAAAACAAAGCTTTTTCTTGGCTTATTCCTTGGCACAACCTGAAAGGAAACAGGAATGTCATATGAATAATTTCATCTGTGTCACATACCACATGCAGCTTAGAGTATTGTTCAAGTTAACTTGGTTCCTTTCAGTGATAATCTGTTTAGTCTGTATTTTGAAGGAATGTATGTGCTTGCATGAACAGGTCTCTGATACTCAACAATCTTGACCAAAGACCACAAAATTATAGAGACAAGCAAATGTCTCAAAAATAGGTAAACTGCTACAACTTTTGTGGAAGCTGCAGTTATTAAAAATGCCCTGAACCAGCGCCATAGGGAGGGGAAGCCAGCCTTTTGTATTTGCATAAAGTGTATCTTTTCACACCATGTAACAGTAACACACAGGCAGAAGCTGTTTTCCAGCCACAACTGGCCCTGCAGGGTCACTATCTCAGATATTCCAGTCTGGGAATACCCTGATTTTTATTTCACCTCCCTGACAAGCTGCAGCCTTGTCTCCTGACCTGCCACTCTCTAGACTGAACTACTAAATGAGAGCCCCTAAGCACACTGCTCTGCATTTCCTGGAGTCCTCCAAAACCAGCAGAACAGCAGATTTTTCTTTATAACTATACCAACTCCAACGAAAATAAGACTGATATTAACTGAGGACTGGATACTCTGGAACAAAAGTTCATTATGTTCAATCCAGTGCCGGAGCCAATGTCATGCCTGGTTCAGACAGCTGAATAAAAAATGATCTCTCAGCTAAAGCAACAATAGTTTTCCCTGCCGAAATCAAACAAAAGGATTTACAAATTATTTGGGATGCCATTGCAACAATGTTAAGACACTGTTAATCAACCAACACCAGTCAAGATAGGCATTTAAAAAAAAAAAAAAAATGACCTCTCACAAACTGACCAAGGAAAGTTTTAGCAACAAAGACGATTAGGCAAAGAAAGATCTGTCTGTGTTCAGGAACTCTCCCTCACTGTCCTTGAGGACAGCTTGCTTCTTTGCTGGACCTCCTGTGGATGAAGAGAAAGAGAAACAAGTAGCATCCAGGATCAGCTGGGAACCAAGCAGTTGGGAAAGAAGGAACCCAGCATCCCTGTTACATCTTGAACAATGTCATTTTTTTCAAATACTCAAGCCACCACACAATTTAGGCAGCTCAGTATATTTCAGCTGACATAAAGGCTTCTCAAATATCACACTAATGTATACACAGTTATCTAAGAAACCTTTCAGAGAGGCTAGACATTCTGGATAAAAAATTCAAGCTTACAGTGTTTTTGGCATTCCACCTAGAAATATAATTCCATAATTTTCACTTAAAGACTCTCTACTACCAAAAACGTGCCCCTCCCAGTACTGAGCTGGCATTTTCCATTTCCATCCCAGGGTCTTTGTACCATACATATGTATTTGAAAAATAATGATTTAGTATTTCAGATTCCTGTCTGAAATAATTTTGTAGAAATGCAAAACATCTTCACAGCAAGAAGCCAGTACCTTAACACGGACTGGGCTGTGAGCAAAACCCTGAGTATGTGATATCTGACTGATATCAGTGTTTTCTGTGATCAGGCACCCAGTTCCTCCCAGAAATACACACTAATATGTTTTAAAGAAATGAGATTTATCAGTTCCATATCCCCTGGGTGGCCCAATACCTGACAGCTCTGTATACATGGAACAACTGCAGTTTGCATTCAGCACAGAGCTGATGGTGGGAGGATGCCCCAGGTGTGTGAGGACATGTGGGAACACCCAAAAGGTGGAACACTTGGGTCCAAACCCTCCTTCTTCACACCCCTGAGAGAACCAGGAACCACCCTTCCCTTCCTGACAGCCTGCATGCCAAGTACTTGCTAGGCTTATTCTCTTTCTTCTGAGAAAGTTATTTCACTTTTGAGAAGAGAAATTAAGATTCCCTGGGCTAAGAAAGGACAGAGAAATTCAGCCTGAAGGACCTGGTCTCTGGTCCCTCATTGAACACTGCTTATGCAATTACACACAGAATCTCTTTGTGAATCCACCTGTCACTACTCAGGGGAAATGCTGTATTACAGAAACTACATTTTTTTTCTTAGTCCTGTAAAGACAAAGCATGACTACAGATCCTTTTACAGGAAAGTGAGACTGGCACATCTATAAATAGGAAGCAGTGTGTCCCAGCACAACTTATAATACTCATGCAACTGGAAGAAATCCTCTGAATCAGAATGAAGGCATGCAGACACAATCCTATGTCTGATACATATATATACATAGAGTGGTGGTTATTTCCACATTACTCATATACATATATTTATGATACCACAAGAGAATGGAATCATACACTAAGAGAGAGCACATGGTCAGCAGGTTCAAACTTCTTTTGGTAGAAGCATTTTCTTTTACAAGGTAAAAAGTGCAAATCAAAGTATAATATGAGTTATTAGTGTGAGTTATTAGCTCACAGGCAAGAGATATAAATCTTCTCATTTCTCCTGCAGTGACCAATGCAAGGACCAATCCATGAAACTGCTCATTAGCTGACCATAACACCATGGATGTAGAACCAATGAAGAAAAATGTTGTGGTTAAAGAACTGTAAAAATCAGTGATGAAGCAACTGAATCCTGCATCTCACTCTGAGCTTAGAAGGGCATTTGAGTATTAGAGACTTAATTTTACTTTACTACCAAAGACTTCAATGTAACTTTAGGAAGGTAAATTGCAAGCCCACACATCATTTGACACACTGACTTTTAGTCAGGCCTGCAAGAAATGATCCAGTATTTGATTTTTACCTAAATTCATCAGTAATAATGGACCCTCAAAGTGCTAACATTGAAATGTGAAATATTCTTCATATAATCATGCACTGCCAAGGAAAGGCCAAGGATTCCTGCTGGACCAGTGCCTGAAAGTATAAATGCTGAAACAACACCGTGGGGAAAGTGCCATCTTCCTGAATCACTACCACAGCTAACTCTGGAAAGGGGTTCTGAGCAACCCTCCTGCTCAGGGTGACCCAGGGCACACAGCAAAATGGAAGCTGCAAAAAGAAGCTGAAGCACCTTCCATACATTTATGATAACTATAATTTTGACCCAATTACTTGCTTCATTTCCTCCCTTCCTACAAGCAGCTTTGCACAGTCATCTTCTGGCAGTGAACCCACGAGGGCTCCTCTGCACAAGGACCTCTCTCTGGAGGTGATGTCACTGAAGCAAACCTTTGGGGTTTAAGAGATTATGCATCAAGCACAAACCTTTCTCTGCCACCTCACACGTGTGCAGCGCGGGATGAGCCAGGGGCAGGGGTCACTGCCGCCGCTCCGGGGCACTCCCGGGGGTCACTGCCGCCGCTCCGGGGCACTCCCGGGGGTCACTGCCGCCGCTCCGGGACACTCCCGGGGCAGGTCGCGGTGCCCGTGCCGCGCTCCCCGCTCCCCGCCGGACGCGGCCCCGCTGTCCTGGGGCCGCCCTGTCCTGACACAGCAGCCTGGCAGCGCAGGGCTGCGGGCAAAGGGGGCCCGCGGAGAGGCCACAGCGAGCCGCCCAACCCGCCCTGACCGCGGGGACGGAGCGAATCCCCCCGGGCGGCGCGGCTGGGCTGGACTGGGCTGAGCCCTGCAGAGCCGGAGCCAGCCAGGGGCAGCCGCTGCACTTCGGGGCGGGTGCGCTGAGTGCTTCCCGGGCTGAAGGCGCAGGGTTGCGGGCCCCCGGAGGACCGGCCGGAGCCGCCGCTCTCGGCCCCACAGAACCGGCCGGAGCCGCCGCTCTCGGCCCCACAGAACCGGCCGGCACCCGCCGGTGCTGCTGCGGGAGCCGAGGGCCCGCGGCTGCGGCCGGACCCCGCCGAAGCGTCCCGGCCCGTGCCGGGTCCTGTCAGGGCGCTGCGGCCCCGCTGCCCCCGTGATGCCGACTCCTCGCAGTCTCGGCTCCGCTGTCCTCCCCACCCCTGCCCAGGCCGCGCTCCTCCCCCGCCACCGCCCGCAAGGCCCTTGGTGCCGGATGCGGCCCCGGGAGGCGCAAAAGCAGCACGACCCGCGTACCTGAGTGCGGGCCGGGCGGGCGGCGCGGCGCCGCTCCCCCGCTCCGCTCCCCGCGACGGTGGGGCAGCGGTCAGGCAGCCGCCATGTTGGTGGCCCCCCGGGCCGGCACGTGGGGACGCGGCGCCTCCTCCTACCCACAATGCTCTCCCGGCCGCCGCCGCCGCCGCCGCCAGGGGGCGAAGGCGCCGGTTTGAGGCTCAAAAAAGTAATTCTGGCAGCGGTGGGATTCGAACCCACGCCCCCGAAGAGACTGGAGCCTTAATCCAGCGCCTTAGACCGCTCGGCCACGCTACCACCCCGACAGCGTTCCGTTTTGGCAACACTTTTAGCCAGACCAGCTTTTTTTCTTTCTTTCCCACACCCGTCTATGCCTGCAGCCTCTGTGCCCACACCCCCCTTCTACCCGAAAAATAAAACGCGGGGGATCCTTTTCAGCCCGTTTCCAAGCAGCGGCACTTGCAGCGTTGCGATGCACCCAGGGACGGATGGACGGACGGACGGGCGGGAGCGGCTGTGCCCGAGCTCCCCTCGCCGCGCCCGCTGCCACGTGGATGCCACGGAGCAGCACAGCCGCCTGCGCGCTACGCGTGGCATCGCCCGGGCGCCTCCTCTGAAGGCCGATAAACAGTTCTAAAATTCTAATTTTCCCTTGCGAAGCCACTGCTCAGTGAATTTACAAAGTCAATAGTCAGTAGTTTATGGCTGGGGGACTGTTCTTTTGCTTATAGCAAGGCAGTACTCAGTACACTTGTGCAAACGGGTTTGTGCACTCAGCTGCTGATGCTCCATGAATGTGCCCCTGGGAGCCTCTGCCACATTTTGCCTGAAAGTCTGGTGAGTTTTCTTAAATAATTAATGTTATTTTCACCACTTAATTACAACTGAAAGGCTGTATTTTGAGAAAAAAAAATCAGCTTCTCTAGGGTAAGGCCACAAAGCCTTAATGCAGCTTAATTCTGTCCTTGTGGCAGTTAATTTAAATAGGATAGAGAAAATAAACCTGCTGGAGCCCAGCATCATTCAGTCCTTTTCCTGGCACCTCCCACAGCGTGTCCCTCCAGCACACGTCAGTGCCAGCTCTCTTTTCAGGGAGCTGCTGAACATAGAATCAAGGAATAGTTTGGTTGGGGTTGGAAGTGTCTAAAAAAGGTTGGATAGTCCAACCCTCTGCATTGAGCAGGGAGATCTTCAACCAGATCAGGTAGCTCAGAGCCCCATCCAACCTGACCTTGAATGTTGGTAGGGATAAGGCATCCACCATCCACTGTGCCAGTGTTTCAGCACTCTCATTGTGAGGGGCTGCAGCATTGCAGTCTTGCTAAAAATTTCATTCACTGCCTACAAGTACTGAGGAATAACAGCACACACATGTAAATATGAATAAACCCTCTAGTTCTGCTGCAGTTTCACACCCTCAGTTCAGTGCCTTTTCAGGATGAAGGGTTTTGTAAGAACAGAGGGAGCTGACTGCAGAGCAGCAGGAGGGGTTCAGGAGGGAGAGAAGGTAGGCAGACCTGAATGGGCTTCATACATCAAATCACCTGTACCTGCTCAGGCAGAAAAGTTTAGGCAGAGTCAGCTTTAGCAGTCTCCAAGCATATATATGTGTGTGTATGCAGGAGCTGCATGGAACACTCATTACAAAATGTTCCTTACTGTGAAGGCTGCTCAGTCCCACAGATTATTTTGCCCAGGCACCACAAGGTACCAACAGCCTCCTGAAAAGTGCTTTTCTGCCCTGTCACAGCTGAGCTCAGCCTCTGCCCCTGAAATGTTTCTGTGCCTGGCCACAGAGACATTTCTCCTGAGCACCAAAAGAAGCCTGTGTACCCAAGATCATTCACATCAGCCATGTGTCACACAGACAGGGAGTAAGAGCACAGCCTGTCCCTCAGCAGTGGCAGTTGGGTCACCAGTTTTTTCATCTCACCTGTGCAACACCAGTTATAATGACAGGACCTTTTCCAAAATAAAAAAGAACTAACGTAGAGAACTCAAACTATAACACAAGCTACCAGCCTCATTGCATTGTTTTCCTGACACAGGATAGCCAGAGAAGAGCAAGGACCCAACACTTGTATTGAACACTCCCAGACTAAGGGCCAGGCACAAAGGTTACAAAGCCCTGAGCTGTCCCCACACAGGAGTCAGGTCCATCAGCAGGACCAACTCAGAGATATCCCTGAACTTAAACCTGAAAATACCCTGACTCACCCCTGGCAGCACTGCCCTGCATCCATCCTGAGAGGTTAAGATGAAATTCTGCCTGTCCAAATTCAGATGCAAGTTCTGGTTTGATCCATTGTAACTACACCTGGCTCTGTCAGCACTCATTCTACTCTGAGTGAAATTATATCTGTGGGGAAGAATGAGATTCAAATTAGTCCCACAGACCAGTAACTCAGAAACAGGCAATATACTTATTTATACTTTATAAACTGTAAGTTTGCTGTCTCCATGGTTTCTGAAGAATGCTATTCTTACTTTGTTACACTTGCCAAACATTCCATCTCTGTGACAGCAGCTATATCTAAAAACTACACAGGCTATAAAGTTAGAGCAGTGCCAAATTTCACCATTTTTCATCTTAGTGATTCTTCAGTGGAGAGGCCCAGATGGTGCTTTTTTGTCAGGAAATTTTGCTATTGCACAGTGCCTTTACTAGAGGCATTGTTTAAACTATACAGGTATAAGAAATTCTACCTGTCTAAATAAAGCAATAAAAAAGCAACAAGAGCTCCCTTTTTAACAGTTTGAAAGGACCTGTATCAGATTATTCTGGCACAAAAAGGGAAATAAATCATAGCAAGATGACAGTGTATCATTAGATGCTGTATCCCACCTCAAATTACAGAGCCCAGGAATTTCCAGCCCATTCTCAGAACTAAACAAAAGCTAAAAGCATAGAGAAGCCTCTGTGGCACCCTGCAAATGAACCCTCCTGCCCTTTTATTTTATCTTTATTGGCTACAGACACTACATGTGTAATCAAATGCAAATCAGAGAGCACATCAACCGTTTTGTTTTCTGGAGGAAGACAGATTTTGTTGCTCCACATCTAATAATTTCCTCCTGGTTAGTTACTTCTGACTGTTGAAAGGGAATAAAATCAGGAATGGAATAATACAAACAACAGAGAGGATTTCTGGAAGCTTGCAATAGTAGGATTGGATTTTGGCAATTTATAAAGAAAAAAAAACAACAAAAAAAGCAAACACCCACAAGCAATGAGTATAACTCTACTGAGAAAAGTGACAAAAAGAACAATTTTATTGACTAGTCAGAATGAACCCAGACAAAGTGAATGAAAGGACTAAGTGATGCAGGCAAACAGTATTTGCTTGTCTGACATATAAACAAAGGCTTCCATCTCAATATCCCTAATCAAGCAATATTTCCACTGACATCTGGAAACAATGAACCCAGGTAAGTACTAGCAGGCTGAGCCTCAGATTTATTTTCACATTTTTAAAAAATACAGATTTTTATTTATTCATTGTGAATAGATTAAAAATATAGCATAAAGCAATATCATTGCAAAAGTCTTTAAAATATACAGTTTTTCCCTTCAAAAGAATGTCACAGAATAAGTTGCAAATATTTCTGTAAACAATTTCCATTTCATATTATTGACAGTCCCATTTATTGAATGGCCAAATCATCTGATACACCTTAGGACACAAGGAAGTCTTCACCACCAAAAAGTAGTATTTGCAAACTAAGAATTAATAAGCATCATAATTTTTGCACTGAGTTTTGTGCACATTTACATACCAGATCTACAAAGAGCTGTCAGCAACTACGGAATTTAGCAAATTAAACTACACCAAAAAGTGTCAATAATTACACTCTACATCCTTTGCATGCACATTTTGGACAGGCACTTTCCATCTCCTCCCTATAATGGGTAGTGGTGTTGTGACACATGCTTCCTTCTCAAGGAAAATCTCAAAGATTTGGCATCAACACCTTATGAGGGAAACAAACCCTTTTGTCTGATTTTGCTATAGTCCCTACACTGGATAGGTTCTACACAAAACAGACTATTTAACTGTCTTCAGAGGTGAGTGGCTCCACCTTTCATTGACAGCTGATACCTTAATGTTATGAACTGAAATAGCAAAAAATGCCACATTCCAGAGAGGCTTTAGGCATCTAAAGCAGAACTTTGGATAGGCACTGAAAACATTCATCTGAATTGCACTTCTCTGGTTCAATTTCAGCATGTTAGGTACAAAAAATATTAGGTCCAAAAATCTGGTAATTTTAGTACCTCACTACCTAAGACCAACTGAGTTTAAGAAATAAGACATTCCTTCATTAACAAGTGAAGAGCTTCACCCTCATCTCAAAACAAAACAAAAAAGAAAAAGGCCATGGGCACTACTTTCCCACGACCTCTGCAATTTACAGCAAAAAGATGTTGCCATGTGTTGCAAGGCTGCTCACAGCTGGTTACAGCACCAGCCAGAAACACAACATCCAAGGGTAACTTGCCCTTCCCTCCCAGAAAGGATTAAATTCCTCCCTTAACCACCAGGAGTTCACCTCTTTCAGACAGTGGCAGCTGTTACTGACATCACCCTTGGATACTGTCTAAACAGCAATTCAAGATCCACTTGCCATAAAAAAGAGAAAATGGGAGCACAATTTGATTCCAGTGGCAGGAAAGGAAGAACTGCTTTCTGTTCCCTGAACAGTTTCTGCATTTTACAAGAAGTTAATATTCCTTGGCTATACATGCAAGAAATCCTAATCAATCCTGTATCATCTCTTATCCTGCTTAGCTTTACACCTGCTTTTAAGAGCATTACAGCTGTCCTTTGTGCACATCAACTTACACCTCAGGAGACTGCAAGGCCAAGGAGACAGAAGCTTCCAGCTTAAATCTCCTGCAAAATGACTATTAACCACAACCAAGGAATAGGAACAGATACTATACTACTAGCCATATAGATGGCACAGGAGCTTTGGAATAAAACACTGGATTTGAAGAAACTTATCTCTATGCAATCATAATTCAACCACCACCAGGTTAGGATTAGGCAGAGAGGATATGAATTTAAGTGTTCTGGGGTAATACCGTTTTTCCTTTCTAATCACCAATTCTTCTCTAAATGGCATTTGCAGGTAAAATACCATTATAAAATAGACTTAAACCATAGAAATTGTTTTCTGTACATGGAAATACGTGAATCAACAATGTCCTAACCTCTTCAACATCCATCTGGAAATGGTGGAAAATGTGGTCTCATTTTAAGTGAGATAATCTAGTTTCACTGAGATTTGAGATGCCACTGTAAAACTAACTTTAAATTACCATATATTCCAAATCTTGCTGCTTTATGTCATTGGACAAATGTAAGATCAGTAGAATTTTATACAACTAAACTCTTATATGATGCAAAATGTGAAAGTGAGAGAGGTACCCGGATGCCTCACCTTATCAGGAACATGAATGATTTTCTAATGCTATAATATACAATGCTGGTAATGAATAAAACATTCCAGCCTGAATATCCTCATTGCCAATCTGAATCATCTTCCCTACCCCTCACCAAAATAAGGATTCCATCTGAAATTCATTTAAGTGTCCAACGATGTCAGCAAAATAGAATGGGACTACCTATTAACATCAGTAGCTGCATCCATAAACTGAAAATTTATGTTCATGTGCAAATTTGGTGAGATACACCAAAAATGATGAAGAAATGCTGAGAATTTAGGAAAACGTTTTTCTGTATGTGGGGAAGAGAAGAAAAATGTAAACATACTGATCATTTGCTGTGTAAAAAACAGGATATGTAAAGCCTAAATAATAAGGCCACATTTTCTTTTGTCAAAAAAACTAGGCCCTTCAGTTCTAACAGTAAAAAAAGTACAAAAGATCCAAGTATGTGTGTGTATTACAGCTTTAAAACACAAACAGAAGTATGCTATGGCATATTGCACATACTACTTGCATTTAGATTCCTACCCTCAAAAAAAATTATAAAACTAAAATATGGAACAAAACAACCAACCTGGTAACATCACATAAAAGTACATCTTTGTAGCTGCAAATGCAGCAAGTGTATAAAAATATTTATATACAAGAACTGTTTAATTTCAGTGTCATTCTTCCATCATTGCCCAAGCCTCTTCTGCTTTTTGGTAGTACTGATTTGCCAGTCTGCCCTTCATGGCCTCCATGGCTGCTTCTGCTGCTTCTGTGTAAAGCTCACCTAGTGAGGAAACAGCATCAGTTATGTTGACAGAGTAAAGAAAGAACATGGCTTTAGCCTGAAGCAAATAAAGGACAAAGGGAGAATATGAGGCCAAACTGCAGGGCCGGATGTGTGGGTGTGTTTAACAGTGCCAGAGTTGCATCAGCTGGGAATATGCCTCTGCTCTTCAAGTTGAAAGTTATATAACTGGGTGCTGATGGCTCCCCAATGCATTTGGAAGGACTAGGAACAAGACAAGCCTGCAGGAGCCCCCCAAAACACATCTAGCATGTAGGTTACAGAGCGACTAAGAGAATGTTGTGTAGGGCCTGGGAGTCATGGGTGTAACTCAAACTACAAGCAGCAACCTGCAGCTCAGGGGAGTGACCCAGAAGAGCAACCTCAGAGGGAGTGAAGGTTGCCTGGCAGTGACTCAGTGTGCCACAGATTGCACCTGGCACCACCCACTACCCTGTCCCTGCCAAGATCTCTTTCACTGTTACCAGCCTCGTTACACCCAGCATCGTTAAATCTGAAGGTATTGACCCTCTCTATGTTTTGCAACAGCTGAAGCAAGAAATCTATTTTTGAGGTACATGATGGGGGAGAAGGGAAGAAAAAGTAAGATCATAGACAACAGAAACAAAATGAGGCCTCACCTGATCTCTGTGGATCCTTCTCCAGGTTGAACCCTCCCATCATTAACATCTCTGCCTCCCTGGCCAGGAGCAGGTACCGTGGCTCATCCTGAGTGCCATCATATTCACCTCCCTCATCATAGTCTGTCATGTTCAGTGCAGCATTGTACCAGTGCAGTGCCTCCTTCCAATCCTGGGATCTGAAAACAAAAATAATCTTTGAAGATGGTTCTCTTAGGAAACAAATGTACTTTGCATTGGAGGTTCAGCTTCCAATTTTGTACTGGCTTCTCAGAGCCTTGATGCTCTCCAAGAAAGCAAATGGTTTCACAGAGAATCACTAACTGCACTGCAGCATTAGGTCATTACAGCAAAATGAGGCTGGGGTCACTTTATGCAGAAATTACGGGAGAAAGTATCAGACTGAAGTGTTTTGCTGAAGTCCAGAGCCTGAGCTTCATTACCAGTTGTATGGTTTTGGTCTGGCATTTATATTTGTGAGAGTAATCAATTTAGGAAAAAAACTGAAGTTGTAGAGTCTTCTTTCATAAATACTTTAAAATCAGTTACTTTTCACTGAGAATACTCAGTGAACTTCAATTAAAAGTTTAACATTATTTAATAATGGGAAATTTAAAGAGTATCATTCTTGTGCAAAACAGAAAACTCATGTAAATAACAAAGACATGCTAAAATACAAAAGCAGAAAAATCATTGTCCCAGCCTTGCCTCAGTGAAGTAGCACCAAGTTAACTTACTCAGCCATGCACAGTACCTGTCTGCACCAAGATTTACACCGGTATCATATGCTCTTGCTACCAGAATCATGGAAGGCCGGTCTCCAGCTTCTGCTGCTCTCAGCAAATAATTAAATCCTTTATTTCTGTTCTCCTTTGTATCCTAGTAAAGGAAACAAAACCTTTAAAATGCATGTTTCTAAAACCATCCCTTTGCCCCTCTACCATTAAACGAGTTTCTTAAAGTCAGCAAGTATTTAGTATGCCTGAGAAATTGGCACATCTACAAGAAACAAAGAAGCTGATCAGTAAAGGTGGCTTCAAAAGCTTCTCAAAGGCATGCAGTAATTTTCTGGCAAAACCAGAAAGAGGCAGCTTAATTATAAAGTAATCTATTTTCTCTGAAGAGGCTACAGAACACCTAACTACAGTTTTTGTTTCATCACTGTTTCCTGCTGTTCTTATGTTATTTTTACAATGGACCACAGTTCTGCTTTCTGGCATTTTCCATACCTCAAGAGTGACCTCAGAAAGGATGTGATGTGGCAGCTGAGAGCACATGAGGCCCAAGCCCACGATGGCTTCCAGCTCCCCACAGTCTGCAGCCTGCTCCAGGTGGAACAGGGCTGATTCCTGATCCCATTCCTCGTCCTTCTCACAGAAGCGCCCGGCTTCATGATAGCGAACCATGGCCAGGTGAACCTGGACACAATTGCACAGGAGAGAGGATGATGTAGGGATCTGATCCTTCAAAACCCTTCTGCTCATATTTTACCAGGTCCTCTGACTCCTTGAGTAAGGGGGGAAACCTTAGCACATTCTCCAATTGTCTGAAAGGAGGTTCTAGCAAGATGGGGGTCAGCAACTTCTCCCAAGCAGCTGGTGACAGGATGAGAGGACACAGCCTCAAGCTGCACCAGGGGATGTTCAGGTTGGACATCAAGAAGAATTTCATCATGGGAAGGGTTGTAAAACATTGGAATGGACTGCCCAGGGAAGTAGTGGAATCACTGTTCCTGAAGGTGTTCAAGAAACAGCTGGGCATGGCACTTAGTGTTATGGACTGATTGACAGGGTGGTGATTGGTCAGAGGTTGGACTTGATGATATTAGAGGTATTTTCCAACCTAAAAGATCCTGTGAAAAATAGGTTTCCTCCCACATCAAAAGGTTTGAGAACATCTAAGGCTCCCAGGATGTTCAGAAAGATTTACATCATGTTTTAGGAGTACGCTTAAGGCCATACATAACCCCAGACTTAATTCACATTTGCATTATCTGGAATAGTCTGGAGTAAAAAGAGTCAATCCATGCTACCAGTACTCAGGAGCTCAGCTTTGCATATGTGCAAAATATGTGGGTCAGGCACACACACCCATCCCAGTATCTTCCCTGTGTGATGCCCCTGGAAAGGCAGATTAACAACAGCAGGGTTCTTCCCAAAGGAGCCCAGATGTTGCAAGGCTAAAAGCAGATGGCATCCAAGGTTCTTGAACTCAGATGTCCCTTACACAACACAGGTAGATGACAGAAAGGTATAGGTGTGTTATTTTCAACTGCACAAACAAATGCAGGCAGGGCAACACTTCCATATAACTAATAAATACAAGATGTTTCTTGTTGGATAAAACAGTATCAGCAGACACATCCTACCTTTCCAAGGATTGACTTCCCAATTTTCTTTTCAAGTTCTAGTGCATTGAGCCTCTGAATTTCTTGGGCAACACAGGATGGTCTGTGGATGTGGACTCTGGAAGAGTTGTAAAGATTCCATTTCTCCACACTGATCTGAAATATGAAATATACTATTATTTATATTCACAATTAAAATTCCCATCCATGTGGATTACCTTCCAGGAATCAAAGCTTCTATCAATATTCTTACTTATTAGTAAATACTGTATTTTAAAACCCAGCTTTCAAAAGTCAAGTTAGTAGCTGAATAAATGGTTCTTATTCTTCATTAAAGAAAGAGTAAACCCCTCAATTTCTAATCTGACATCATCACTTTGAAGAAACATCTCAAAGTTCTGAATCAGAAGAAATTACTTACAAAAATAAGCAACTGAATAGTGATACTGCAAGCACTGAAGTATGCATGCACAAAAAAATTGAAACCCATACTTTTCTGTCCAGAATTTCAGTTCCCAACACTTTAAACACAGCTTGCATTCTAGAAAAATGACAGGTAACAATGCAGAAAATGAAAGACAGACACATGCACTGTCATTTCTCAGGAGGAGCAACCCAAATGAAGAAATTTTTGAACATAATGGATTAGTGGGAAACAGTAGCTGAAAACAATCCTATCACAATTAAGGCCTTTGTGGGTACACAGAGAAAACACAATAGAAAATGTTACTGGCATAGAACTTCAGTCTGTCAAAGCTGTTTCAATTTTCTGAAACAGGAATTTATAATAATTAAAATGAAATTCTGAAAATTGTATCTAAATTAGTTATTGATTGTTGTCAAAGCTCTGTTTTTTCTTTCCTTTCATGGTAGTTATTTGTTTAAGCTTATACCCAAGACCAATTATCACAGAAGTTATATTTTGTAAAAGCATACAAGGTCTGGTCTTTCCCAAGTCAGTTAGGTGACAGCATCTCTCTTCACTGTGTATGTGTTTCAAACACTGCACGTTTTTAAGAAATCCTACAACTACATACAGGATGGAATTTCAAAGGTAAGGTGCAAAGAGGAAATATAATTTAGTTAGGCAGAAAAGAAATCCACAGAGCTGTAATTTAGAAACCATACATAATCACTAATTTATGACAGCGATCAGCTATAGAAGTGACAATTTATTTCACAGTACTTCTTCAAAGAGGAAACAAACACAAAACATAAAAGGAAATAACAGAGAGGTAAGTTGGTATTAATAAACATTTTCTGTAGCTGAAAAGGAAGGGAAACCAACATCTGGTTCAGTGATGTGGTTAGGTGGCAGATGAATGGAACAAAGGACAAGCAGAGCAGCAAACCCAGTCTGTGAATATTTCTGCTTTATTTACCCTTGCAGAGCTTCCCAAACTGTCTTCATCAGACTCCTGCCTCCGGTTGCTGTTTGAATGGCCCTATGTTAATGTAAAGGTTTGCATTATTCCATCTGCAGGAACTGATGGGTGACAGTTACACCTCTAGACTATTCCTACCCTGCAGAATTAATAGTGACAGTGACCAAAACTGTTTCCATGAGATCCTTTTCTTTCAGTGATATCACAATATATTAAGAAACATATCAAAATTATAAAGAACTTGGCACACATGGGTTTTAATCCTGGAGATGCCAGGACAAATGAGGTGACAAAAAGAGTGGTATCTCTGGAAGCAGTATTCTCTTTCCTGTTTTTAATTAAATATCTTGTTAAAATCTCCAGGTCAAAAAGTATTTACTTAAAAAAATTATATTTTAGAGGAGTAATCAACTAACCCCCAGAAATTCTAAATTCCATATTAGTACCTGACAACAACATTAAGTTCTGTAGTATTTCAAGCCATACAAAGTAGAGAGGGTAAATGGGTCTGAAAGCAAGATCATATTCATGGATTCCACATGACAAGAAGACGGCTACACCTCCTAAATGAGTATGGAATACTTAAAAAACCCACACAACATCTAATTAAATACAATCAAACTACTAATTACAATTAATCTTTTTCCTGTAAGAGTGTCATTCCCAATATGAATAAATAACTTTGCAATATAGGGTAATTTCTTCATTTCCTCGTTTCCTCTGTTTTCAAAGTATAGAATAGGATCAGATCTAGATCAGAAAGGATAAAAAAGAAGATTCTTCTACAAAAACAGTTTAAGTATGAACAGACCAAACTCTGCTACACCAGTCAGGTTCTTACCCTCTCTCTATGATCCAGATCTTCTGTCTCACTTCTTTTTTCACTCGGATATCCACTGTCTCCACCATTTTCGAAGTCCTACAGAAGTCAAGAACAGAACAGCATTAAATACTTTGTAAGGACCTCAGCTTGGCATTTCTCACAGAGCAAAAGGTTTGCTCTTTCAATGAAAAATACTGGATGGTTATACTGTATGAAAATAATTGTGCTACCTCTGTCAGAAGGAGCAGGACTTAATGATACATAAAGCAGTCTAAGATTGTCTTCTCTCTTACATACATTAAAACAAATCAAGGACTTGCATACTTTATCAAATCAAGAATCCAATAAATATAGTTTTCAGCTTCAGTGATAAACTGAAGTAACTGACAGCTCCTGGCACTAAGGCCTAGCACTGAAAAATGCCCATTGCAAACTTCTTGCACCTCCTCAGGCAAGGTTCTCTAACATTCCACGGTACCATTATTTGCACAAGGATTCTTTAGCTCTACTACCACAGCAGCTGGGACAAGCATCCAAGACACAATATGCTGGCAAGGGAACAGGCACATGCTTTAAGCACCTGTTAAAATACCCCAAATGCAAATAAGTATTTGGCAAAATAATGAATACTAAAATATTAAAATAAAACTCTCTTCCTTTAGTAGAGACAGAAAATGCACAGAAGTAACATGATCTTCAACAATAAAAATAGGCAGAGCATCTTTATGTGCTTTTACTGAACAAAATCTTTGGGAAGTTCTATAAAGACACATTTCATTAGGCAACTGCAACCTCATTTTTTGTTGAAAAGACACTCACCCTTTTGTTGTCAAGCTGATCCAAGTTATCTACTTCACTAAACACAGGCCAATCTAGGAGAATAAAAAATTGCTGTTACTATAAGGACAGCATGCTTGAGGAAAAAGCTCTAGATATCATCATTTTATTGCTGTTTTTTTCACAGAAACATCTAGTGCATTAATTATCTACATAGAAGTACTTTCAGTTTTATTTCTGCTCAAAGAGGAGCACTAGAAACAACTGTTCTGGACCAAATCAATACTGTTGTGCTTAAAAACAAAGTCAGACCAGTCCAAGGTTAAGGATCCCCCCCCCAGAGGTGATGTATGAGGCTCACTCACTAAGCACGTCCACCTTGTGGCTGTGAGGGGTTGCAGAGGATGGAGAGCAGGGCAGGGAGTCAAAGGCCACATCACTCATGCTTTCATCGCCCGAGTTCTCAGACAGGCGGGAGAGCAGCGGGGGCCGACTCCCCGACACCGTCCTCACGCGGCTGCTGCCGCATCTCTCCTCCGTGCCACGGAGAATTGTCTGAGCAGATTCCTTGGCAAATCAACAAGAAAGTCCTGTCAATAATCCTTCTGTGTATTCTAAACGTGCTATGCAAGCCAGTGTGAACATTTATTAGGAGTTCTCTATAAATATACACATGTATACAGAAGTATTTGCTTTGGTAAGCTCTACACTGGAACAAAATATCAAGCCCTGACATTTTTACTGTTAGAAAAAGTTTTGTTTAGGACTGAGTTTCATTCCAAGTGTTACACCAAGTCCCATTCCCACCGAACTCAGCTGAAACTGAGATCAATTTGCAACAAACATTGAATCAGGTTTGTGAGATCCAAAACTTATAAATGATTTCAGCATTCAAAGATCTACTTGGTCCCAAATATACACTGTGTTACACGGTTCCCTGTTAGCTACAGCTTAATTACACTTTTTCATCACTTACAAGCAATTTTTTATTGTAATTCAAGGCATCTTTCTCTTTGGATGAAAGATCAAATGGTGCAAGCCCCATGCTTTTGCAGATGTTGTTGCAGAAATGAGAATGAAAGAACAAGGCCATTCCTCGAACACCTAAGGCATTAAAAAAAAGTTTTAAAAGGGTCAAATTTCATATTACTATTTACTTATTAAAAACTTTTCCTAAAAAGTCAAGAGAGAGAAAATGGTTTGTAGCACACAGCCTAACCCATTCCACTTCAACAGCTGTAAGGGCTATTCACTCTCTCTGCATGAGAGAGTGAAAGAAGTGCAAAAAATCTCAAAAAGCATGTATGAACAAGATATACCAAAAACCTAATCCAACTGCATCATTGAGAAACATGCCTCGATTTAATCCTGCTTGCAAAACTTGCAGTGTCCTACAAACAACTTCATATATAGACACTTGGAACTTCAAAAATAAACAGTGCCTATCTCTCTGCATTCAGCTATATCCATTCCTGCAGTGTAGCAAGGAACTCAAATGCCATGATTATTGCTCTCACAATGCAGAAACTACTTAATTCCATCACTTGTTTAGGAGTAGGCCAGGAGATGTGAGTTTCTCATGTGAGAAGATCAGCTCTCATTTTAAGACTGCCCTTATATGACAGCTGACCTGTACAGGACTCCTTACAACGGGACTTCCCCAGACCCCCAGAAATGTGCCACCTCACCCATTGCAGTGCCTACTCAGCAGAGATGGGAAGGAAAGAGAAACATCCCTTAGTGAAACAGAATAACTGATTTTACCTAGGTTGCCATCTCCAAAATCTGTACCACCCTCTGTATGGATCTGAGGATCTGTGTAAAGATCTCCAACTCCCTGGATATCAACAACAATGAGCTGGTGTCCTGAACGCTCAAAGGTGAAGTGACTGAAGGCCTGGAAAGAACCATAGAAGATGTCTGAGAACACTCTCCCTTCATCTACTGAAAAGAGCAACACATATTCCTCTGTTATAAATGGGAAAAGAAGTCTGATAATCCTACCAGTGAAATACAACGGGTACAAACATCATGATGAAAGCAGCAAGAGACTAGAAGGATGTAGCATCTCCAACCTGCTCCAACTTGCAGAGAGGCTATAAAAAAGGAGGGTGAAGAGCAGCAGTGGGCACAGGCAGGGGAAAGGAGATGGCTTTGTACTAGAGATTGTTTTTCACTATAGTCTCCACCTTATGTGGTGGGGAGCTGGCTGGCAGAGAGAAAAACATTGGGCTCTGGATCCAGTTCTGCTTAACTTCTGTATAAACATTCTGGCTGTGCCTGTAAACCTGCAAGCTCTGCACCTCTGGGACACTGCTTACTTCTGCCAACAGGCATTAGCTCTGCCTGTTGATAAACGTGAACATCCCCACAAATTCTTCTTCCTCTTTGAGCAATCCCCCAAGCAACTGCTCTGTGTCTACATTTGTGTAGCAGATAATGAAATGTACATTAATGCTCTCAAAAAAACCACATTCCAAGAATCAGGTATGAAAAGCCTTTCTCTTCAGAATAAAGCTGAGACACTAGGAATCTTCTGGGAAGGCCTCCAAAAAAGCGTTGCCAGGCCTGAGGGAGGTGGCTGGTGGTGACAGACAAACATTTTAACTGCAGCAAACTCCAGAGAACATTTCGTTCCCAACCTGTGAAAGCACAGCACTGATTCAGTGCACAAAAAACAGCCCAGAACATAAACTCTCTGCTTACATTAAGCCTCATGACAAATACTTTAAGAATAGTGGAAAAAATGTAAAGAACAGTCCTTTCAAGGCCCAGTAAAATACCTCTTTGTTACATTGACAACTTTGCATTTTTCAATAGTATTTTAAATTTATTTTACAAATTCAAGAATCACTTGCAATCTGTACTTGTATTTCTTTATGCAATCTCAGATTCAGCTATTCAGAGGCTGCAGCTGGAAAAACCTACATTTTTATATGCAAATGGACTAGACTTATTTACATGAATTGGATACCATCTGTGTATTACGTGAGGCACCAAGACTATTCAGTACACAGTGCATGAGAGATCTCTCTCACTGCCTCAATTTGAAGGAAGTTTGAAATATTTTGATGCCTGCAGTTTAATTAGAGTCAAAGGGCTTTAGGTTTCCAGAGTATTAACCCTGTTCAACTCAACTGTAATCAACTGAAATCCAATAAAGCACTCAGTGCTTGAAAGAGCAGGCCCCAAGTAAGGGACAGACAAACTGCAAATAGAGAAATTAATCTGGCATTGTACTGCAGAGCCTGCAGTTTCCCTTCTTGGCAGTAATGCAAGACCTTTGGAGAGAGCCCAGAAATTCCCTGCAGCAGACTCCATGGAAAGCATTAAACAAAGCCTCACTTGAGGAGTTAGACGAATGTTGTCGTCTCGCACAAATCCAGAATTTGAGTTGTATTTGATGTATTTGCCCTCAATGTAATGTTCCAGATGAAAGAGAGGCTTTCCAGGCCTGTTCTTCATTTCAATAATACAGGTCTGCACTATATCCACCTGGGGAGGGAAAGAAGATAAACAGTGACTAACAGAACACTGACTTCAGATCAAAGTGTGTGTGAATCCTTCAGCTGTGAAAACTTTCCCAATGCAAGAATCTGAACAATTGCAAAGATCTTTCTGTTTAACAAGGGGGTGGGGGAAGAGTCATGTCCTTCTTGAGTTGTTGGAGGAATTCCATAAATTAAAAGCAGTCACTTCAAAACAGCTCATTTCTGCAACAAATCCCTCTGAAAAAATTCCTAGCAAGTGCTGGCTTTCTATTTTATCTTAAGGGTACTCTGCAAGAGTCTGCACCCAGAGAGCAAAACATACAGCCACTACTACACAGCTCAAAGAAATGTGTTTTCAGAGAAGGACTGAGGGTATCTACTATTCAGGTATCTCTGTATCCTGCCTCACCTTCTCCTTCTGTCCTACACACATTGCTAAAGCAGAAACCATCCCAACTCTCACTCTATATATTTTCTCCATTTCTGGTATTTAAAACTTCTAGATTTGTAGATTTCTCTCTGCATGCTTCACTGTAGACCTCATCTTGTTGTTATGAGTCAGGCAGTTATTAACTAACCCTTATATGGGAGGCAATGCAAATATCCCACATATCAAAACCACTCATTTTGGCCATTAAAATTGCTAAGGCTTCCAGCAGGTTTCCAGCTCTTCTCAAAAATCAATGCTAGTTACATGTTTGGATGGGTGTGCAAGATTTAAGCATCTACCTTCCTGGAGCACTGCTTGCTGAGACTGCTGCTGGCAATAAATTCTGTGACATCTTTGTTTATCACAAAAGCAGCTGGGCACACATCAAAGAGAGCAATACAAACATCATTTTATTTTGGTTTTCAGTCAACCACTGAGGACAGTCAGACACTCACAAACACACAGCCCCTAGTCCTGAAATATAAAGCAATTTCTGTATTTACTCCACTCAAAATCAGCTATCATTTAACAGAGAACACTGAAGGGCAAAATAATCTATCCAAGCATTTAAATGTGATGGAATGTGAACAAGCAATTCCCCCTAAATTATGCTTGAAAACTAACCCACTAGAAGGACAACATTGCATTTTTGCTTAGCCAGATCTTAGAATGCACCTGTTTTGGTGGCTTGTGCCGGTTGTACTCTTCTCCCCAGAGTTTTGCTTCCATCTGCAGTCGAACATCCTCAAAATAAACATCTCTGCTTACACTCTCTATGTACTTCTTGGCAACATAATTATAGGCACCTTTCCAGTTCTGAGTGTGTAAGAAGTTGGACAGCTTTTTTCTGAAAGACAAATCAATCATTGGTGAAAGGAAACCCAAGAATTTTAATTCAGTTTTTTCAATTTTCTTGCCTGCATGGACAGAGTCAGGCTCCAAGATGAGCATTAACAACAGTCAATTACCACGTATTCTACTTGAAATGTGAAGCACAGGAAGGGACAAGGCAAATGGGAACACCCCATGGGAATGGCTGGGATGTGCCAAACTGTTTGGTTTAGCTGCAGCTACTTGTGCTCTGACCTTTCTCCTTTTCTCAGTTCCTTTCCCTTCCTGTTCCTCTCAAACCTGAAGTATGAAGGGTTGGTGCCTGGTCAACAACCTGTTCCAATGTCAACAATTATTTTATGCAGAAATTAACAGGGAGCAGCCTTTCAAACATGAACTGAGAAACCTCTCCAGGGATAAATGCAATCTGCTAGCTCTCAACACACAGCAGTGACTGCTCAGTAACCCACATACTCCCAGAAGGAAAACTGCACCTGACAGTTCTCAGGATGCAGCTTCTCCCTTTTGCTGATGTGCAAATCTTTAATCCACAGATCCCTTCAAAGCAGGGAGGCTGGGACAGGGGGGTGGTAGACTGTAGCACAGGAAAACTTTGATAAGAAAGGATCTGTTGGCTACCAACAAATGCATTAAGCAGGTGCTTTAATTAGTAGCAGTATTAAAACTCTCAACCCTTCCTCCTCATTCCTTTTCCTCTTCCTGCCAAAACCTTGGTGCAGAGGTCTTGGTACAGGGGACACTCTGCAGGCAAAGCAACTTCATGCTGCCTGTCCTCCTGCAGGGATGGGCACCCAGTCACTGCAATGGAGGCCTTGGAAAGAATGAACAAGGAAATGAGATAAGAATTTTAGCCAGATCCCAAACCTCCCCAGTTCTTGAAAGAACACACTCCTCTGCATAAAACAAGCCAGCTCATGTTTTTCTAAAGTCAATATCCTCACATTGGTTCACTGGGCTATGGGCAGCTAATGTTGTCACTATCTTAACTGAACACTTGCAGAGTTACAAAAGTCTAGGAGAGAGCTCCAGATGGGAAATATCACTGTACCACTGACACATATGGGAAACCCAGCAGTAGGAAGCTAGCATTTAAGTTATGTTTTTTTAATACCAGAGGTTAACACAAAACTGCTAATAAATTTCTGTTTATGGTATTACTCAAAAAATATTGTGTAATGGGGAGTTTGCTAAGCAACAAGAACTAAAAGCATTGTCAGCAGGCTGAGATTTGTTGCTTCCTAGGCTTCATTCACTGCAGTATCCTGTAGCTGGCTTTGCAGGAACAGAGCCACCAGCATGAACTGATACTGAAACAATGCCAAACTGGAGCACTGAGGAGTTACTTTTCTTTCTTTTTGCTCAAGTTCAAAACATCACATTTCTATCTTTCAGGAGTGTCTATCTTTCCAAAGCTGAAACCACACAGGAAGTGCAGTTTCTCTGGATTCCACACATGGGAAGAAGGGGGAATGTTTTTAAACACGCACACATGTACATTTTCCAGGAAACATTCACTTCCAGAGCCTGGAAGGGTTGGGGTAATCTCTTAGCACACACCAATTTATAGCTGGAGGCTGATCCCCACAATAACATTTGATAACACCCGGCAGGGAAGGAAAAGTTCCTCCTCTGTCTTCCCCCATACTTGATCCTTCTGGGAAGCACAACTGTTAGTGCTCAAGTTCTGCCTTACTCAGAACATTATTCTGGTATATGAGATCCAAAGCAAACTCTAGGAGGATAACCCTCTTCACCAATGGAGGCTTTTCCAACTGCATCATCCAAATATTCTTTCTTCCTTTTTCTTTCTCTGCCTAACTGCAGGCCTCAAGCTGGTCTCCAGGCTGTAACACCTCTGACCTCATATCACATTTGAAGATATTTTAGCACACAGGGAACACAGAAGTTAAGTGGCTGCTACTATATTTCCATGAATATTTTCCCTTCCAGGGATGGTTGAAGTAGAACATTTAGAGAACATTCTCCTTTCTGAACTCCACTCCCTGCAGATGGAGTCACACAAAGAGGGATAAACCCCTCAGCAAAGCCTTTTGGAAAGGAGTTGAGCTTTACACAATTTTCACTATGTCTAAGTGAAATTCCAGGCACCACAGAAAAAAATACTGCAAGGAGGCCAACAGAGATGAAGTGGGCAGATACTCACGTTCTGAAACACTCTCGCATTGCACCACGGCCGAAAGGCTGGGGAAAAGAAAAAACCAAAAGCTCAGCATTGCCATTTCCACAAAGCTGATTTCTAACCAATAAGAGACACAACCATGACTTCCCCTTCATACCATGCAGAAAGCAGTTTTCACACAGGCTTTATAAAATATTTCCTCAAGGAAAAGTGAAAACACACCAGTAGTGTAAGCAGGTACCTGGGGAAAAGGCATTTGGATAAACTGCCTCCACCATATCCCATGAAGAAGAAATGGTATGTCTCTTAAATGAGCTATTTGAATTTTCTCCCCATTAGGTAGTCAGCTCTGTGTGACTGCCTAAAGAAGCTTCACAGACTTCATGCTCTCTACATTTAGGCTTCTGTATAGGATGTGCCAAAAAGATCATCATCTCCCCAGATGCCAGATACTTGGCTAGCAGCACGGAGCAAGGCAACCCCAAAACACAACCAACCCCAGGACTTAACTGGAAATGACAGTGCCTTCTATCCTCACATACAGAAAGTTCAGTTGTTTTTCATTCTAAGAACAGAAATTATTTGGGTGTATGCAAAATAGTAGAACTACTGCCAGCCAGGGAAATTATGCCAGAAGGAAATGGGAGGGGTGACATGGAAGGGAAATCACTGGGAATGGAACAAATGCCTCATGTTGCTGACAGGGAAGTTCTGAGTCCATTTTCTACTCTATTCTGGAGAGAAGGATACAAAGAAAAAGAGACAGGAGAAAATAATTATACTGAGACTTCAAAATTTCCATAAGGAAAAGATCTTGCTGCCACTATTCAGGAACAGAAAGGAAATGACAAACTTGCTGTTAGTAAACATGAAGGATAGTGTGATCTTACTTGAGAAGCCATCTTGATAAGGACTTCATCTTCAACCCAGTCCCCAGTAACTGCATTGTACCTGCAAAATCAGGAGCTCCTGTCAATGAGCAGACTCCAAAGCAGAATCTGGACTTCTGTAACAGTGCAAATCAGGCTTTATCTGCTTTGAAGTTAAACCTCCTCTATGATGCCTGGGCAGCACAGTGGGGGAAGAAAGGGCCTCCCCAAGCTCTACATATTGGACAAGTTGTCTCCCCCAGCCCTGAGCTTGCATTAGCCAGGTTCTGGCTGGGTATTTCCCTTGGGGCTGTGGAGAATGTGAGCAGCACCAGCTGTGAGAAGCAATGGGGCCAGGAACTGCCCAGCACTGCACTGACAGAGGAGCAAGTCCCTGCACAACCCTGTGATAATACAAAGAGTATGACTGTAGCTTCTCATCCCAATACAGTGAAAGCAAAATTGAGAACCACAGCAGCTGAGTCATCAGCACATGATTGTTTCCAGCCTGGTTCCCCCAGCCTGCACAGAGTAATTCATGCATGTAGACACTCCATATTCTCCCTTATGTATTACGTATCATTCCAGTTTGCAGCAAACAAATAGGTAAAAATAAGACTAACAGAGCCATTTCTTTTAAACAGGATATTGAGTAGCCCTAAACCAAAATTATCATTTATTTTAAAATATGCAAACTATTTCAGGACTGTGTGGCTGACCACAGACAGATGCAGTCTATGGGGAAGAGCAGCTCTGCATGACTGATATGGGATTGGAAGCAAGGCCTCCCCAAACACTGATGCTAAGTGGTGATTAACTGGCCTCTAATCCCTAACCCTTGCTCCTAGAAACCTGTGTCAGTAGAGTAAATATTTTGGCAAAGCTCATGTTAAAAGCACTGAAAGCAGTTCAGGGCCAAACTCCCTTTTAGTACGTAGACCACACTGAGCTATTCTGGGCTTCATAAGGACTTAAATTCCAGCCACATGCAACAATACTTCATGTACTAGCAACACTGAAACTGCTATTTTGGGCAAGTTGTGGAGGGCTATGTTGCTTTCTTTCTCAAACTATTTAAACTAAGTATGCTGCCTCTTCGTTGGGATTAATTTCCTTATTAGATTACATTTATGGCATTAATAAATCAACCAGAAAATATTTTACAGCCTTGTTTTCTGTCTACAGAGTGAAAGTTCTAGATACTGCTTAGGTGGGAGAGAAAGTGTGACAATGATTTGCTGAAAGGTTTTGTTTTTTTTTTGATGATGTGCAGTATTTACATATTCCTGGGAGGCTGAGTTAAGACCCACTCACTTTGGGCATTATGAAAGTTCTTCAGCCAGATATTCTGCTCTACACAAACTCAGCCCTTGCACAAACCACCAGTCCTATTTAACAGCAGCATCCAAAGCAGGCAGAGCCACAGACCTGTAACGAGTGGCGTGTTCCATCTCAACGTCCTCCAGATGAAATTCTGCCCAGGGATCAGGCATCTGCTTGGCTTTCTCAATGGCATGTTTCCAGGTTTCCTGAAGAAGTTACAGACTGGCACTTTATTTATAATCAGCAGCAGCTCACAAAAAACAGCACTTTGTAGAGCACATCAGGATCCCAATGCTATGGAGATGTGCAACTCCACGAGCCCCCAAAGCACTACTCAGAGCAGAGACCAGGTAGTACCAAAGACCACTCTGACCTTCTTATAGTTTCAATTATAATGAAACCCAGCTCAGATATATAAAGCACAGATTTCAGTTCAATTTGCACAGTACAGTGTGCCAGATACAATTTACAAAACCTGTGGTAATTTGCAGGTATCTCTCTAACATGCTCTACAAATGGCAGTAAGGCACACTCAGATGATATTAATTCACTTTTTCTGGTTTGATTTTTAGCTTTTCATACGTAGCAGCATATGCTGGTTTTGCATGCATAAGAGTAAGTATAAAAAAAGTCCATTAAAGAAACAATTAATATTGATAAAGTAAAAAGTTCTGTGAACCCAAGGGTCCCAGACGGTGCTCAGCATGAGAAAAAAGAAATTAGAATGTTGTAAAAATTGATTATTATAACCATTCCAGACAAGTAGCTATTTCAATGTTCACCAAGTCAAGAGTAAAATATCAAAGCAGTTTTCTGGAGTACAAACAGCCTCTCTCTACCAGCCAATTTGGACACTGTACTCTTAACATTTTGTTCTCCCTCTCTTAGATTGTATATTTCCAAGAAAAATGGAGATATGATCCTGTGATGTGCCAAATGCCTTCTGCAAAGTCACTGAGCAGGAGAAAAAGCACTCTGCACCCTGCCAATAAAGAAGTATTGAGTTTTGAGATATTATTACTGCCTCTCTGACTGAACTCCAAGAGTGCAGAAACAGTAACTTTTAAAGTTTTGGAATTATTTTGGTTTTTATCTTCAGGAATTAAAATTAGTCTTTTTTAATAAAAAAATACACCATAAATTTGTGTCAGCAATGGCATCAAGGAAGTTTTTGAAGCAGCTAAGCTTTAAACATTCATGTTTAGTTTGAATTTCAGCTTTAAGCATTCATACCTTGCAAACAATTTAAATGCTCCCCTTTCTGGCAAGAACAACACAAAATGAAAACAACACTACATTAAAGAAAACTACTTTAAAGGACAAGTTGAGTTACATGTTTCATTAGAAAATGAAGTTGCCTCAGGTCATGCAATGACAGCTCATATAGACCTGAGAATTTCCATACTTAAATACCTATGACAGAAATAAGGAGAGACAGCAACAAGAACTGCTTGGTTGATCAGCTGCATCAAATATTTCTTGTGTAGATTTCCTCTCCAAAAGGTGATTTGTGTTCATGTTAGATGATAATTAAAAAAAGTTAATTACTTGTGCTTGATCTCTTGAGGTGCTTTGCACAAAAGCTGTATCCTAACCTTCAAACAAACACTAGTTGGATTTCATGGAAATGGTGCTAGCAGTGCAACTTTTCTCCTGCTGGAGGCACATGGCTGCCATACAGTGAAATTTCAGGGTAGAGAACACAGGATGGATATTACTACATTTAACAGGTACCTCTTTTAGTTTTGACTTGATGACTCTTATGGGCTGAGGCAATCAGTCCTCCCAAATGATAAAATAATGAACAAAAAAAAGTCCATAAAAGGAAAAAAAAAAAAAAAAAGCCAAAAAATCATAATGCATCTATTAGATATGGTGTTGACATTTTCTTTTTAACCTACCCGACCATGGTCAACCACAGAGCCATGCTTAGAACGATGTTGTGTGTCATTCTAAGGGATCCATGAGACATGAAAGCAGGAAAATACATGTGATAAGACAAATTATTGACAAAGAGTCTTGGTTCTCTTTGTTAGTAAAAAAAAGAAACAAAACAAAACAAAAAACTTTCAGTCAAAAGCCACTCTTCAATTTATATTCCCAATTTAAGTTCATTCTTAGAACACCTGTGAACAAACCTATTGATGTAAGTTAGTAATATTTTTTTTATTGGAAAGTATTCATTAAAAGAGTCTTGCCTACTAACTAGCTATTAAACATTGCTGAGTCTTGTTTAAAGCAGAGAGTGAACAGCAACTTCTAAAGGCTCTGCCTTTCATTATCAGTAGCCCACACTGCCTTTCTTTAGCTTTGAGGTCTGACAGAGAGACTCTGATAGGCCAGGCTGTGGGGTTTAGGATGTCCTCAGCCCTGGCTGTCTGCTTCATTGTTGGAAGTCACCATCCCTGCAGCTTAAACAGGAGATGGAAACTAGCTTGCTCCACATCTCAACACAAAGCTATTTATCTGTGATAGGAGCTACAATTGCAAACTAGACATTGTGGAGACCAAAACATGGGTACAGACATTCTGCAGAAGCAAAATGACAGCTTAGGAAGGAGGAAATAATTGCAATTTCTGAAGTCCTTATCAGTTTTATCTCAGACCATGACTCAGAAATTGCACTGCAGACCCAGAGGCGAGTGTTTAGTACATGTTAAAATGTACACACAAATGAAAACTAAGCTCCCTATCAGGTCTTAACTTGCTTAATTTAGCATACACTAACATCTGTCCCATTTCTATACTAGATTTTGCTCCTCACCTCCCTTAGGCATATGTACCTTTTAATGTTTCTGTTAACTAGCTTTGGCAAAAATCTTCCTGCAGACAAGCCAGCTTCACTTTCAATGTGTCACTCACTTTGTTATCTGACTGAAATAACCCCCAGTATTTTTTCACAATTAAAGCATGCATTAGGCATAACTGAGAATTTTGAGTATCTATTAAATAAATGTTAATAATTATAATAAGAAATGTGTTAATAAAACACATTAAATACAGGAAAATATAAGATACATGCCAGTGTAGCACAAACTAGGTTTATTTAAAATATCTAAGCTACAGAGTGGATGTCACTTGAGGCTCCATTGCCTGGCCTGGTCTGTGTGAACGGAGCTGAGTGAAAAAGGACACACTGCCAAGGAAGTACCAGCTACAGCCCCTTTGACCTCCCTGCAATGTTGTAGCTGCTGTTCATCCCAAAAAGGTCAGATACTGCTTGTATACACTGCCAGGAACTACTGCTAGTGTGATGCTTCATGGCCAAGCATGAAACTCAACACGTCAAAAGCTCTCTAAGAAGGAATTATAATATAAAAACTTACCCTTACAATTATAATTTACAATTTTATTTGTCCAATTAAAAATATCATGGACTAGCAAAATTAATAATAAATTATATTCTGACAGGCCCCAACTTCTCTTACACCAATTGTATTATCTTTTGAATTTCCCAGTCAACATACTGCTTTGTAAATGGTTTGATCCTAATGGCAGTGAATTGTTCTCCTGGACTGAGTGGAGGAACATCTCCCCCTGAACTGAAAGGGACAGTAAGCAATTCCATGGCAGTGTCAGATTATTGGCTTAATGGAATTAACTGCAGGTCTGGAAAAAACAGATGAGTATCTTAATTGAAAAGTGTTAGTTACAAGAGATGAAGTAGTTAGAAAACGTCTCATGCCAACTAAGTAAAACCAAAACCTTAATGAAGACTGGAGCAATACTTACCTTAAAGCTAAAGCTTCTGGGAGAAGAGCTTGAACTGTACTGCTCAGTTTTTGCTAAATTGCTGTAATAATTGTCTACTTTGGTATTGGCAGACTTGTTAGAAACTGGATCATCAGTTATTGGACAGATAAAATAATTGTCTTCATCATCACTATCAGCATCAAGATAATTCCCAGAGTCTGCTGGAGTGGTTCTGGCATTATCAATGCCTTCCATACGAAAAATAAGGTCCTCGTCTGCCATGACTGCAGGAGGTTGGTGTCACTCCTGCAAGGACTGCAACACCCACTGCTCCAATGCACATGCAAACAGGGAAAGAAGCTGGCTGAGAGAGGAAAAAAGGAAAAGGTTGTTATTAAAAGAACAAATAATGCACGACACTGATATCAGCACACTAGCAGAAAATAAATATATTTGCAACTGGCTCTGTAAAAGTAATCCTCAAGTACCCATATGTATTTGGAACACCTCTGCTAGAGCAGCTGAGAAGCATTCTACAGGACTGAGAAGATAGGAGCTTAGTTATTAGGATTATTCTATCCTTGGCTATCTCCTCCTCCAAATGTTTTTATTCATCTTTACATGAAATGCTGAGTTTCACAACACTAGTCTTAGAAATTTGAGAGAGTTTTACCTCGAACACCACAGTCAAATTTTAAATCTTTTCCAGACAAGTCTTCTCAAGGATATTGTATACAAACGATCAGTCAAATGAATTAGAGAATATTGTAAGAACAACACAGAAAAATTTTCCACCATCCACAAGATTTAAGTTGACTTTTAGCTCACGTACAGCCAATGGCCCACAGGCTGCTGAAAGTGTAGCACATTGCACAAAAATGAGGTGGAGGAATGATTAAAGCCCTTGGAAGGAGGTTTACACAGATATTCTGGAAATCCTGACATCTACAAAACAGATGATTAGTGAGAATATTCAAATTTGGCCTTGAGGCTGGCTGAGCAACAGGATGTAATTTAAAACAGACACTTCTAAGTGTCACATTGTTTAGTTCTTCACCCAACCAGCAAAATCGGAGATTTTCACATAGCTAGTCTAATAAAACAACCACAAACCAAGGTTTTCAGTTTTTCTTTACAGTTATTCCTCAGCCCTTTGCATTTTCAGTCTTCTTTCTGCATGAAACAGGAAGATGAATACACTCCTACAGAAGTATTCACAGCTGCAGACCTTACTCCCCAGTTACTGAGAAACTGGTCACCACAGAAACAGTGCCTCAACATCTGGCAGCTTTCACCAGCAACATTATCTTGTTGGTTACTAATCTTCTGATGGGGGCAGCATTCCCACACTTCAGCTAGCAACACAGGTAATTCCAGCATTCCATCAGGCAGCAGCTGCTCTGGAAAACCATTGCTGGAGGAGGTCTCAGCCAACGCACCTCACTCTGCACTGGAGCAGCTCTGGAGCGCTCATCTACTCTTCCAGGAAAGATCACATGGGAGCTGTCGATTCTGGAAGGGGCAGTAACACAAAGCTGGTGGGGGAAGGTGTCCTCAGCTGCCACTGCCATTTTTACTGTGATCATCTTACCAGTGTGCACTGAGTGCTGGAGAACCTTTCCTGTCTGTCACACAGACAGCCAGCAGCTGTCAACTGGTGCTTCAGGGACGTGACTAACCCAGGACACAGCACAGCACTGGACAGCCCCAAAACACCCAAGTGCTGTCCTGCACTCCCTTCTGCTCCTGCTGTCACACACATCAGCAGATCCATGGGGTTCAGGACAGTTTGAGAAGGAGCAGCAATGCAGGAATGCAGGTTTGTGTAGCAGTGACTGTAAATATTCTGATTTCTGTGACTCGTGTAAATGAAATATCACCGCACAAATCAGTTTTTATTTAAAGCTAATGGTGTTTACAAAAGTCTCTTGGTTTTTCTTGGAACTGTATTTCTTGTAAAGTACTTGTGATGCTTACTTTGGAAGTGTATGTACCAAGAACCACACTCACATAAAAAATGCTCTCTAAAACAGAATTCAATACCCACACTTTGAACTACATAAACACTGCTCTAAACCTCACAGTTTGCTTGACAAAAAGCCTTATTAAAAAGCCTGAGCTTCATTCCAAGGCTTATACTCTGTGCTTTTGCATTATAGCACACAAGTTGTACTATATAGAAATTTCTGTACTACTGCTGTTGTGTTTTGATCATTTAATCTCTAATATCCATTACAACATTCCTAAGGCTAAGCAACAAGGAGAGTGAGACTGCACTGAACCAAGCCTGCCAGCCTGCATTATCACACACAACCTGTAATTTTAACTACCCACTCCAGCCCACTTTGAAAATTTATTCCATTTTTATCAACCTTGTACTATGCAGACAGACTCAAAATGCAGACAATTTAAAACTCAGTTCTTAATCTGCTCTAGTCTGTACGGATTTTTGCTTTTCCAATGCCTGTTTCAAGTGTTTTTTCTTCTCTTGCCTTTATATCCAAGAGCCACACAACCAGGAGGGGCAGGTGAGTCTCAAGGACAACATGCAAATATGTGAACACAGATAAACAGCAGGGAAAATTCACATCACAGGGTTAAAGCATGACTTGTTTCTTGTAGGTGTCTGTCCCTACAAAGCACTGCTGGGTTTAGTGAGACTCTTGACCAAGGTTCTACAGTGGCCTTAGCATCTAAACCTGCCTTAATTAACCCAAAAGAGCTGAGTGATAGGAATGCTCCAGCTACCAAAAGAAGGGACAACTGGAGCATCTCCAGATGCTTCTAATTCACTGTTTCAGCTCAGACACCCTGCAACCTTTTAACACAGGACAGGGGGCCAGGAACTGCCCTGTAACAGAAGTCCCAGCTTGTCTTGTGGAGAAGCATTAAAGCAAGCATGACCCAGCTCTCCCTGATATAATACTAAATCCCTTTTAGTTTAATACCACATCAGTTAAAGCCATTTAACAGGATACCTGTAAGAGTAACAAATAGTTTCTTCTTAAAAGAGAGAAGTCACCTTTTAGATTAACATTCTTTTAAAGCACACGATTCAAAATTTAAACTAAGCAACTATACAGATTATGCACCTTAAAAAGTATTATCACCTTTATGAGCTACAGACCCAAAGCTACATAAACTTGTCCAGAACAATCCCACTAAGCTATGTTATCCTGTAGCATATTACAGAATTACTGTGCTTTCCAAACACCCAATTGACCCCTACAAAGCAAATGTCTATTCTCATCTGCACCGTACACCGCAAGAAAACAGGTTCAGTGAGTCTAGGCAAGAGCTGTGATAAAAAACAAGATAAAAAAACTTCAGAGGTACCTCAACTCACTGTCTATCTTTGAAAACCTTGTCTTACCAAAGACAGATTTCTAATGAGAAGCTTTTAACACAGGTCCCTTCCAGTGTATCATTACTGCAAATATTATGGCACAAATCCCATTCAGTTTGCCTGCAAACACAGCTGGGATAATCATGGATGTAAGCCTGAGTATTAGAGAGCAACGACGCAAATTCATGAAGCAAAGCGTTCAGCTGCACCAGCCCAGAGTACGAAACACTTGAGACAAAAACCTGTGCAAGGAAACACAGCATAGGCTACAAACACACAAATGGCTTTTGAGCTGCAGGCAGTGAGGCAATGAACAGCCCTTCCGAGTCAAGTGCACCCTGCTGCCAAACACGCAAATAAACACCAGGTAAGAGTATTCAAAACAGAGTATCCAAAAGGACAGAAAAGGAACTTCCAAAATAACTTTCAAACATCCTTCCATTGTCATTATTAGACCTGTCATTTCAAATGTCTTTAAATACACTGCACGACTGCCTATCGCTGACCTTTTGCAAGCATTTGCTCAGTACCCCACGTTGTTAATTAACTTCATGCTTTATACGCATTGAAGTATTTGAAGAATTCTCCGAACACGAACAGTCCTGGAGCCCAAGGACGTGCCAGGCTGTCAGGGCGGGCACACAGCAGCTGCTCCGCGGCCACAGACAGCACTTGGCACCTTTGATCAGCGTAGGCACCAAATTCTGCGCACTGTCGCGAAACCATAAATGCACGAAACGCCAATCTTCAGGTGTGAGCGCAACACTGCTGCCCAATACCACAGATCGGGTTATTTTTCGCCCGCCGGCCTTTCGCAGGCTCTTACCGCCCCACGGATCATCATTTTCCGCAATTAAAAACGCCCTTCTCGCGCTTCCCGCCGCGGGCGGCGCTGAGGCAGCTTCCCGCCGCCGCCGGGCCGGGCCCCGCACCGCCACGGGACCTACCGGGTTCGGAGAGCCCAGATCCGCCGCGCAGCCCGGCACGGAACGACCCCACAACCCCACACCCGGCTCCAGCCGCCGCCTGGCTGAGGGAAGACAGGCGGAGGGAGGAGAAGCCGTCCCGCTGAGGGGAGGGAGGAGGCGGGAGCCGGGCAGCGCGGCCGCCCCTCACCGCCCGCGGCCCCGGCAAGGCGCCGCCTCCCGCTCCCTCAGCGGCCCCTCACGGCTCGGTCCCTGCCGGAGACTTGATTCCTGTAAGAAATGCGATAAAAATCTGAGCAGAACCCCCAGCTAACACCGCGAGGTGTTAGGGATGGGGGAATCCCGGGAGGAGTGGGGACAGGAAGGACAGCGGGTGTGCCGGTCTCCAGAGCTCTGGTCACAGCACAGCCGCCCAAATTTGCTTTCATTTCTGTTCCCGTGGGGAACTGGAACTTTGGTGGAGCTGAAAGGAGGGGGTGTCCTGGGGCAGGTGCTCCCATGGGAAGCCCCCGAAGATCGCAGCCCTGAGGGAAGGCACAGGGAGCAGACGTGGGCAGCGACCACGGGGCCTGCCTGCTCTTCAGGTTGGTCTTTTCAGCCGAATTAAATTGCACTGTTGCACATTTCCCCGTAAGAAATGGCAGTATTATGCACTAGATTTCATGTTCTAAAGACCACGTTTCCTCAAAGCACCCCCATTTGCATTTTTCCTAAAACTCTGGCTTTCTGGGTTGAAAATACCCATGTTTAAGCTTTTCCTCAAGCTAGAATTTGTGGAAAATTTAAACAAAACTCCTTATCCTTTCATGAGTTAAATGGAAATTAATGTAAATAGGTTCTGGCTTAATTGTATTACTTAGCAGCATGCAAAGAGTCTTTTTTTTACTGCTGTTCAATCCCTTTTTCATGTAAATAATCCTCATTAGTGCTTTTTCCATGAGTAGGTAACATAACTGAGACTGGAAGATGTGAGTATGTCCTTCATGACAGATGGATGATCTCCTGCAGCACCACAGACAGAAAAATGCACAATCCCCGTGCTCTCTGAAAAGAGCAGAAAAACGCTGCTGAGATAATCTTCAGGAGGAAGATTACCAATATTTAATTAAAAACACACCGAGCAGATGCTCTGACACTCTGCCAGGAAAACCCGCCATTACTTACACAACTTAAACTGTGCCTCAGCATGGGGACTGGAGGGAGCAGCACACGTGTGCAGGAACACCACCTGCAATTTGAGGGTACATGTAATTTTATCACCAATTTCCAGCTCCATGCTGAGGGTGCAGCCCTGGTTTGAGAATGTCAAGCAGACACTTCACTGAGCCCCCATTTAATGCTGCTTCCCAAGTACACATTTTTTCTTAAATTCGTGCAGAGTTTAAACTGAAACACATTTGCAACGTTAGGGATTGTGCAGAAAAACTCTTGAAGTCCTATTAATCTCCCCGCTGCAAATCACTATGGTAAATATTAGCAGTTATCAACAATGAGCACTTTTGCCCCATGAGCACCAGAACCTGCCTCTCCTCATTTCTCACTGCTGTCAGCCCAGTTGAGCATCTGAGGAGAGCAGCAACCTGAGGAGAGCAGCAGGCTGATGTTGGGGTGCTTCATGGCAGGGCCTGGGAAGAGCACAGACTCATCAAACGAATTCTGAAGGCTTAGGAGAAGCCAGATGTCTGGTTCCCACTGAGTGAAAACGTGTTGATAATGGATAAAAAATCAACACCTGCCATGGCAGGTGACTGATAATGGTGGAATACTGTAAGTGGTGTGATACATGAGCACAACTGAACACGTCATGAGAGTAGCTCGCTTTGAACTCAGGCAACTCATGCAATCATTGAGGTTGCAAAAGACCTCCAAGGTCAAGATCAATCTTTTACTAAATCCCACTATGCTCGCTAGGCATCACAAAGTGCCACGTCTACTTGTTTTTTGAACACTTCCAGGGATGGTGACTCCACCACCTCCCTAGGCTCCAATGCTTAACCCCAGTGAAGAAATTTTCCCCACTATCCAACCTGAACCCCCCTAGTGCAGCTTGGGGCCATTTCCTTTTGTCTTGTTACTTGGGAGGAGAGATTGGTCTCATATTGCCACAACCTCCTTCCAGGGAGTTGCAGAGAGCCTCCTTTTCTTGAGGCTGAACACTCCCAGCTCCCTCAGCTGCTCCTCATAGGATTTACCCTCTAGACCCTTAACCAGCTCTGTTGCCTTTCTCTGGACACAAAATACTTGGCATCATTTTGGATTAAAGGGAACCCCACAGCTGCCTGCTGCAATAAATCCTCGTGGAGAAAGTTCTGCTCTATCAGGAACATAGGTTATGCCTTCTCAAGCTACACATTTATCATGCTTTTAAATAAGCCAGCTCTGCTACCCTGGTGCAAGGGTGTACTTATTCCCAGGTTTAAGCCTGGAGCTTCTCTTCTATTGTCTATAACATTTCCTTAAAAGAGCAGTCATAAAAACTAAAGACATGTTGAAATCAGGCATTGGCCCAGATATGCTGTATATTCTAGTTTTAGTTTTCTATTTATACATTATGTGTTATATCCTTTACACTTAAAGAGTTTGATTTACTTCTTTTGCTGTTTGAAAATATTAAAAATTAAATTTGAAATGGCAGCCTAGGAAATCAGTGGCCTACAAGTCTAATATGTTATTCTTCCATTGACTGTGTTCAGCACTGCATGTATTTTTTTCCAAGAGCACTATAGCTTGTAAAGTTTCACTCTGCTCATTTTAAAAAAGGTTCCCTTTAGAAAACATTGTTCCAGGGAACCATAGTTTTAGAAAGACAAAGGACACCCCATATGATGTTAACTTTCAGAGCAATTTTATTCTGCATTTGGTAAAATCTGCAGATTTAAAAACTGCCTTTAAATCAATCAGTTTCCGGACAATTTGTGCCCTCATACTCCTATGACAATCTGGTCTTACAAGGTAAATAAACCTCACTCCAGTCATATGGCAGATGCATGTAACACATACCTAAAACTTCCTGGAGCACCAATGCATGACTTTCTATGGGATTAAGGGCAATGGTGGACATAATTTCTCCATGTTGCTTTAATTGCATTGCATTTCGTCTTGATATTTTTAGCTCTGTCCACAAAGTAATTATACTAATTTCTCCTGCAGGCCTCCCAGAACATGAGAATTCGTCTCTCTGCTCACCAGTGACCGAATCTGGCTGTGGTTGCCAAAGCCAGCTCTCTCATAGAGGTGGACAGGGGAGGCACCTGCTCACACCGCGCCCGAGCTCAGCAGCAGGTAAGCGAGCTGCCAGCGAGATAAAGGCGGGGTGGGAATGGTTCAGCTGAGGACACACCGCAATGCCAAGGGAGCAGCTGCCTGGGAAGGTCACTGGCCTCGCAGCGAGCTGGCAGCTCTTGGGCAGCGCATGTGCTCTGGTGGGCCGGAGGCGACTCCAGCGGGCAGGGAAGGTGGTGGGTGCAGGACGGACCCTCTTTCTGTGCACACCGACTACCGCGGCTGCCAAGGCACCAGCCAAGGGCTGCCCTCGACCCTGCGTGACCGCGGCACGGCCACCGCTGGGGCTGCGGATCCGCGCAGCCGGGCAGAGCCCGCCCGAGGAGCAGCTAGAGCTGATCCACCACACCGCAAGGGAGCGCCTGCCGCGGACAAAGCGCCCCGAGGCGCAACCAGACGGCCGGAGCCCCTGGGGAAGAAGGGGCCAAGGCTCGAGGTCCGGCCGAGCCCGGGAGACGGAGCCGGACCCCGCGGCGAGCCCGGCCGGCAGCCGCAGCTCCGTCTGAGCGCGGGGCCACGTGCGCAGGCGGCGCCGGCCGCGGGGCAGCGGCGCCACCTCCCGGGCGAGGGCGGGAACTGCGCTGGGCCCGGCCCGGCGGCGCCGCCGCAGCCGCGGGCACGGAGAGCGCGGGGCCCGGGCCGGCGGCAGTGGCGTTCACGGGGAGCGGCTGGCGCCGCAGGCGGTGCGGTGCCGCAGACGCGAGTGAACAGTATATGGAGATGGCTAGGAAGAATTGCGGCAATGCTCTCGTCAAAGAGGCCTGGCGGGCGCATGAGCAGCCAGGCGGTAGCGTGGCCGAGTGGTCTAAGGCGCTGGATTTAGGCTCCAGTCATTTCGATGGCGTGGGTTCGAATCCCACCGCTGCCAAGTTGTTTTGCCCCCGCGGCGGCGGCTCCTTTTCGCCACCCGATCAGCGGGAGCGGAGGATCCGCCGGCGGCGCGGCCCGGGGCCGGAACGGTGCGAGCGGCGCGGCCCGGGCCGGGCACGGCACCCAGCGGGCCGTGCGTGCTGCGGGTTGTCGGTCACAGCCATTAAAATCAATATTAGAAAGTTGTGATATGAACTAAGGAAAAAGGATAATCGGCTGTGTCATCAAGTGTCTCTCGGTTCAAGGACAACACGAAAACCACTGTAATTTTCAGTGGTTCTGCCTTTCCGTGCTGCTTTTGGGTTACAGCACCCCGACCTGCGGGCCTGGCCCCTGGGAGGTGCCAGTGTTCGCACCCTTTCCAGAATTCTCCAATCCATCCATGATTACTCCCCGCCAGACCATGATTTCTTAAGCTCTCATCCTTAGTCCTTTCCCAAGCTCTCTAGTGATTGCATCTTGCTCTTGGTTGTTCCATCTCCATGTTACAGGTTGGAAAGATGCAGAGGGGAAGGAGATTTCTCTGAGAAATTCTCACAGTGAGTGGTGGATGGGAAGAAGCTGGAGCCTCCCAGAGCTTTAGCTGAACAGTAATGTGAAAGGCACATTGTTCACTTCAGCTGCTGCAGGGATTTGCTCAGTACAACTTCTGTACTTAACAAATTTGGCGCCAAAACAGACTTGTGCTTTAAGTTCAACTGGGGAGCAACTGAGCTGTGTTAGTTGTTGCCCTTAGCTATAGGAGGTGAAGGAAGCTGTACAAAGATCTGTGCAACCCATAGTGGCAGATTCCTCTACTGTGACATAAATACACTTAACTAATGTAATTTACTTAGTAGCTTCCAGTTTAACTAAAATACCCAGTTTTGACCCATGAAAAACCCCTACCAGCACATACCTGCAGCTCTGTGCCAGGGGCACGGTAGGGAGCAGTTTTGGGACATTGTGCAGAGGAACAGCAGGGACTTTAGCAATGTTTCAAGTACACTTTTATTTTCCCTTAGATGTGGTGCTAGAGCTAATTCATGAAATCAGACAATGTGAAGTCTCTGTAGACCTGGTGTGTGTTATTTGCAGTAATCTGTTCTCTCTGTGCCTTTGCTTGTTCCTCTGTTCCCCAAGGTAGTGAGCCATGACAGAAGCTGTGGTCAGTCTTTCTCCTTATTTCAGCCATTTTTCTTCACTGGTGAAGTACTGCAGGCTGTCTGCAGCTCTTGCTCTTTCTGCAGGTTCTCAGTTACTTCAGCAATCAATTTGAAAGTTGTTGTTTTGGTTTGAAATAGAGGCAACAATCTTGACTCTGGTTGTGTTTTGGTGATTTGGCAATTATTGTTTACTGTATTTTTATTTCTCAGGTCCAGCCACTCATCTGTAATGATTTTGTTTGCATATTTAAAAGTAGCTACCTGTTTGTTGCACTGTGCCAGTAATTATTGTGGAGGTTAGAATGATCTGGGTAGCAATGCTGTGACTGTGCAGTTTATGCAGGTCAGTGTTGTCTTTCTTTTAAAAAATGCAGAACTGAAAGGCTATCAAGTTTTAAAGAAAGAAAAAACAAAATTAAAGTAATAATAAAAGTAAGCAAAATATTGAGGAAGAGTTGGTAATTCGAAGGCTGTGGTCTGGAGTCCATGTAGTGGTCCACAGAATCAGCAAAGTTAAACTTCAGTGGGCGGTACCCCAGCTGAGCCCGTGCCTTGTCTATTTTAAATGTGTGAGTTACAGAAATGTTCATAACCTGCAGGGTAAAAGAATCAACATACAAAGGTATGACTACACAGGCAACTGGAACAAACTGTAAAGCAAAGACACTGTTAAAGGAAATGTAAAATACAAAAAACCCCACAACATTATATCAATGTCCCATAAGTATTGCACACATTATTTTTAAAACTGTCCACTAAAAAAGAGATTCTTGAAAGCACAAAGAGACATTAAAAGATGCAAAACAGAATCTGTAAATGTCCACAGAAATGTTCTGCAAATGTTCTCTTGCTTAGCTACTCAAAGAGGCAGATCAAAGCCTTCTCGTAGGTGCCTAAAGGCCCAGCCAAGTACAGGATACTGACCCTTGGAAGAGAGGAGCTGAAGAAACCTCTCCCAGATTGCAAACAGCTTTTCAAAAATCTTGGCAACCAAGCACAATACATTGCCTAAATTGTACACAATGCATGTATTTGCCCTGGAAACTGGAGGCTGAAGTAGCACTGGGTGGATTTTACGTTCAACTGACTTAAAGTCTCCCTCATATTAACATATAGGGATTCCATGGGAATTAAGAGAACTTTACAAACACAGACTTTACCTCATTTCTGGTCAGCAGAGGGGGCAGGTCAACAATTGGTCTCAGAAGTGAATGAAGGTGTTCCATGAGTGTGGCTGCATAACAAAAGAGGTAAGAACAGTGAATTGCTTTGCCATTGTGACTGTGACATATCTCACACTGTAAATGCTCACAAAGGATAATCACAGACCTGAGAACTCAGGGCACATTACTAACACCATCAGGACTACTGCTCACAAGGGGCTGGATTTATTCTTAATTATTGTGCTTGTGGGAAAAGGATTTGGAAAAGGGAAAAGGTTGGGCACAGATCTAGTGAAAAGGTCAGTGTGGCTTCATAAAAAATATGGCAACCGAGAACTCTTGGATTCTGTCTGAGCTGTATGGGGGGGTTGATTCTGGAGAGAGCAAATAATTTACCTGTGCAGCAAAGCAGATACTCTTCAACATGTTTCATAAAGTCATTAACTTTTACATTTAACTTTTTGTGTCATTAACTCCACAAAGTTTTACATCTGTTAGGTCCTACATAAAACCTGTTTTAGTGGGACTTGAGTAAGAGATATCTGATTTCAACATACTGCACAGAGGTGAATTTTACACTGCTGAATGCTAGGTGAGCACACATCATGTTATTTTTATACATGAAAATTAAAATTGTGGGCAAATAAACTAAAACAATATTATATTACAGATAGAAATGAGGGTAGCATGAACAGGAAAGAGAAATGTTGATAAAATATTTTACCTGATGCATAGACTAAGCAAGTAGGAATGCGTATCCATGGCTTACTGCAGCCTAATCTTTCAAACTGAAAAAGATTTAAAAACAATGACAAATCCCAGAAACTTCAAACAAGTTGTAAGTTTCAATATAGAAGATATGTATGGAAATATTTACTGTTAAAACAGAAAAATCATGGCTCTTAGTATTTACTGTTTTTCATTTTTAAGGAGATGCCAGCTAAATGTCACCCACAGATACTATGTCATTTTCCTATCTTAAAAGAAGGAAAGAAATTATAATAATTAATCAAAATGTCATGGTGTGCTGATACCTAATTTAACATCATGACGTGTTTATGGTTTTGAGCCTATCATTAACAACAACATACTATTTTTAAATAATGAACAGATGAATACTTGAGACTTATATTTTATGTCCATTATTCCAATCTGCAAGCCCCAAAAATGAAGACAGTAACAGGTCAGGACAGGGTGCTGATGTAGATTGTCCTTTGGTCTCAGGGAAGGCAGTTGCTTTAATGCAGTATTTTGGGTGGGATTTGCTATGCTGAAATTCAAGCAGGAATTAAACCCACATTCTGAGAGTTCCATGTGGAACTCTCACACCCAAAGCAAACATACAAAATGTAGCATGCACACAAAAGCTGGAGTTGTATACAGTTAAATGAATGTACTTGGAAATCAGTATTGCACGTACAAGTGGAGTTAGCCATTCAAAAAGGTTGGATTTTTCACCATCATGGATGAAATACACCTGGCCACTCTGTTAAAGAGGTAGAGAAGAGACAAGTCAGTAAAAATAGTACTGCATATATATTGACTTCTTTTTCTTTATCTCACCCCTAATGAATAGCTTAAAAATAATACAGCAATATCCACTGGCAAATGAGATATGTGGTGGTTTTACTGTGTACTTACAGCTCTGAAGTTCTTTTCAGGGGTGAGAGCATCAGCAGCTAGAATATGAGCTTGTACAAAATTCTCTACATGTATCCAGTTCATTTGAACACTAGGATCTGCAAACTTGAAGCTAAGTAGCCTTCTCTCAATAATCTTCTGTAGATATAAACAAACATGAAACCATTAAAAAATGGGGTTTAGAATGAGGTAAAGTGTACTTTCTTGTCCAGCTAAATGTAGGTTTAGCTCTATTTCAAAAAAATGAAATACATAAATAAATTAAAAATATTCAAGGAGCTGCTCATGTGAAAATGTCAAAAGATGTATTGCAAATATGTCCTGAATTTATAAATAAATACAAGTACATTCTAGGGATAAGTAAAATATTGTATGGAAAGGTAAGATACAGTTCTGAGTGGCTCAAAAGCATTCACTAAATTGCATCAAATTTATCAAATACCTTTGGCTAGGAAATCAAATGCACTCTGGCTGGAAGGAAAGCATCCCAGTTTTCATTGAGCAAGTAAATTTTAGAAACTACTAAATATGACATTTACATAATGCCTTAAAATTGGCTCAAAACAAATAAGCTCAAAATCAAATAGAAACTTTAAAATATTATATTTTTAAAGGGGCTAAAAAAAAAATCTCAGATTTAACTAAAATGACATTTTCCATTCTCAAAATTATTTACAAAATGATAAAGTATATTTTGGCTAACTAGTATTATTTCCTACCTCAGCCATAAACCAAAAATATCTATTATGTGGTCCACTTGAATCTATTATTTCCTGAAAGCTGTGTGTAACTTTATTTTACCCTAATTCTTTTAAAATAACTGGCTCACAGAATTCTACAGGGATCATGTTCTAAATGTCATGTGTTAGCCCTGCAGTTGAAAAGCAAGAGAAAAAGGGTAAAAGGTGAACACCTCAGCTGCTGCCCTTCAGTAGCCTGTTGTACCAGAGGGTGCTTCCAACTCTGGAACCTGCTTCATTTGACAGTGAAAGCTGTTAATAGTTGAGACTGGAAATAAGATATTTTGCTGTATCTCTTTTCATTAATATTTAAAACCATTTGGTGTAAGTTGCATGTAAACAGACATTTGAAATACCATGGATTGGCCTGAATCTTAAAGTAATCATTGAATTATAAAGCTGGATTTTCAAGTGTTTGTATTTAAAAAAAAAAAAAAAAAAGCTTTTGCATCTACATTTTACAGATATGCTTGTTAAAAAAAGTTAAAATATCCTCAGCAGACAATTGAATTGTTGAATTGCTACCCAATAAGATCAGTCAATTTATAACACAAATAAGTGATGCTCCTTTCAGCTTTTTACCCATATCATAGAAAACTCTGCTGGTTAAAAAAATTCAGATTACATACTGCTAGCCTTGGCAAGTGTCTCTGCTCTTCTGGTCCATAGATTCCTGGTGGGCGAAGAACACACGTGTGGAGTATTCCACCTCCTAGAACATGGGAAAAGATCATTCTTAAGAGACCTTCACATCACTACATGGGATCTTTGCTTGGATGAGCCAAAGGCTGCAGCAGCAGAACTTACTCTAAATTCATTTTACTACCTTAAGAAACAATACATAACAAAAGGTGCTGCATTTGTAGTTGGATATTAACACAGGAGAATCAGAGCATGAAAAATAGCAAGATAAGATTCAGAGAAGTCCTGCAAGCATAGTTGTGTTCATAGAAAATATCAGATATTTAAAAACCTCTTTCTAATCAGTCCTGTGTCCCTGTGCCAGAGCAGTGAATGAATGTGTTGTCTGTGGGGATGAGTTTGCTGAAATGAGCAGGTTGTTTGAAAATATATTGGATGGTGGAATGAAACCAACTAATCCCACACAGAATTATTGATGGGAAGCAGTGACCTGTTAGCAGTACAAGGTGGAGCTGAAAGGTTCCCTCAACAGCAGGTACAGTTCCCACTGGAGTGAGGTAGGAGCTCTGGGCAATTCCAATGGGATCATAACAATCAAATCTTCCCATGTACATTGGTTGGCTGTTTCATCATCTGCTAATAACTGTTATTAACAGTAATTGTAAACATTTAAAATACTCAGTCCTGTTATGGCACAGGCTCAAAATGGGATATTTGGAACACTGACTAGTTCTATTTCTTTGACAAATTGCTCCTGAAATTAGGAGGGGCTTTGATGTGAAGAGGTGCTAAGGAAATCAAGGGGCAAAAACCCTTTTCTTATTTTAAACAAAATAATTTTGTTGGGATGGAGTTCCCACCATGGATTTTCTATCTGTTACAGCCCTCTGCAAGTATCAAGTGAAGAGTCTTTTCTGTAAGTTCTCCCCAGCTAAATTTAGCTCAGTATCACTAGGTCACATAGAATCATGTTGCACTTTACATTAATTTGTTTTGCACTGGCAGTTATAGTATCTCACAGGTGAGTTTAAGTATTCAAGTGTATAACTGGCTTCCTCAACATGGAAAACTTTGGGAAGCACTAATAAATAATTCCAGGCTCTAGGCTCAGGTAGCTACTTCAGATTTTAATATATAACTTGAGGGGGTGTGTGGTATGTAACAATCAGCATTTGTCTTTTACTTATGTTGCTGAGACAGTGACATTAAACACTTGTTTTTGTTTAATTTATAGATGTCTTAATATTTTTCATTAACATACTGAACTTACTGCTACCATGCTAAAACCTTTTACAGACATTGTGGAAACTTAAAACCAATTAAAAGTAATTTTAAAATGAAAATACTTAAATTTATGAGAGGGGGTTGGTAACTTAATTTCATAACTGCTGGGCAATCTTGTCCACAAAGGATTGATACAAGACACAGGATTTTAGGGAGGAACAAGAAGAGGAGGAATAAATTCTACTATGAATTCATACTCAGACAAAAGTACCTGCTAGGGAAGCTCCATTAGCTGCTAGTACCATTTGTTCTGCAATTGATTTGGTTCTGGAATAATGATCAACAAGCTACAGAGAAAAAGCAAACACATTTGTATCAGTTCCTGGAATGACAGGACAGAGAGACATCTCTTCTTCAATAGATTTTACTTAGCAGATGGCAACAAATACCTCAAAATACAGAAGTTGTGGGGTATTAGGTTCAAGATAAAACACATGAATATTGCTAGGATAAGGAAGCATTTTTGTGTATGCAAATCTGGTTAATGTATTTCAGCACATTTGAGAAGCAATAAATATATGTATGCTTTAAATGCTGCCAGGAATGTAATTGATCACTACCTTGTAATCTGGATTTCTTCTTCAGGTAACAGAAAAGTCAAACACCAAGTTTTGAAGTCATTACACTGAAGTATCTGGTCTAAAGTATCCTGCTCACTTCCATGTGGCATTGTCCCAGAGAAAATGTTATTTTTAAATGTTATTTAAAATATTTATATTTTATCTCCATCTCTACTTCTTGAAAGACTGTGAAGTACTTGATGGAGAGAGGAGGGACACAAAAAACAACGTGTATGCAAAGCAGCCAGAAGTACTTTCTCTTTTTAAATTAAATGCAATAAAACCATATAAAAATAGGCTGCTTTTCTAGATCAACTCTACCTTGAATATATGTCATCCTCTAAGGGAAAACCAGAAAAATCATGTAGATAATAAATAGCTAAAGAGGCACTAAGCCATATAACAGAATCTTCATGTCCAGATGGAATATCCTTGATGTTAATGTGTCATTAAAACTCCAGGCTTTTTCAGAAACATGGAAGTAAACAGAGGAATTTGAAAATACAATACAACAAAATACCTTGTCAATTGGGAAATATTGCAAAGATTCCTCATCTCCATCTTCAATAGGAAGCCCTCCAAACACCACATTCACTGAGCTGGTGTACACCAGCCGAGGGATGTTTTGTTGTTTGCAGGCTGTAGCAATGAATAAAGTCAATTACTTCAGTGGAAAATTATCTGGGAAAAAAAATTTGTGTGACATTTTTTCTAAAAAGAAAAAAAGGTTAAAAACTACAGTGCTGGCTCTCATATCACAACTCGTAGTAGAATTGAGCATAAACCCCCCCTGGGATGTAATTCCTCATTTTCTGCCTCAATGTAAAAGTACTTGGTAACAAATGAAGTGTGCCAAAAAGGCCAACTGGCTTTCTCTAAATGGGATGTGATGTTTGATATGCTGTACTAACCCCCAATGGCACAATTAAATACCTACCATTAAGGATGAATCTTGTTCCATTAATGTTTACTGTTTCAATCTCTTTTTTATGCAACTAGGAAAAGAAAAAAAATAATTTAGTGCATTTTTTAGTAATATTACATAGTCAGTTCAATTGGGGGATGTTATAAATGTCCCCAAATAAACATAATTTATTGCTTTAATTGTTAAAAATGTCATTTAGACTGCTGTTTCAGACTTAAAGAAGTCTAATCATTAGTTTTAAACTATACCTGTGTTTTTCTTGTATTTTTACACTAGTCTGCTTGAAGCAAAGAAAACTGTAGTGCTTCTAAAAATATATGTCCAGTTATTATGTATCTTGCAGCAGTGTGTTAAATATCTGTATTTCAGTAGCACTTTAGTGACCAGTTGTGTCTAATCAGAGCAATTCCAATTATGCATTGCTCAGTGGCAAACAACTTTGAGTAAGCTGTTCTATCCAGACAGAGTAATTACTAAAGTTCTTCTTATTAAATAAAGTAAGAAAGGGGTGTGTATGTTTGTGGATGTGTGTGTGTGCACTTGTAACTATAATTATAAAATTGTGACTCAAGAGTCCTACATCAAGTGCATCTGTACAGCTTTTTACCAAATGGCAAACAATTAAAGACTTGAAATATTGTTATTGTTATAATTCAGATATATGAAATAATTTATAATTTCATTAAAGTTTTATTCCTCCTAGTGACCTTACACCTAGAAGATCCATGTGAATGTTTAGGGAAGAATCAGGATTTTGGGTGAACCAGCCTCCCATGTCCTTCCTTTTGTCTTCACAGTATTTCAGAACATTTCAATGCCATTTCCATCTCAAGCACCTTTTCAGGGTGCTGTAGAACCTCTAATGGAGAAGAAATCACTCTGCAGGCAGCCTGCTTGCAGCTGGCACTCCAGTTTGCACAGAGCAATTTACCAAAAGACCAGGGTAATATGAAGAGATGAAATCTGTCATGCAGTGTTACAGCATCAAAGTCTCTGCAGTCACAGAAAAAACCAAAACTGTGTGGGCTCACCTGCTCTGTTCCTGACATTCCATATGAAGCTACATGAAACACACAGTCAGCTCCTTGAAAGGCTTCCAATATGGCACTGTAATCTCTGATATCTGTCTGTAAGACATAAGAAAAGATATTTGGACATGAAATCAAAGCTGCAGGTGAGCATTTGTCATGCAGTGGGTTACCACAGAAGGAATCCATATATATATAAAGCTTATATAGAACTGTACCTGCTGTACAAATATCCTGGGACTCAAAACTGGGCACACCTCACTACTTGCTGATAATTATACTTTTCTTCCATAGAACCCAAAAGACTTTAAAGACATTCATTAAGGTTCACAGTAGTCCTGTGTTTATTCTACAGGTGGTTAAACTAAGGTCTGGATGAAGGCAGGATCCTGAGGAGTCAGGAGTGAAACTGCTTAGTGCTTTACAGGTTTCCCTGGCTTCGTCATTAAAAATCCTAAAATCCATTCACCAAAACTCATGTGGGATATTCACACAGTTAAAAAGGTTATTAAAATTTGAAATAATTGGCAATTAGATATTTGGATTCTGTGAAAACCAGTAAGACATTATGGAAAGGCAAATGAGCTAACTTAGACTGTTGGGAAAATATTATTTATCATACCTGGATCCACACCACTCCGTTGGGAATCATCCACAAAGGCTTGTGTATGTCACACAGAACAACAGAAGCTCCTATGTTTGCAAGAGCACATCCCAGCTTGTATCCACAATAGCCTCCCCCTCCTGTCACCACGGCTCTCATACTGATCTGATGGTGTGCTCTAGGGTGTTTGCTCTGTTTGGATTCAGAGTTTCGGCGATTGGGTGCTGCTGCTCCACTCATTTTTGGTTTTGTGTCAATGAAATAGTGCCTGGCACTACCAGATGCATGTAAAAATTCCTTCTACATGGTGAGAATTGCTCCATAGCACTCCTGGATGCAGACAATTTCAGGGAGTTTCATGTTGACAAGATCTATTCACAGCAGTAAAATCTGACTTTAATGCAGCCTGTTTAAGAGAGATAAAGACAAAAGCAAACCAAAATTTATAGTCCCCAATTTACTGCCAAGACAGACATCTGAGAGAAATGGTATTTCCAGCTTCTTTCTAAGTACCAGCAGCTGAACATAAATTAAGAATACACTGAGTTGTTATCATCGGCAGAGCTGGAGTTGAGATAGATGAGGATTTCATGAGGGAAGAGGGATGCCCGATCCTCTTGTTATAACTTTAGAAGGTGTATCAGAGAACAAGGCTATCAAATCCCTCGCTTTCAAGGGGAACTCAAATAAAATAGCTGCTATGCTATAGAAAGGGTAAAAAAACTGCATTAAGGAAAAAATAATAGTGAATCACTTATTTCCTGAACGTGGGGGTTCTTGCCCTTCCAGGGGCTCCTCACCGGCAGTCAGAACATTTCACAGGCTGTGCCTACCGACTCCCTCCGACACCTCGTCCCTGCCCCGGCCGCAATTAAACATTTAAAGCCACCCGAGCCCCGCCGGGGCTCTCTGCATCTCACTTGCAAATGGGCCGGGCGGCAGCGCAGGGACTCTGCAGGGCCCCGGCCCGTGCCCGGCCTCGGGCGGCTCCGTTGGGGCCGTTGGGGCCGCGGGCCGGGCACGGGCACCTCCAGCCTCCCCTCGGGGATCCGCAGCATCCCCGGCACCTCTGACATCCCACCGCATCCCCGGCACCTCTGAATCCCACCGCATCCCCGGTACCTCTGACATCCCACCGCATCCCCGGCACCTCTGACATCCCACCGCATCCCCGGCACCTCTGACATCCCACCGCATCCCCGGCACCTCTGACATCCCACCGCATCCCGCAGCACCTCTGACATCCCACCGCATCCCCGGTACCTCTGAATCCCACCGCATCCCCGGCACCTCTGACATCCCACCGCATCCCCGGTACCTCTGAATCCCACCGCATCCCCGGCACCTCTGACATCCCACCGCATCCCCGGTACCTCTGACATCCCACCGCATCCCCGGTACCTCTGAATCCCACCGCATCCCGCAGCACCTCTGACATCCCACCGCATCCCCGGTACCTCTGAATCCCACCGCATCCCCGGTACCTCTGACATCCCACCGCATCCCGCACACCTCTGAATCCCACCGCATCCCCGGCACCTCTCAGCCCGCAGCGCCTCTGACATCCCATAGCATCCCCACAGCACCCCTGGGTTCCACTCATCTGGCAGCAGCTTTTGGGATTGCACAGCTTTCCTGGGATATTGCCCATCCCACAGCATCCCTGGGATTCTGCTCATCTGGCAGCAGCTTTGGGATTGCACAGCTTTCCTGGGATATTGCTCATCCCACAGCATTCCTGGGATTCTGCTCATCATGCAGTATCCTTGTAGCCCACAGCATCCTGGGGATCTCACAGCATGTCGTGGTATTCCTGGGTTGCCAGAGCATCCCTGGGATCCCAGAGCATGCTGTGGTGGTTCTTACCTCCTGGTGTCTTCACACAGCTGTGACTGCTGCACAAGAGCATCCTGTCGGTAGCGAGGGCTCTGGCCACACTGAGGTACCTGCAGAACAGGTTGTTCAGGAAGAAAACACCACCTCCTGCCTACTGGTTGGACAGTCGGTGGCGGGACATTGCTCATAGAGATGCAGAACTTCTGAGACACCTGGAAAAACAGCAGAGTTCCCAAAGAGGCACAAATAAACCAATAATCATTAAGGTCCCTTTCCACCTGAGCCTCCTTGTGGTCATTTGAGCCTAGGAGGGTGTGAAAAGGGTCAGAAGCTGCCATTCCAGGCAGAAGTTAGGCTTTGAACACGTTTACCTCTTTTGTTACAGCTTTGCTATGTCTGAACATTCACATTAAATTTTAATTGCTTAAAGACACACTGCAGTTATGTTAGAGTAGGAGTAACTCAAGAGTCAGCTTTAACTGAGACTCAGTAAAGACCCACAGAAATAAGAGAGCTGGCTATTCCCAACTGGTACTGATGATTGTTTTAAAATCTCAAATACTGCATCTGTAAGAAAGATAAATCAATGTACTGAAGTCAATTATTGTTAATCAGTGCTGTTATAACAGTGATGTAAAAAGCATCCTACTCAAAATACCAAACCACAGGTTTGGTGTTACAGGACTGAAACAATGGGACTCCACAGGGACTTATAACCACAAAACCAGCGAATTCCTTGGTTAGTTCTCACTGAGGAGCATCCAAACAAGGTCAGAGACAGTATTTGGTTCAGATATTATTTATTATTGCATTGAAAGGATATTTGATTTACAAACACACATAATGATATTTATTACATTTTTAAAAAAGCTTTAGAACAACAAAACTACTTTACATAAATATGATTTTCATTCCTCTAATCACCTATTATTTATAAATATTTAATTTCCATATTTTTTGCACTGTTTCCCAGGTCTCTGTAATTCCTCAGGGTAACTGACAGTAGCTGTAGCCATGGCTTCATCAGAAGAGTTTAGGCACCCTTTTCTTCATTGGAGCTACTGGACTTGTTGCAGCACTGTTGTCCTGTGACAGTTCCTCTTCTTCCATCTTCTCACCCTCCTGAATTATCATTTTTAGAAAATGCTTCCCAGCATGAAACAATCACTTGATGAAGATCTATTAAAACTATTCCTGCACCCATTTGTGGTGAACTCCTTTGCTGTGTTGCTCTTGGGGAACATTTCCTGATACATCCTGTGTTTTCACTTCACTAGTTGTTTTTTGTTTGGGTTTTTTTTTCTTTTTCTTAACGAGGTCAGACAGGTGCCATCATAGTAATATGAATTGCAAAGTCCAGAGTGGCTAAGGAGTGAGGAATGTACTATGACCAAATAGTTAATACTCAAAAACAAAATGAGGTTTTCTGGAACAGATAAGTGGTTATTTGATTCTAGAAGAAAGAAAGAATGATCAAACTTAACAAACTGCCAAAAACAAGCGCCATTTTAAGGAAAGTGTGATCTTCTTGGCAGGTAGGTCTTGTTTTTAGATAATGATCCACAGAATCAGCAAATGAGAATTTCTTTGGTTTGTAACCGAGTTGATTTCTTGCCTTGTCTATTCGGAAAGTGTGAGTTACAGTGACATTCCACACCTGAAAGTCAAAAGGACAGTTATGGCAGTGACTTTAATATCTGATTTTCTAGAACTTGGATGAAAATACATCAACAGTGATACTACAATGGAAACAGAACAGAAAACAGAGCTGCAATGTAGACAGTCCAAACGGTGTATCACGTCCTTAATGAGAATTTGAGTCAGAAATATATAAGCATTATCTTTTTTTATATATTTACCTCATTCCTTGTCAAGAAAGGTGTAAAGCTAAAAACTGGCTTTAGTATCAGGTGCAGATATTCCATCACAGCAGCTGTGAAACAGAAATTACTTAATGAGACATCTGGATAACAATAAACTGAGACAATTCTGACATTATACATCCTGTAATTCCTACTGGTAGAAGGCACTGTTTAATTTATAAAGTACATGATGAGGCCTTTAAACTTTATCTTTATAATTAATACCACATGGCACAGATGATTATTCTCAATTAAAATGATGTTAAGTTAAATAATTCCTGCAGTTTGGGTCCCTCCATTTTATAAGACTATATAGCTTCATAGGAATAAAAAAAATTAAACAACCCATCACAATAATTAAGAATGTGTTATTTTTTTACCTGCTATATGAACCAGGAGAACAGGAATATGTATCCAAGGTTTCCTGTAGCCTAATTTTTCAAACTAAAAAAGGGTATATAAAGAAAGAATAACAGACAACTTATACCAAATTGAGGGAGTAAATGAGGCATGAAAGTGAAAAAAATAAAAGTGTTGATAAAACTTGTGTCTAAACTTTTTTTTTCCAGCTAGCCTTCCAGTCAATACAGGTAATAAGAAATGCAATTGAAGCCCACTACTCATTCTTTGGTGTCCACCTCCCACCCTTCATCTGCAATTGGACAGTAAAGGGGAATAAAAGGCCATTTCCAAGCGGGAAGTGACCCAGACTGGAATACTGAACTACACTTAAATACAGGCTCAATTTTCTGTCATTTTCTATGGTGGCATTGCAGGATCAAAACTTTGGTATGCTCCTAGAATCCCAGCCTGATATTTCTGAAAATATAGTGTTGTCCCTTTTTAGCTTCTAAGATTAGATTGTGAATGGGCTTCCCCTCTGTGCTGCAGCTGATGTGGGGACAAGGGATAAGCAATGGCTGTAAGAGTCCTGCCAGATGCCAGTGGCAGAGCTTGGCATGAACTGTGGGTTTGCTTCATGAAATGCTCTGTCCTGCAGCAGGTTCTGGACTTCCCAGCTAAATCCTCTCACAGCAATATGGCCAAACTCCACAGTTACACATACCCAAAACTTCCCTTAACACCAGTGGAACTTTGGGAAATGCAGGGAAAACAGGAGTGAGTTTAATGTTCAGTAATTCAGTAATTTATGTGCACTGAACTCCATTTAGTGGGTCTGGTGTGGCAGCCAGTGACAGGACTTGTGCCCACGTGGTGCTGGGAGCTGCAGGGCTGTGCAGTACGTACCAAAGGCACAATCCACTCAGAGAAGATGACATTTTCACCATCGTGGATGTAATAAGCCTGACCACTCTGGTAAAGAAGCAGAGAAAAACAGTGACAAAACTGTGCACAGGATGGCATTTTCTGTCTGTCTCATACCTACCTACCTGTCATGATTTTGTGAGCAAGTGCACAAGGTGAATGTACACAGAGGAGACTGCCCTCAGTGGCTTCACTGTGCTAGCCCACAGTGGTGGTGGAGCTCATGGTGATTAACCATGGTGTAGTGTAGATCAGAGCTCAGTTTCCCTGTGTGGTAGCCCAGCTGTTGGGGCATTATGTTCTTCATGATGTGCTGGGCACAGATTTATCTTTGTGAGTCCCACAGAAGGGGCAGCACTGATGGCATTTAACAAAAACAGCTCTGAGGTCGAGCTCCAGCTGTGCTCTGGATGAGGAGTCTCAAGCAAACCCGGGGCTCTGGGAATGACATCAATCTGAAACAGCAGCATGATTTCCAAGCACTGAACTAATTGAGAACACATGGAGAGGTGTTCACCTGTGTCAGTACCTGTTGTCTGTATGTTCCTACCAATCTAAATTAATTGGGACCTTCAGGAATGTGAAACATTGTCAGTTCTGTAATGCTTCACAGTCCTAAGACTGGTCTTGCAATTATTAAAAAATTGCTAAAACCAGTAGAACAAAAGGAAAAACCTCTAAAAATGGTCCATTAATTTTGTACATCTCTTTTTGGATTTTTCAGCTCTGAAAATTCAACTGGAACGCCTCAGAATGGTTGATCTAAATTTTATGCATCTAGGGTCAGAACCTATTTTGAAGAGAATAACAGGATATATAATTTGCATAATGGTGAATATATTAAGCTAGTTAAAAATACAGTTTTCTCCAGTAACCCAGAAAATTATGTGTTTTCAAACCAAACAAAAACATCATCAAAATATGAGTCAAATAAATATACTTGCATTTGCACTGTCTGTGTGCTTGTGGAACTACACACAGTTTTAGAGAATTTAGCATATGACTCTTTGGACACTCTTTGATCTCAAAACATCAAAAACTAAACCTGTTTGAGAACTCAAGCTAGGACACAATGATTATATTGTTTACTTACAGCTACATAGCCCTTCTCAGAGGTGAGAGCCTCAGCAGCCAGTAAATGAGCTTGCACTAGATTTCCTATGTGAACCCAGTTCATCTGAACTTTGTGATTCCCAAACTTGAAGTTAAAAAGTCTCCGCTGGATATTTATCTGTAGAAACAGAAAGCATGAGATAACTGCATTATTCCTTTATTATGCACTATAATATTGATTCTGTCTCAACCCAAATATTTGGAATTTGCTGTATTTGTGTACAATTACAGCACAAGAAACGTGTCATGAGAAAAAAACCAACTAGTAGGTGGTTTTGGAAATCAAAGATGGTTGCACTGATAAGTAGTGGCAAATATATAGTGACATTATATTTTTTGGCAGAAACTAAAGTGAATATTTAAAAGACAGTATTTCTATTAAATTATAGGGTTGCAAACCTAGTTCATTTACCATGGCATTTCAGCCTTCCACTTTTCCATTTCACTGAGAAGCCCAGCTCGATCCTGGCCCGCAGTGCTGGTTTCCTGCTATTTGTTACCCTGTCCCCAAACTTTCACCAAATTCCCACAGGAATGGTTAAGAACTGCAGTCAAGGTACTACCACTTGTGTTATGCCCTTACAACCACTTGTGGTGTCCTCCAGAGCTGAGTACAAAACACATACAGCTACTCGAGGCAGGTGCCGCTGCTCTTCTGGTCCGTAGATGCCCGGCGGGCGAAGCACACACGTGTGCAGCTTGTCCCCTCCTTGGAGAGAGAGCAACAGGTGACTGTCACACAGCTGGGAGGCAACATGTGGCTGACACATTCTGTCTGAATTTACACTGGCAAAATTAAGGCTCATTTTGACCATTCTGTGTGGTTCGGCTTCCTGGGAACTTGATTTGATTTCTATGTGACAGACCTGAGCTTAGCAGCCTGAAAAACCTCCCTGGGATTGCAAGAAGATCCCATTGGACAGTGCTTACAAATTGGTATTATCAGAACAGCTAATTATTCACAGGAGACAGGAATAGAAACAAGTAAATCCTTATTTCAGTTGAAATATACTATTGATAAATGAGCAGCCAGAGAAAAGAATGCCCATTAGCAATCCTAATGATAGAAAAGCCCCAAATGTTTTACATGTACCTTGGAGTAAAGTTCCATTAGCAGCAAGAACCATTTGGTCTGCAATTGCCTTGGTTCTGGAATAATGATTAAATTGCTATAAGGAAGCAGAATAAGATAATTATTCAATCTGTAAAGGCAAACTTACTGTTTATGCCTGACATTTCAATCTAGCCAACTCACAGATATCAGCTGAGCAAAACAAAACTAGAACTAGTAGGATTTAGTAAATATATAGTTTGTTTATCACAAAAACCAGACTAACACTTTAGTGGCATGAGTTTAGCTTCAGAGTGAATTTAAATCCATTCATATTTCCTTAATTCACTTTTAGTGCTGAATGTACTGAGAACAGTACAGTAAAACAACTTCTGCTCTCAGAACAGCCTTCACACAATCTACCCTTAGGGCACAGTAAATGCCACACCATCCCATGGACAAAGTACCTTTTCCAGTGGAAAATATGGTACAGTTTCTTCATCTCCTTCTTCAATAGGATTCCCTCCAAACACCACATTCACTGTACTGGTATATATCAGTCTGGGGATATTTCTTTGTTTGCAGACTACAGTGAGACACAAAATAAATTATTTTACAACAAAAATAAAGAGGGAAAAATAACTGAACTGGCAGATTTTCTTCTTGAAAACAAATATTACAATTATAGAAAAAAAAGTAGTATTTTAATTTTAATGTTACCTTATAATTTAATATAATATTATCTTCCATTCAGCTGGAATTTTTCATCCCAAATATGTGAATATTACACATTGTGCTCACCAAATGTTTCATGATGAGGTACCTATAACTATCATATCACTGGATTGCAGTCATAACTGGGTAGAGGAATTATCTTGATGGGGTAAAAATTCCTGCTTGAGAAACCTTTCTTAAAACATGTTCATTTTACAAATTGAATATAAAGAGATGAGTAAGAACATTTGTTGTGGTACAGCCCTTGGGGCAGTGCTGTGAGAAGCAGCCACTCCAGGGCTCCTGGGTTACCCTCAGTTCCATGAGCTGCCTCTTGCACCTCACTTAGAGGGAACACAAAGTGACAGGGGAGCTCTGCCCACATGCCACAAAACTTCCTTTGTCTCACTCTGTTCCTAAGTGACAAAGGATGTGTTAACAGGAAAACACACCCTGCTGGTGTACAACCAGCTGTGCTTTAAATACAAAGGAAATTAATGTTATTTGCAAAGCAAAGACTTAATTATGAATTCCAGTCTTGTGTAGCTAAGACATTGTAGCTAAATTCTGCTGCATATCTGTCATTGCAAACTTTAATAATGTAAATTTCCTTATAATTTAACAATATTCCTAAAGCTGAAGTAAATTAAAATGCAAACTCAGGGATTTTTTAGAATCTACAGAGCAGTCTGTCCTGCTGGTTCATTGGCTCATTTTGAAAATAATAAATGTTAATTATTGTTGTAAATATTTGGGAAAAAATACAAAAATAAGGTGTATTATTAAAATGATGATGAGCAGGTTCATGCTTTTCCCAGCATCTTGGTTTGCTGGGAGCCTATGGAAATGTAACATAAGTTTCTGTGGGTTTGGATCAGATGCAGAGAAAGAAAATCTAGGTACCTACCATCAATTATTATTTTTGTGCCTCCAACATTTATGGATTCAATCTGATCTTTCTTTTGAAGCTAGAAATAGAGTTTGCACAAGATTTAATTAATCAAACAAGTCACATTTACTATATGATTGTTACAATTGCCAGATCTAGAATAGCTGAGGTCTTTTTGTGATACATATTACAGTTTTGTCTGTCTGACATACAGTGATTTCTGGCAGCTCTCATTTTTATTGTCTTGTTTGGTGTATGAGCAAAGAAAGTTAAGTGAAAGATAAAATGCATCTAAAAGGAAATAATAATACTTCAATATTTTGTCACACCCCGGATAATTCATGATATAGAAACAAAAATTCTGGGCAGGGATTGTACTCCCTGGAAGCTTTCATGAGTTCTTGTTTCAGTGGCAATCTGTCCTGTTCCTAGAAATAAATTAGTAGCTTCATGACTTCTTTGATAACACCTTCTGTGACTATCACTGTCATTCAGCATAACATATTGATTGTGGTCTGTCTCCTCATGACTGAGTTCACAAGAAGAAAATGCATCAGTATTAGTTTTGGAGCAATGCTGTCCCTCTTCTTCAGGTCAGAGAAAAAGGCTATACCTTCTTATCCAAGATCTTAAAACTGTGATCTCATTTTTTAGAATATTTTGTAGTACATTACTTCCACACTTTGACTTTATTATTTAAGGAATACCTCCATTATTTCCTGTGTGGATGATTTGTCCTTTATAACAACTTCTGTCTGACATTAATATTGTAAAATTACATTCTTTGTCAAGTGCAGACAATTCTTTTTGTTCTCAAAAATAACCAAAGAAAACTTCAGGAAAATGGTACTTGCTTGTTCCAATCCTGACATTCCACATGCAGCTACATGGAAAACACAGTCAACCCCTTCACATGCTTTGAACACTGCTTCATAATCCCTCACATCACCCTGTAAAATGAGAAAAAAATGGATTTTTGACAGGGAGAGCTCCTTACATTCTCTATAGAACTGTATTAACTATGGCTAGTAAGGGAAATCTAAAGGTATTTTGGTCTGTTTTTCACATACTTAGCAACAATTAAATAAAATATTATGGACAGGAAGGAAAAAGCAATGACCAGGAATTTTGCCAGTATTTTGTTGCAAAACAAAGATGACTCTTGTTGGCTTTAATTATAATGCATATTTTCACACATAGTCCTGCAGCCTCCAGGCTGGCAAAACTTGTTCTACTTGAATGGGAGCAGCAAGTGCTCGAGGGCTGGAGAATCCAGCCCCAGGGACAATAAATCACAGCAGGAAGGGTTCAGCTCTTTGCCTTGGAATCACCAAATAATAAAACCCCGTTTCTGTTGGCACCTTGAGACATGATCTGTGCTGTCTTCACAAATGTCTTTTTATCCATCTAAGGATTATTTGGTGCACTGTATGATAACTTAAATTACAGTTTTGGACAAGGGTAAAAAACTCAGCACAATCTGTATGTATTTAATACTTTAGTGTACATTAGTGTATACTGTAATCACATTAATGAAATTCCATGTATAACTGAGCACACCTGTGTCTAGTATTAAATCCTGTGATGGGGTTAGAATATTGTATTGCATTTTTGTATACCAGGTGATACTGCATTAACAGTACTCCTCATATCTACATAACTGATAAAATAATCCCAAAAGAAACAACTGAAGGTAATATTAAAAGCTAATCTAATCAGTCTTTAACTCTCAATGTTTTTCTCCTGAGGTTGCCTCCTCTCCTAAAGCATTTCACAAAAACAGCTGCACTCCCCACCCTCAATGCAATGCTACAGGAGCTAACCAGTATAAACAATATTAGCCTTCTCCAATCACTACTCAAGGCTCAAACATCTGAAGTCACTTATTAATTCATTTACTAGAATTCCATAGTTCAGTTTTCCATGTAATTCTCCTACACTTTGTAATATTTATTCTTTTTAAATTGATTTATAAAAAACACTAGAAGTTTTTAGAAGATAATTTGAGAGATCTCAAGTCCCCTTTAGAAGATGTAAATTGCCATCAGTCCACAAACTTAAATCAAATTATGTGGACTTATAGCATTAACAAATCAAGCTTATGATGTTTGAATGGTTCCTCAATAATACTTTATCCCTCTTCCATATTCTGTAGAAGTTGTTTATGACATTGAACTTAAAAACATCCTGGATCAGACAAGCAGCTGTGAGAGGTTCTGGGAAATGTGTCCTCCACACATGGCAGTGAGCTGTCAAATCCTGGAAACCCCTTTTTCCAGACACAGTAATTCCTTGAACCGTTAAAATCAAGAAGAAGCAGGCTCATAAATGGGGGCTGCAGGAAGAGTGTGAACAGGGCAAGCAAATGTGATGCTTTCCCCCAGAATGCTCTTCTAGTCTTGAAGCATTTTCATTCAGATGATTTCTTAAGTTCAAATTAATTTATCTATTCAGCAGTCTCCAATGAAGGTAATTTTTTCTTGAGGCTTTGTACATGCCTTTTACCCACTGTATGAAAAACCACATCACTTTGTACTGAACTGGCTCCTCATTCCTGATGGCCCTTCCTTCCTGTACTGGAAGTGAACAATGCCACTCCCAGCCTGCAGAGCTCTCCTGCTCCTCACCTCTTTCCCAGCCTAGAAATCCCAGTTTTCTCAATCATTCTCTGCATGGCAATCATTCTGCATTCGTGATCCCTTTTACTGCCCTGTCTTGGCTCTTACCTTTTTACTTGAAATAATTCCCCTGAGCAGGAACCTTTGTCCCTTCACTGTTTCCATGGGGGCTGAATGGCACCTCTCAACAGAGCATCACCGGTGACCCCGAGACACTGGGACCCTGTTTGTCATCCCTTAATCTGGTACTTATGCATGCAAGGACCTTTTACTGCAGCTTCTTCTTGTCCTGAAAGGCTTTTCCATAAATGTATTAATCAAAGGTCCTTAAGAGGAAGCCTTGATAATGAGCATTAGACATGGAACTCCACCATACCTTGAAAAAATCCGCTCCGCTGGGAATTTCCCATTTAGGTTTCTGAACATCAAACAGCACAACAGCAATTCCAGAGCTAACGAGGGCACATCCCAGATTGTAGCCCAGGTAGCCTCCACCTCCTGTCACCAGTGTCCTGCTGCTCCTGGGAGCCAGCAGCCCAGCAGGCTCAGTCACTTGGCTCTCACAGGGTTGGCTGCTGTGGAGCTCTTCTGTGGGTCCCTCTAGCATCACGACTGCAACAGAGAAAATGTCCTGAAAATTCCTGCACAATGCTTTGAGGTCTGGGTAATTTCAATTATTTTCAGATTACAATACTCCCATACTAGCTTTATTATGTTAGTATGTTTAAAATGTATAAATTCATAAGTGTGATGATGGGCTTTTCTTTTCTTTTCCTCATATCCCTAGACCTCATATATAGAAATGAAATTACAGGATTTTAGAGCTGTTATAATTACCTAACCTTAACAGCTATGTTGGCATTTTTTAATACTTGGTTTAATCAAACATTTTATCCTTGAAAACTCATTAACTTCTGATATATTAATGCCAAATTGATGTTATCCTACTAGTCAGGAAAATAAGCCAAGACATTAGATAAGGAATATAAGAAAGAATTAATTCTATTTTAAAAATCAACTTTATTTCACATTTGGGTCTTCAGCAATGACAAAAATTTGTTACCATTTTAAGCTTTTCCAGTTCTATATTAAATATATTTCATTTTCTGTCCAGTTCTCACTAACTTTTGACCATATTATTCTCTGTAGGGCATTCATAGACAGCTAAATCAACAAGGGCAGAGGAGATAAGCCATATGTCCTGTGGGTTCATCTAGTTGGGAAAATTGATTAGAATACCACTCTAGGATAACAACTATTTGTGATATTCTTGTTATTTCATATGCTGGGTTTTAGATTTCAGACACAGGAAAGGATCATGGTGTTACATGGTTTGAACACCAAAGTCAGTTCACTCAGTTCAGTAAATTAAATGACATAACAGTGTAAAACACAAGCTCCTCATGTTGAAAAACATCCTGACATTTCAACAATGAAAAATAATCAATGTTTCAGAACAAAATTTAAATTACAACTAATGTAATACAACTAAAACAAATATGCTGTCCTGTTCAAGCAAGGAAACAAATTTGTATCTCAAGAGTATGCTATGCAGGAGTCTTAAGCCATATAAAATTCTTTTGCCTTGTGTTCTGAGAAAAAGCATCTTTTTATACACTATAAGGAGAAACAAAGTCAAGCTTATCACATATATTACAAAAAGGCTTTTGATAAATGGTATATATTTGAATACTTGTCATTAATATCTTCTTAGTTTTAAGTAAACTGGAGGTTGCATAAAAAAGTTTAAAGTTTTCTAGAAATCTCTTTCTTAAAAAGCACTAGTAACATTAGTATATTAATCTGCTTCATGGATTTAGAAAATTGTATTCAAATTTTGAACATAAGCAATTTTCTTTTTGAAAACGCTTATTTTCAGAATCAGTAACTTTCTTTTTTCTCTGAAATTTTAGGAGCTATTCTTATTTATCAATGCATTCTGCATGGTGAGCATAGTCACATCTCATGCAGCACATGCAGTGTGAATTGCTCTTAGTTCCCCTACTGTCATTTCAAATATCAGAAATGTTCTCATTACATCCCATAAAAAGTTAAAGCCAAACATATCAGGTTTTTAAAAATAGCTAAAGAAGTAGTAAGTACCCTTGGTAGAATGCTGCTGTCAGTGCTCTCCAGGCCTTCCTGTGCAGGTAGGAGGTGAGATGTCTCTGCTGGACAATTTGTGACTCAAGGGCATCAGGTGCTCTCGGGCAGACAGAGAGCTTCACGTGTGCTCAGGCCTTTTGCTGATCCTGCTCCTTTGTAGCTGCTGCTTGGCTGGGAGCCAAAAAAGGGCAGGGCTTAATTTGTACATAATTTACGTTCCATTTCAGGAAAAAAAAAATTAAATTCTGCACATCAGACCATTCTTAACAGGATGGTACCTCTCACTTACCTGGTAAAAGTGTAAGACACTACACAACACAAATACACCACTGGTACCATCATTCTGTAGATAAACTGCTAGAGAAGAAACAAAAATCCTGTTTGGCTGTGCAACTCAGCACTTTCATCCTGACTTCTCTGTCTCCATCCCCAACCCAATTTTGTATTTGCAGAGGGGCTTAACTGTAGGCACAAGGGTTGTTCTCTGACTTCCAAGATGAATGGAGGTAATAAACTACCTTGTACACAACAGAACAGGAAAAGGTGATGTACTGTTAAATAATGCATTTAAAATGAATGATGAATTAATGAAATGATTAATAATTATATATGTGCTCTGTCCTAAGATTTTAAAGCACTTTAAAAACATGTATGCTTTTGCAAATGAAACAATGAGAAGTCAAAGCCAACATTTTTAAATGGGTGTGTCTAAAATTAAGTCTCAAAACAGTAGTTAAGATGCTAAAGAAACACTCCCTCATCTAAATATAAATTACTACAATTTTCAGTGTTTGCATGTTAGAAATATCTCAAGTTCATAGGTAACCAATTACAATTTAAATGTAATTTAATGTTCATGTGCTGACAAGAACTCAAACTGACACCTAGGCAAATGTATTTTCATATATAATGTATGTTGTAAAGTCCCTATCACCAGAACCAGAATATTGTGCCTGTCAAATTAATCTGCACTTCTTGGATTGCTGAGTGAGTGACAAGATCAGCTCACAGTAAAATCCCCAAGAACACCAAACTGTCTGAGCTGTCCACAGCTTTTACCATTTAATGCAAGAAATAAAGTACCCATTCTATCCCTGAACTATTCCAGAACTCTTTCACAAGTCAAAGCAGCTTGTCAACTTATTCAAAGGATATCAATCCCCCACTCTTCAGTGAAATTTAACAAAGAACATTTTAACTTGTCTTTGGTTTCCACCTTGGCAAGTAGGGGACACCTCAGAGGAGTTTTCAGAACTATTTTGTACCTCTCCCGTTGTGCTTATTGTCTTACCTTTAGTGAAGAGGGATGGTCACATTTTATTCAATGCATTCTGCTAAGTATTTCTGAAAGAAACAGAAGCTAAAGTTACAAGGAGAAAAGCTGCTGCATTAAGATTGGAGCTTGCTTTTGGTCTTGAGTCACCACTCTATACTGCCTTTTTCTACTTTTTCTCCATTCATAGTTCATGTAGGCACATAGGAACAAACAAAACATCCAATACTTATAGCAAATACAACAGAAGGTGTCAGGGAGTTTATCCATTTATTTACAAGGATTAGGTCCACATTTCTGAAATGCTGTGTTGGCTTATCAAAATATTACTCACATCCAGACTGTAGAGCAATGTTGAAATGCAATTGCGCTGTTTCATGGAGGAACCCAGTCAGCTTACACAAGTTCATTTCAAATCACAAGCTGCCAGAGCCAAGCCTGAATTGAGCAAGGAGGATTTGGCATAAGGCAGACAAGACAATCTCTGTCCCCAGCATACAGAGCCTGGTCCCTGTGCTGGTTCTGCACACTGCTGGGCACTGGAGCCAGAGGGGATTCAAACCATGGCCCAGAAGGCAGATGTGTGAGACCAGGTCATTCAGGGGTCCTGTGAACTTCACAGCTCTGCACTCTCAGGGCCACAGAACAGGAGCTGTGCTCCAGTTGTGGGGTAACCTGAAAAATGGTTTTCAAGATCCTGTGCAGAAAGGAGCCTTTAACAGACTAACCAGAGCATGAAGATGTCGACAGAGGTGTGAGTTAAGATGACAGCCAGATATTTGGGGTGAGTCACAGGCAGGATGGGAGCTCTGGAGTGCCCAAGGGCAGAGGAATAGCAGAAAATCAGACTAAGCTCTCTCTTAAACCTACTCAAGGACAGGCTTTTGCTAATATACCTGCCATACAAAAAATACTCTCTCTTCAGTTGACTTATTAAACAATTCTGTATCTAAGCCCTACATTAGTAGAGTTGTCCAAGCTTTCTGTTGCACTTGTTCACACGCAGATGCCCCATCAGAGGTGCTGACACAGTCTGTGGTCTCAGAGTGGTAGGACTCATTTGGACAGTACACAGCACTGATCCCCTCTGCAGCCCCAGAGAAGTCTGGGCAGAGCTGTTGTGGGCTGTAAGTACTTTTGACTAAGGGAACTTATCTCTTTGTCACTACAAAAACAACTACCTTCATAACAAGGATGTCTAAAATGACAGAGAGTTGAGAGAAGGGAAGTGACAACAGTAAGATATTCACCCTTTATATGAGAAAAGACAGAAAATTTTAAAAAGCATTTAAATCAGGTTTCCAATGTTAACAGAAGAGAAAAAGAATAGACCTCTTCTCTAATTATCTTTAGCTGGGCATAGAATTTTTAGTCAAAAAAATAAATGATGGGATCTGAATTTAGGAAACAAAACTTCAGAATATGTTTCATATAACCAAATGCTAAACATTGGTAGATATCAAACATTTCTAAGGCATGAAGTCATTCTTAAAAAAGTTTACCAATACAATATTGATACAACAATATGCAAATGCAATATAAGATATGATAACAACATTCTTCACATTCCTTGCTAAGTTAGAGGAGTAGGACAGAGAGGCAAAGCAACTTACCCTTGTCATGCTCTAAGTCCAGGCCAGAAGGGAAAAGAAGATGCAGATCCTTATTCCTTAGCTGCAAAGCTAAGAGATCAGGTTCTTCTTAAATCCCTCAATTCTTCATTAACATACATAAATATTCTCACTCTATCCTTCCTTTTTCCTGTTTCTTTGTGTATTTGTGTTACAGTTCTGCATATTTCACTGTTTTCTCGTGGAAGGAGTAAAACACACATAAATAGACCCTTAGAATGTGCCCCATAAAATGCTTTTCAAATGACTTTGTTCTTATTTCCTTTGCATTCGTGGTTACTTTGCATGTTACACAGATTGATTTACAGGTCAAATGAAATGATAACTCTGAGCCTGCATTGCCAAGTCAGGATGGAATTACAGGAAGAAACAAAGCAACTTCTCACAGCAGCAACAAACATCCCTGTATCAGGCCTTGGGTCTTGTTAAAGAAGAGGACAGTTTATGCAATATTTGAAGGGAAGTAATACAAATGCATCATAAGTAAAAATACTGTGGTTACATTGTACTGAATAAAGGCACATTTCTATACAACTAGCAGGGATCACGGCTTGGCTTGCTACACATGGGAATCACAGAGAAAACAAAAGTGTTGAACAAACTATACAAATGCATGTTTGAAAGAAATTATAACACCAATTCCAATAGGTTTGTTATTTGCTAATTTTTACTCTAGAAAAGCCTTGGTACCAAGTTAGGAGTGGCCAGGGTGAGAGAGGCAGCCCATGTCACTGAGAGGATATAAACTTGTGGCTTACAAGGTCTGCCTGAACTACTTCCCAAATTCTGGGTAGAATTAGAATTTAAGATTCTAACTGAAGAAGTCTCAGTCAGAAATTATCAGACTCCTTATAAATTGCTTCTGCCAGCATATTCACTACCTCAAAGCTAAATTATCATTTTTGTAACAGAGACAGGGAAGGAAAAGGATATTTTCTGATACTGGCGATTTTCTGGAATTGTGTTTTCCCTTCTTCCTCTCTCTTCCTATTAATTATTTATTTAAACTAATCAGCAAGCAAACATCTCATAAGCATCTGTTTGAGATGGTTTCATAAAGGACCAAAGTTCAATGGAATGAAATATACATCTGATAAACATCTGATTTAGACTGCATTGAAGTGATTCCGTGAAAATTCCAGTGACTTAGTTGTATTAACACGTTTGGGTGCCTAAAGTCTTGGAAGTTTGTAGTTACAAATCTAGATACATGCTAACAGTAGCCACATGCTTATAAGGCACAGAGAAATTCGAACTGAACAGAATTCTAGAGGACACAACACACATTGCCATTACCTTCCTTTGAAGCAGCATGAGCTGCTGGGGGTGACTCAAATTCAGGATGCAGGAAATTGTTTCTATGCCAAGCTGTCCCCTGAAGCAGCTGTGGCTGAACCATGAATGAAATGAAGGAGTTCCTGAACTGCTAAGAGTTATGAACACCTGCACCAGTTAAACCTAGCTCAGCAGCTGCAAACTGGGAATTTTGACAGCACATGAGCTGCTCCACATGGAAGTTCCAACTCCTGCTGTGAAAGCAGCACTCTCCTGAAGGGGGTTGCACACCCATGTGGAGATAGCAACTAGTTCAGCCATTTGTCTTTAATTCATTGCACACAAATCAGCATATTCAGTGAGTCACAGCAATGACATGACTTACAAACAAGCTGGCAGAAAAGTATGCCTTTGGTCAATTACAAAACTCCTCTTTTATTATGTCTTGAATACAGTGGGTTGCATTCCAGCAGCACAAACCAGGAAAGCAAATGACACAGACCTGACAGATGGACAGCTGAATTCATTAACTGAGCATTACTCAGGTCCTCCCCATTGAGGCATCTCCTGAAAACATCTTCCTGGCTGAGCAGCCTGATGAGAGCAGGGAGGATGGGAGTTTCCAGGTAGGCAGTAAGGAGATGGAATCTCTATTTCAAAGGAAGGAGCTGCTCTGAGGAGGTAGCAGGGCTTGACCAGCCTGCAAGACCACAAGGCTTTGGCTGCACAGGGTAAACACTCTTACAAAAGAGGAGAACTTGGATGGGGTGTAATGGCTCAACACTGTAATACCTGACTGTTTTACAGCCTCTGTGCTTACAGAGATTCTAACAGCAACATCTGCTCCTTATTTTTCATTGCATTTTCTTCAACAGGAGGCTTAGAAGCCCTTAGCTCACAGCACCAGCAAAGAGAAGGCTTCCTGAGTTCCCAACACCTACTGGAGTGTGAGATGATGCTCAGGAGAAGCAGAGAAACCACAGAGACAAACACTCAGCCCAGGCCAAAACAAACAGCTCAGTGATGAGTACTGATGTAGGCTGCACCAAATTTTGGGTTACAGATCCACTGACAATCAGCCAATGGAGACACTGGGTAAGTGCAACTGTTTTGGTAGAGTAAAACCTCTGACACCAAATATTGTACAGGGGGGAAAAGGCTCTAAATAGAGCTTTGACAATTGCAGTCTAACACAACAGACTGAAATATTCTGATGCTTACCCACATTTGCAAAATCCAACATGTTCATTATGATCTTTGCAAAGAGCCTCTGATACCCTTTAACCTGCATAAGTGTGTTTCCTTTTAAGTTCTTTTAAACTACTTTTATAGGAATATAAGAATCTATGCTACAGTACTGTGACATTTCTTAAATCCTCCAAGGAACAAATAAGAAACCCTTTTTTGGCAATACAGAAAGCTCATCCTTTCTACCTGGATTTAGTTTTAACATTTCTGTTAATATAAATCCTCATTTTATCAGTCATTATCATCTATACCCCAAACAGAAATGTAACTAATCCTATTAATTTACAATTAACATTTTCATATCAAATCATCTCAGCAGTTACACACATCCACAAATAAAATCACATAAAGTAATGCATAGCACAAAGCACGTTTAACTGCAACATTTTAGTAAAGGCTGGCACTAACATGGAAGGCAAGAGTCACCCAGGTCAGAGCATACAACACTAAATAGGTACATTGATGATAGAAGTAATTTTTAATTCTTTACAGAGACAAAAGAGATAAAGGGACAGAAAAGACCCACCTCCCATATCACACCATATCCAGTGGCACTCAGGAGATGTAAATGGCTCCTGAATAAATGCAGATCAAGTATCTTAATTTTGAAGTATGAATGCATTTTTATTATATTACATATATTAAACACCTGAATTTCTAACACTCTAAAAGGCAACAGTGAAAATCTAAAAAATAGTAGTGAGTTGTCATTACAGAAATCAGTAAAAATCAAGTATATTTCACGAATCAACTGATAGTGGCAAATATATTTTTAATCTTTCTAGACAGGAAATATGTAAGAACAGAATTGCTCAGCAGATAGGCAGTGCCTGGTTACACAAACACAAATAGGCTACATCAGCAAGAGTTGAAATAATTATTAGCAAAACATCTCTGTGCAAAAACATGAATTACAAACTTTGTTTTCTGTATTAAGGTTATTTCTTGAACTTTCTATGCAAAACTGGCATAAAGAATTACCTTCCTAACATCACAGCCATCTGTCTCATGTTAGGGATAATAAGCACCAGTAAAGAATTCTCAAACCAACAGATAAAAAAGGCAATTTAGACATACCAGCAACTAATTGAAGAAATTAATGATGCAGTAGAAGAGAAACAGAAGTTGTGACCCTGTATAATTACAGACACATACACTTTTAAAATTTCTATTAGCTATATTGAAAATTATCCTCTTTATTATATTTATAAAGTTTATTATATTTAAACTTTGTAGAGTTCAGGGCTTGATTTACTTTGAATCCTGCAAAATCTGTAAGTGGAGTCAGTGCAGCACTTATCATCTGCAACTTCTTGTCTTGCCAGCAGTTGTGACAACAAAGAAAATAAATCTGCTTGAAGCTGGAAGGCGTGAGCACACTTTGAAAAGAAGCAGGTTATGATGGTATGATTCCAAACCTCTTCAGCATCTTTTCTTCATCTCAAATTTAATCCTACAAGTGAAGCATATGAATACTTTTTAAAATACAACTCAAAATATATAAAAAGCATGGGCTCAGTGTCACCATTGACAAAAAGCAACGGAAAACCAATACAACTTAAAACTGAAAGTAATCAAGTTTCCTTACTTACATGTTTCATGGAGCTACAGTATTATGCACTTTCTGGAGAATTTTAACAGGAATGTTATATGGGGTTTTACTGAGGACTATCTCAGCTAAGAACTAAAATCACTCCAAATGTTTCCAGCTTTGGAAAAAGTCACTCCTATAAATAAATACATTTAATAAAATATTACCTTTCTACTGAAATACATGAACTATACATAAACTGTGATGCAAACGTGGTGACTGTTTACCTGAACATTGTTTTGAATACCAGAGTTGTCTTTTTGGTTTGTGTTCCAGTTTTCAAGCAATAACCTGTTTCAAAGAAAAACAAACTCCAAAGAATTACAGCAGTTTTTCACAGAGGCATAGAACACCTTGGAGTCTCGGTTTCGTCCTGTCCTTGGGTGACTTTTCACTGAGGAGCTACAATGCATTTTAAAGATCTTTGCAGGTACTTTTGCCTGCTATTCCTATTGAGTTGGTGCTTTCTGGTTCTGGACTGGCAGTCAGGAAGGGTAACAACGAAGAAACACAAAGATCAATATAATTTAATTGTCCTTCACTCCTATTCTAAATAATTCTCCAGGTCTATTTTTTTTACATAACAGACTGCGAGTCAGGTATTCTTGTCTTCATTCCATGAAATAATAAATACAAAGATTATTGATAAATACTCACCTCCAAGATTTTGCCTGCTTTAAAAAACTTCTACCTTTTGCTACTTCTTGAGTAAGTTTCTTTAAATCATCTCCTTCAAAGTAAGGAAAAACTGGTTTCTGAAAATAAAGTTAAAAAGTTTAACTTGGGCATATTTATTATTTTTTGTTTCACCAACTGAAATAACTGATCCTAAGCTCTAACCTTCCCTGCTTGCAGAGTTCTTGGTCTCACAAGGGGAGAGCAGAGCAAGCCTAGATTGAACCAGGTTCTGTTCCGTAACATTTTTCTGCTGTGGCAATGCCTGAGGTCTCATGTGCTAGGCAGCATATAAGGATTTTACTATTCAATGAAACACAAGATGGCAAGGATAAGAAGAAAGTAAAAGCTGAAGTTAGCTTAAAAGTCACATGTAGACATATGTATTTTTTACTTATCTTTCTCTTTGCACTAAGTATTCCTTCATGGGCTTGGGCACCTCACCAAGGCAGTTAGCAGAAAGCAAAAACAGATACCAAGATTTCTCTTTTTAGTTTCAATATTAAATATCTTAGAAGTTTTGTATTATTTTTTCTTACTGTTTTTCTTTTTTAGAGATTTCTCTACTGATGAAGAACTAAGTTGCAATGAAACAAAACAAACTGATTTATTTAACATACATCTTCATCATCCAGGCCCTCTGTCAATATTCTGTGTGCTGCTAATTGTCCATCTTCACCTCCAGAACTGCAGTGGAAGCGCCCTCCTGTTTGGGAAGCAAGCTTCTTCAGGAATTCAACAGCTCCTCTGTTAGCACAAAGTAGAAAGCTACTTATGAAAATTATTTTCCAAAAGCAACAGCAAAAGAATTTCTCAGAACTCCTCAAAAATATGACATCAAAACAAATAGACTGGAAGACATGATTATAAATTTCTGTATGAAATGTAGGCCATGTGGCAATTCCTTCTCCATTACCACCTTGGTAGCACAGAGTTCTGACAATAAAGTAGTCATTTTAAAAGATTTTGGGTTTTTTTGTTCTTGCAAAAGTATCATATACCTGTCTGCACAGCTAAAACAAATGGTGTGGATTTTAATATCTTGTTTCTTTCTCAATCTTTCAATTTCTTTCAAAATCAGACTGCAGCTGGTGTCTGGTTTTCCATCAGTCAACAGATACAGTGCCTCTACACCTTGGAAACTGAGAGCCTTCTGGAAAGCAGAAAATATGCTTAAAGAATTTGTACATTTATATGAAATGTTATACTTCAGAACAAAAACACCATTCCAATGATTAAGGTAGTTTTATATTTGTCACATCATTAACCAACTTAGTTTTGTCTTTTCATTTTCACTCATTAGGGAAGGAGATCGAGGATATAAATTTGAAAATTTAAGTAGGTAATTTGTAGCATAAGATAACATATTTATAAGCAGGGCATTGCCAAAAATTGACTCATTGAAATAAGAAAATTAACTGGTTTTGGAGACCTACTAACAAAGATTTTGACATCATATTTTATGGGAGTTAAAGTTGCTTAATGTCTGAAAATCAGGCTCACTAGGACTTGAATGAATATTGTGAAAATTTGCTAAAGAAGTTGATTCATTGTCTACACACATGCCTTGCAGCTCTACTGGACTTCATTCATGATGAATGCCATAACATTTATATAGAGATTGTGCAAGGATGTCTGGAAGAAGAATTGTTCATTAAAGGTAAAATTTCTTTCTTGATTCAAATTTTAAATCTTGTGAAACTGCAAGCTCAGTTTTAAGTTATTACTAGTTTCTACACTGAGAATTTTTATAGGAGAAAAATTTCTTCACCTTTTACTGAAGTTCAAGAATTGTACTCAAAACCCATGAGATTCCAACAAACACTTCTTATTTAAAATCCTGTTTGGGTCAGAGCAACATATCACAGCCACAGTTGTACACAAACATCACTTTGAGCAACTGGCTATTTTCCCCATCCAGTATTCTTTCCTTAAAAAAAAAACTTAGTATGATCAATAAATTTGACTATCTATTAGCCCTGGGGCCAGATACAGTGACTTGATTTCTAAACTGTTCAATGATATGCATGTAAAGATGTTGTACAATTTGCCATAATAATTTTGGCAGAATGTCACCAGTCAGGTGGAAGTGTTTTACCACCACAAGACAAGATGTGTTCTCCAAGCTGTGGCACACCAACCTGTAAAGCTGCAAGGATGCAGGAGCTCCCATGAGCATGGCATGTGGAAGCCCACTGCACAGCATCATGGCAGCTTTCATCAGTTGCCTCTACAAGATACTCTCTCCAACTCTCTGTATTTTCTGCAAATCTCAGCAGGTTAAACCTGAGGAGAAAGATGACCCACAACATTTAACCAATACCATGAGTCACTGTGGATAAGCCAGTTTTGAAGTAATTAAATAAATAAAAATTTAAAAAAACCAAACACAAGCACAACAGTAAAAAACAAACCAAACCAACCAAACCCCCTAACAAAAAGCCTCGTGTTGCATTAAGATGTTCAGCCTTGGAAGAGTCAAAAAGCATCTCTTACTTTGCATAAACAGAAAATCTATGCTGAGCCTAAAAGGGTAAACAACACCAGCCTACACCAGAGGTTCAGATTTTGGAGAGTTTAGAACCTAAAACTGGTAAAAGCAACAGAAAAAGCAGATCTTGTCACATGCACATTATACTCTAACATGCAATAATTACTCAAATTGTCTTTCAGTGCTGTATTACTGTAATTATTAAGCAATGTGATTACATAATAATAAGTGCAGATTTCAGTCTTTATCAGCAATTCACCATACCTGACTTCATTTTTTCTCAGCTGTTCCCAGATAAGGGAGGGAAGTTCTTTTGTGACAGATGGCAAATATGGGCCCATGGAACCAGATGTATCAATCAAAACACAGACATTTGCTTCTAAAATGGTACCAAACAATCTTCGACTTCCTGGGCCAGAACATTAAAACTAATTAAGAGTTATTATATAGCCTTATTTTATTGAGCATAATGTAAGTCTTCAGTTTTTTGGGGTAATTCTGGGCACATTTCCACATAATTAAGTCTAATCTATATGGCAATTAGGTAGTTAAAAGGTTAACAATAGAAAAATCTTTGGCCATTTCAAAACTAGCACTATCAAACATTAATTACTAGCTGATTGTAGCAATTTGCATTAAATAATTTGTAGTTCCTTTACAATCCAGCAAAAAATTAAACTGTTTCCCAAAAAGCTCTTTATGAGCAACAGAGAGATCAAAACAGTCTTCACCAGTAGTGATGCTGAACTTCTAAGCAGGGCACATTCTTAGCAAAACATGCAAAAAAGCTAATTTTGCTTGTATGTGTTACTGTATATATTCTGCTGATAGAAAGTTTCTGCTCTGTATTCACAAACACACAAAGACCAAAACTGAATTATTTGTTAGCAAGTGAGATGTTTATCAGCTGCACAGATGCTGAGTTCTCTTGCATTCCCAATAATAAGTTCTAAACTTTCAAAGAAATGCAAGACAGAGAATCCTTATTCACTTTGGAGGTTATAGATTTTTATTTATTTTGCCAGAAACAGCAGACAAGAATGTTTTTATACCTTGATGTTGTGCTTTACAGAAAACCAGAGTCACACCAGTACCTGAGAGAAGCCACTGCACTCTCTGGATGTAGCACTGCAGCACATTCTCCAGTTGTTCTGTGTAGCCTTCCAGTTCTTTAGGGTGAATCTGCAGATGTTTCACAACCCCCTGGAAAAATTCAGTTTGTACAAGAGCATCTTACTTCAGGAAATCTGAGCTCAGCTGCTACATATGCAATGTTGGCATTGGACATCAGGGAGATTTTTGTCTTTACATCTATGAAATATGGTAAGAAAAATCCTGTGACTCTGTTGCTTGCACTTAACTTTCTATGCTTCTCTCCCATCATTACACAAACTGAATCAAGATCCAAAATTTTCCCAGTTTCAACTCAAACGTGATTTTGGAAAGTTTTGCTTAAATTATAAAAATTATTTTTCATACTGTATGAGCAGAGGAGATGCTACATATTCTAAAGAACACACAGTTTGGACTTCAAACATGCTAAATGGTTTTTGTGGTGAATAAAAGACCTTCTCTAGCTTGCTAGTGGAAGTGTAATTTAGAAAGAACAGGGAAGAGTGGAGAGAACATCACACCAGAAAGCCAGAAACATCAATCAACATTCACTAAACAAATACAAAGCCTTTCAATAATGTAGGTACCCCACATCTGCAAAAACCTACATTGATTTCTGCACTGGGGAAGATAGAACAGTATTTTGCTGATACTTTCTTGTGCAGGCACTCCACAATTTTCTTCTGGTGGGTACAACCAAGCATCAGTCTAGGCAAATCCAATTTAAGCTTTTTAATACTGTACTTGGTCAGCCACTTGTAAGACAAACAAATAGAGCAATTGGTTGTTGGCAAATATTAGAACAGTTTAAGTAATTATATTATACAGAATCACAACGAACATTTACAGTAATTCAGATGGATAGTTCCAAAATGGCAATTTATTAGTGAGGAGAAAAATACCTCTTTGCTTGAACAGATTTCCTCTTCCTTTGGCAATGTGACAGAGCAAACAGATTTTCTTACACACACTGCCTTTGGATACCTCTGATATATTGTACCTATTTAAGAAAGGAACAAAATACCTAAAAAAAAATCAGTTATTTAAAAAAATTGTCACCTTCAAAAAAATTCTGAACCAAATCTTCTGTAATCAACTAAACCATGTTCACAGTGCTTTTCCTTGGAGCACCTTTGATCAAAAGATCCCAAGGGACTTTACAGAAGAAAAACCCAATTAAAAAAACAGGCAAAAAGTGCCACCCACCTGCACCCAAACTAAACATCTTTACCACTATTTGTAAGTGAAACTCTCTCCCACTCACTGTTCAAAGCACACTGGTTATCAGTGACTTACCATCCTGCCAGTTTTATTATACAAGTGCTGATAAGAAAAGGGCTTCACCCATCCCATCCTGATAACACATACCCACATTTCTTCCTTCTTCAGTGTAAAATATAGACACAGAAAGCTCTGCCTGCTTCCTGGGTTTGTGCTTTCCTTTATTCTCAGTCTGAGGCCATTCTTTTACTGTTTGTGCTGCAAGTAAATTATAGATAAAAAACCTCATTAATTTAGCTCAGCTGGATAAAACTGTTACATGAGAAGAACTCAACCCTGTTCTTCTCTTCATATATTCCTATTGCTACAGTTATAAATACTTCATTTTCTTTGACACTAATTAAGAAAAATCATATTACAGCACTACTTGAGAGGCTTTCATAGAAATGAAACCTTTACAAATACAGAAATTACCGTCAGGAAGAATGTCACAAGTGTTATTTTGAAAAAAAATAGGGGTTTGAACAAGCATAATATTTGTTGGAGAAATGAGTTAACTTTGTACAGAGCATCTCAGATACAAATATGAATCCAGATTTGTAAACACTGCTACATATCAACATTAGTGGATTTGAAGACTCAGATTCATTGTAAAGAAAAAAAATTGCAAATGTTAGAGATGATACAATGAAAAAACACAGGAAATGTTTTTAATGGAGAAGAAATTAATTGGGCTCTAAGAGACCATCAGGAACTGGAAGTTTAAGAGCTTTTCATACACCAGGAGCAGTTGGAAGAGTCAGCACTTCAGACATTGGTGTTTAACTTTTCCTTCATTAATAGATCATAAATAAATGAAGTGGAGCAGTATATGAATTAAAATGGGATCTAACAGATTTCATGGTAATATATACATTGAACTAATAACATAATAAATGTCTGAACTGCTGAGCCTTATGGTTTCAGGTATGGACACAATGGGGTTCTACTTTCCATCAGACACATTTGACATTTCCTGATAAAGGCCAGGTATTCAATCCTAGGACCTGGAAATCATTGCATAGCTGTGCAGAGTTCCTTCCTTGCACAGTGTAGAAGCAAATGAGATAAATTATTCATCCCAAAGGAATTCCAAAACAAGCACGATAGTTCCTATAAATCTGAATAAAGATTACAATTCCAGGTGTTTGTAAAATCTTAATTTAAATACTCTTTTTTAAACAAAACCCAAAGGCCACTGAAGACAAAATCTATACAGACCTGCTGGAATTCCTGCTCTGGCACTAGGAGGACGCCATGCCACTACTCTTACAGGAGGACTTCTCTCTGCACCATGGTTGTCTTTAATATCCTTCAGTACCTTTAATAACAAAAAAAAGTAAAAAGTGTTTCAGTTGGATCATAACTGCATGATTCTAACCTGGAACTATGTTTCTTTATTCTTGAATTCCTGCTTTACTCTGGCTTTGACAAATCCACAGACTGCCATGACAACCATTAATTTGCAGTTTCTTGCTGGGTTAAGTAACTCTAATTGCTGTGTTTTAATTATCTTGCCAATATCATTTGCTACCATAAACCTGAAGACTAACATTTACAGGGAGAGGAGTTTGGACCATTTTTGCCACCTGAAGGAGCAGTCTAGTATGGTAATGGCCTTGCTTTATAGAATACAGTATTTAGTATTTTCCTCAGCATTTTACTGACTTAAAAATCTAGTATTGACACCAGTAATTTCTCCTTTGGGTTTAGCTCATTCCTATTGGGGTTATGCAGTCTGCTAAACAACAGAAACCCCTGTTTAACCCTGCTGTAGGATAAACTTGCTATGACATTGAGCCTTCAAGCATCTGACATCTAATTTAACATACAGCTCTGCTATAAATATCACCAAACATCTACAGACAACCCCGTACTCCTTTTTTTAAAGTTTAATCCCTGCAAAACTATGCTCTATTGTTATCTCTGAGTAATTAGTTTCTCCTGCATTTGTGAAGAGATGTTGAGAGCATGTCACTTTTGATAAAACAGCCTGGAAGACCTACAAAGCCTTTGCAACATTCCCACACCTACATTCCCATTTCCTACATTCCCACACCTACAATGCCATTCCAAATTCAAAGATGAGAACTGAAAGTTCCTGCAAGCACTGGCCCTTTATGCATATTCCAGATGTGCACACCTACTCAAAACAGATGTATGAACAGTCAAAATGAACAAACACTAGCAAAATCCCAAGGGATTCAGTAATGCAGCTCCATGGAAATAAGCACAGCAGGCAGGAAAACAAATCCTGAATCCTGTTCTTGTTTTATGCTGGGTCTCTGTGAGGCCAAAGATATGCTACTGAGCTGCAGCTGCCTCATCTGTAAATGAGCAGAGCATCATAACATTCAGTACCTTCTAGAAAGACTTGTAAAATGGATGTAATTTGGTAAAGCACATTTCTGCTTTGCCTTTGTTCTGATTAAACATTATTTTGTAAGGTGAGAGGAAGGATTATTTAGACACCTTTTGACACTACAGTGTAGTTCCATTATAATTAATTTCTTAGTATGATGCACTTTTTGGTATATGTAGCATTTTGAATGCAAACATAGTTTCAAAGTACTATCACAGTTCTGCTCTTATTTCTTCAAATTTTCAGCTGAGCACTTCTCTCACCAAGAGGAACATCCAGTAGCTAGGTAGGATCTTTAATTAACCCAGAACATATTAAAAATGGGACCATTTCAAACCATTCTAGCCAGACTCACAGCTGTGGGTTTGGGAGATGACACCTTCTGGTTTTTTTTCCCTTTGTTCCTCACAAGCACATTTGAGAGTCCTTCTGGTGTGAGGGGTTTCACAGACTGATTGACTGAGCGTTGCTTTAAGGACTCCACAAGGAATGCACACTGAAATGGAAATCCACATTGCTTCACAATTCATATACATGGAATTTAAGGAAATGACATTTCAAAGACAGGTATTTTGTATTTACTACTATAATATTAAATAAAATTCCTATCTGATCATTCTTAACAGCTCTAACTGAACAGAAACCCTTTAATGCTGTGCTTGGTCAAACATGCTGTATGGAAACCCTTCCTGCTCAGGGCAAACAGACTAAGCCAAAAGGCAGCAGTGTGTACAGACCAAGGCTGGAACAAACTGGAAGATGGTGAACCAAGTATATGCAACTGTTAAATTATAACAATGCATTTTAAGGTGTCATTGAATCTATACCAGCTTTTCTTTTAAAAACGTCCAACTTCAGTGACTCAGACCTGCATTCAACAGGGTACTCAGCCCTCTGGACAAGGTTCTGAATGCAGATCTCTTTCTATTCACACTTTTAGAAGAAACAGCCACCACACTGCCAGGCAGTATACTGCCTCTGTTATTCTGTTTGGTGTCTTTGGAAAAAAGTGATGTGCATGGAATATGGTGAGATACAGTCTTGAGAAAATAACTCTTTCAGAATTGACAAAGCCATTGTGCTAATGACAAACCCTCCCTACAATAGGACTTACAAGAATGCAGTATTATTTATTTGTATACAACATATATAACTTCATTATAATAAAGAATTAATTTACTTGAAAGAATTCATCACAGGATTGGCAACAAAAAGGAGAATCACTTGAACTGTAAACTTGTATTTGGTATGGAATCATGGCTACTCCAACACCAGTCATTGCAGTGTTATTGTGCAACTGCTTTCTAGTCCTTATTTATTCTGTGGTCACTACTCTCACACTCTAGAACATTCCTGCCCTATGTAATTCATACCTTTTGGGAGTAGTTCTTTGCTTTTTCCATTTCAGATATAATACTGGTAATATCATCACTTTCAAGAATACCTGATGATCAAACAGATGCTAATTAGCACTTTTTTTTGAAGTGTACAAAGTAAGTATTTTTCAAAACGTACAACAATTTGTGCAACATGCTAAATACCAAAGGAGAGAATCAAAAAACCTTTGTTTCCTGAAAGCCTGATCACCTGGACCTATCAGTAACTATATTTTAAAGTATCCTTAAAAAGGCTAACAGAAAATAGTGAATTCAAATAAGAAAAAAAAACCCAAACAAATTCCTTCATTAAGGCTGCATTATAATATTCTGCAATGTGATTAAAGTCTCAATAAAACTATGACCTGTGTTTATATCTCAGTGCTAGTACAGCATCAGCATATCTTTAAAAAAAGTAAACGACTTGATTTGGGAATAAAAAAGCATTAATGCATATTATTTCAATAATGAAAAAGAAGTATGTGCTGACTTTCCATTGCTCATACCTGCTTCTCCAAACCAGTGAAATCTCCCACCTGCTGCCTGTACAATTTCTTTGAAAGCATTGGCAGTTTCTGTTGGGCTGGCATAGCGGGCTGGAATAATCCCACTGGAGTCAGTGCCCTCTGTCACACTGAACAGACAGACATGCAGCTGCAAATCAAAACCTGTGCAAGCCTCAGCCACATAAGCACTGATTGTGTGCTGTAAGACAGGAAAAAGAAACATCAGGGGTGGGCCTCTACCTCAGACAAGCTTCTATCCACTCCACTGGTTCCTGTAAAGATCCTCCCAGCTGGAGCAGTTCAGCACAGGAACTACCCTGAGCAGTCCAACGGCTCCTCAGTCCATGCAGACACACAACTGTTGTCACTACTGCTGCTCTCAGTGGCAACAGCTCTACTGCAGGCAAGAGGTGAGCTGGAGTAATTTGGGAACCAAAGACAGAGATTGTGGACATCAACCTAGCCATGCACTGAAGCAAAGCAGGGATGAAACTGTCCATTTGTCCCTCATTTTCTTGTCAGCCATATGGGCTTTAATGATTTCTTAGGTCTGCCCAGATTTTCCAAAGGTTTGGTAACAAAAGCAGGAGATACCTCACTGCACAAATGTAGAAACTCGAGGTTGTGCATGCAGCTTAATGGCCATGGAGCACATTCACTACAAATATGGATTCAAGCAAGAGATTAGTGGGATAAAAACAAGAGCTGTGTCTACATAACATGCTGTGGAGTTCCACTGGAAAATTATTTGTGTCTTTGTTCCCATGAGTTGTACAGAAATGATAAATTTAAAAAAAAAATCAGCTTGTTCAAACTCAGAAATCTGAAGTGAAACGATGTCCAGAGCTGGAGTGGGAAAGGAATCCTAAAAGCAATTTTCAATAATTCACACATAATTAATAACTGCTACCTCCAATACATGATTAACAATTGAAGAAATGGAAGTTTGGGATCCTGACAGTTGTGCTACCTTAGGTAGGTAAAGGAGGAATACTCTGCCAATGAACTGTGATGACTGGCCATAAGGGGAAAAAAGGAGAAAAATAATGTTGATATTAGTTTTGACAGGAACTTAGAGAAAAGTTGCCTTTTATGACACTCACTGTTTCCTGATCAGGTATTCCAGTGGTCAGCAGGTAGAGTCCCTGGGATTTGTGTTTATCTTTGTCTCTGAAGTCAACTTCCACAGCTCTTCTGAGTGCACTCATGAAATTCCTACTGCCCTTGCACTCCAAGCTCAACACCCACCTAAACCAAGATGTTTACAGCTCAAAGCAAGAAGAAACAAAAGCTTGTTTCTGCTCAAAACAATAAAGAGAACCAAGTATCTTAAATAACACTGCACTGGAGTCTAAAATTTTTGAAAATGACAGACAGCAAAACCAGATTATATAACAAATTATTTGTTTTGGTTTCTGGATTGCCAGCATGGCAAACTAGTTTTTAAAGTAAGATACAAAGCATAAAGAGGAAAGAATCCTCTCCTAATTTTATGTGGAAAAATATTAACATAGTAGAACTTACAGAAACAGAAATGAAACCAGAGGTATAATGAGAGCACAGAAGGTGTGACTCCACAAACAGAAACCTGGGATTTTTTCCAAAGCATGTGGGAAAAATTCTGTTGCTTAGCTCTGACATCCCAGTTGTATCTGAAGCAGTTTTCAATTCTTCATGCAACTTGTTCGTTCCTTACACAGACACTTCTGTATCTGTGTACATATTACATTATATATACATATAAAATACAAAGTCACCAAGCCTATTAACTTTTAAAACACTGTTTTCACAAGAAACCACTACGAACAATCAGTGTGGAACATGGCAGCCTATTTTTATAACATGATAAACTTATAGAATTTTTTAGTTTGCAATTTTTCTTTGTGAAATTCACATACACGGAATAATTATTTGATCCTACCTCCAAGCCTTTTCTAAGTTTTCTGGTTGGGAAGGAAGTAGTTCCTGCTGCCAAGGCACAATGTCACTCCCAAATCTTTCACAAAAAGATAACAGCAATTAATTTTCAGATTATGGTTTAGAATAAGCAAAAAGATAAAATAAATTCACCGAAGAAGAAAAATCTCATTTGGGGTATTACAGACATAAAACTGCCCAATGCCAACCATTTTCTATTTCAAACCATTTAATTATCCCCATTTATCCATCACCCAAGGTTTGTTTGATTTTCTTTCCTGAATAGGATCCTACATGAGCTGGGAAAATCTCAGTGGAAGGATTGTGAAAAAGGAACTCCAACCCTCAGCTGCTGCCAGTACTTCTCTTGTGAGGTAAGGGCTCTGTTCTCACACCATGTTAGGAACTCCATGGGCTTCTGGCTCCTACTTTTACCTGCCAGAAACCTGCCCAGCAGCTCTTAGCAGTTGTGCCACGTATTTCTGCCTGCCAGAGTTGAGTACAGAATTTTAACACCACAGTATATTAAACAGTATTGGAGTTACTGTGAAATTTAAAGGGTGCCCTCAGTACCTGAGTCATTAAATTCCTCTTCTGGTAAGTTTCTGACAGGTGAATTAATACTGTTATGAACAATACAGCAGGATGAGTATTTGTTACAGGTATGATGCAATCAGTTCCAGTGACCCTCACCCAGAACAGTGATTTTTAATTACCATCTGGTCTCCATATATCTGATTAATGCACTCACCTAATAAGGATCAGTGATAGTCTTGCAAATACTTCACTAAAAACCATCAAATACTAAAATATGCTTATTAGTAATTAGAGTCTCTCAGCATACTTCTTTCATTGCAATGCATTACAGTTATTTTAAAAGACTCTTCCATAGTTACTTACCCTATAATATTGAAGTGATCCTTATCTGACATTTGCTCCTCAAGTAAAAGTCGCAAAGAATGTTGGATATGAGAGATGTAGATAGAGTTTGTCACTGATATATCAACAAGTATAACCACCCTATATAAAAAAAATGCTATTCATTAAAAAAAAGATAAAAAAGTCTTATTTAATTATGTATTCTTATCTTCAGTGCACTCTAACTTGTCAGAGAAAGTATCTTCTACCTATGTATCAGAATGTATAAACACAGAATCTATATTTTAAAAAAATTCTGCAAAACATTAGGTGACTTAAAAAATAAAAATAGGAACAGTGATGGAAACTTCTATCTTTCCTAAACTAGGGAATAATCAGGGTGCTGGCTACTTGTAGTGCCATAATGGCTCCTGAACCCGGAACTTGGCTCCTTCTCCTTCCCAGTACTTGAGTATCTAAAACCCTCTTGAAATGTGTGGATGTTTGCCAGCAAGGAGAGTTGTTGGATTGTTCACTGGCCTTTCCCAGCCAACAATACAAGAACATATGGAATATTACTCCAAAGACAGAATTAAACTTCCTCTCAGCTCATCAGTGCCAGAGTGGATGCTCAGGTATGGACTGACTGATGTTATTGAGCATGTTACCTATTTAGAGCTGCTCAGCATGGTCAGAGTTAAGTCTTGCTTGCAGAGACAATGCAGGATGATCACATTTAATAGACAGGGAATAATTTGAGAGCAGTAGTTTTGAAAAGACCCATAGATGTGATGGACAGTCAGTGGCATGTGAGTTCCCAGCACAACACAGTGGCCAGATGGGCCAATTCAGTCCTTAATCAATGAGTAAAAAAAATCTATAGTGCTGGGTAGCTCAGCTACCTTCCTTTTGTCTGAAACTCCATAGTCAAGGTTTGTAAACAGGAAAAGGAGCAAATGTGCAATTGAGGTTGAGTAAGGCCCCAGACAAGATGTAAATAAACACTGTTCTCAAACACATTAAGACTTCAAATAAAAAAAAAAACAAAAAAAACAACCCCAAAACCAAATACAATACCTTCTTTCACAAACACTTCCCCATATTCTTCTGCTAGCCACAGAAAGCCAGTCAATTCGTTTCTCATAGATTCTTACCATTTTAGCAAGGAGTTTCTACGCATAAATAAAGAAAATTTATGTTAAAAATAAAAAGTTCAAGTCTTTTATTGCCACATGCTTAATACAGAAATAACATTAACAGCATAGTAATGAAAAAAAGTATTTTAAGTCATTTAGATAGCAATACCTCATTCTTAGTACAGATATGAGAACACAGTCCAAGAAAAAAACATACTGTGATAAAAAGCAACAAAGAATCTAAAGGTGTGTATCTCCACTTCACTTTTCCTCTTGCCACCATGTTCCAAAATGGTGTTCAGGCATATCAAGAAAAGAAAAAAAAGAGCTTTAAAATACAGTTTTTGCAAGCTCACCCTTTCTTCAGTAGCAGTTTTAGGCAGCGTTCATTACAAAACACATAATCAAACAAAAACCAATATTCTCAAACATGTAATTCTTTAACAGTATCAATTTGATATTAAGGTAACTTGTCCACACTCTACACACCATGACATTTCCAAGTATATGTAGGTATTATATGAGGGCATATCAAGCTAGAAAAGAGCACTGAACTCAGAAATAAAACTGTAATTTAGCATGCTTTGGGAGCACAAAACACAAGCATCTACCAGTGAGCCAGGAGACACAGAAGCTGCTTATCATTTCAGCCACTTCACACTCTCCTTTTGGTCTGGCTGTAAAGTTCCACAGACTTCACATCACTCTCACTTTAATTAATTATTTGCCCTGCCTGGAAACATTCTCATAGCCCTTGGTAAGGCCTGCCAGTGAAGCAGGAAAGAAGGACTGACAGACCACTGTAGGCAAACCCTGGTTGCAAACACCCCCAGAAGCTTCTCTTTGATTAAAACTGTCCCACTCTGATCTAGGAGGAAATCCTCAAGAGTCACAACTGCCTGTAAGAATTCCAGTGGCTGCAGACTTGCATGGACAGCTGTGTGCACATGAATCTCTGCAGTACTTAGCTAACAAGACAATTAATGAGGAATAATTAGATGGTAGTCTAGCCCTGACAAGGCCATATCATGATGGACAACTTACCTGATAGTTGTACAATACTGGCAGGTCAACATGGATATTTTTTACAGTTCCATCATACCACTCAAACTGCATCATCACTTTCTAGAAAGAGAAATAGTTCACAGAACTCAACATAAGACAGACTAACATGGAATTTCTTCCTGAGTCATTCTTAAGAGTGGCACTAAGAGTATTTGAGTTGAATCTATGACTCAAATTTCAAAATTCAGTAGAATTTCAGCTAATTTATAAAGTACTGATTTAAATGTAGCAATAGAAAGAAAAAACCCCACAAACCCAGGGAAAAGAAGTTTCTCATCACTTGCCTCATGTAGAGTTGATGATACTGTTTTTTTAAGAATAGGTACAAAATCTTCCACAGGAGAGAAAGCATTGGGAGCCAGAACTTGATAAAGGTCCAGCTTTTTAGCTATAAGAAGAAAAAACTACATTAAATAAAACACATACTCTGTCTTTAATTCATGTTTCATACCTGTTGAGTTTTTCTTTCTATGCTACCTTTCAATCCATATGTCTTCAACCAGTCTGCTGAGGTTTTGGCCAGGATGCCTGGTGTTTGAATAACTAATGGTCCTTTGTGCTTTGGAGGCTTTAGGAAGAAGCTGGAAGGTTCTGTATTTCCAAATTCTGTGGAAACCTAGAGTGGATTTCAAGAAGAGCTCTTGCAAGTTTTAACATAATTTATTTTTACACTCAATTTAAAATATCCATCATAAAATCCTGGTGAACATAATTAAAACTAAAGTTCTGGGATTCCAACAAGTAAAACACATTGAAAACAGCTATCACTGGTCCTCCTAAAAATGGGCTTTTACTGTGGATATAGAATTTTCTGTATCTATAGAAGAGTGACTTCTGCTCCATAGGTAGTCTACACAGTCCTTAGTAACTATGAGGTTGGAAGAGAGAGAAAAAAAGGAAGAATAGGAAGAATTAAGGGAAAAATAATTAGAAATTTTATTCACAAATGACTACTTTGCCTCCTGTCTGGAATGTCTCAGGTCAGATGAGCAGGTACACAAGGATACCCAATGTCAGCTTTCAGCTCCCCTTTCACACCAGACTTGTCCACATCACACAAGCACCTACAGTGGCTGTGACAGAGAACAGACTATTTTGCTAACAAAAAATTCCTCCCAGACTTGTATAACAGTGCTACCAAAACAAACCTTTATAAGTTTGTAACTAAATCACACAGGACTATCTTTTCACCAATTTAGAGGACTGTTGGAACTTCATTTATGTAATTGTGCATAGAGTTAGGCTAGTGCTCCTTAGATACCCATTACCATCACAGGACAATGCTCTTCTCATGCATTTTGGAGAATATTTAGCAAAATGTCTCCTTTAATGATTTTTTTTTTCTTAATTTGCTCTTACAATGGATGTTCAATAGAGAATATTCAAAGTTCACATATCAAAGATATGAAAGTGAGAAAATATTACATGCAGTATGAGAAATTAAACGTGCTGTTTAAATGGGACAAAAATGTAAGTCCTAAGGAGAGTTGCTGCTAGGCAGTGCATGTCCAAGAATGTAATTTTATGTACTGGAATGCTCTTTTGTATGTGGGATACAAAGGAAAAGAAGCTTTCACAATATCCCCAGACTGTAAGCTGAAGGAAGGAGAAAGAGAACTTCATTTAGAGCAGAAAGAATGAAGACAAGAAACAGAAGAGTTCAGCAAAAAATTCAAATTAATACCCCAGTGATTTACCAGAGAAGAATAAAAATAAGCATCTCCCAGCAGAGAAATATAAGCATTTCTCAGCAGAGAAACTACATGCAGTTTCACAACTTGAGTGATCACATCTATCAAACTGTGTATATATGCAAATATATGTAAGGATCACATTAGCTGCCTATCAGTTTATTTATCCCCACTGTGAATTTACAGTGGGTATGTATTACTGTATTACTTGCTTCATTTTGTAGGAAAATTCACCTACCAGCACATCTTGTGTCTTGCTGCTATGTGTTCCCAGCAATCCATTATCTGGTCCTAGATGAGGCACAGCAGAATCTTGCCATGGTAGATGGAATTTTGTCACCCTACAAGACAATGATTTTATGAGAGCAATTAATTACCCATCATATTCCTGTATTGTCATAAAGTCATTCAAGTTTCTTCTGTAGGAATTGTTCTATACTTTGACAGCTGTTTAAGCATTAATTTAATATATGATGTTTTGAAGGGATATAGTATATACTTTATATAAACTACAATTTATTTTCTATCTACATATGAAGTCTCAACTATATTTAGTAAGTTTTCTCACCCAGTTTTTTCCAAATATTGATCATTGTCCGACAACCACACCATTTTCCTGATGTGTGTATCCATTATATGAATAGACTTAGTCTTGTTAAAAATAAAAGTAAAAAGACAGCATTAGAGCAAAAAAGTTAAAATCCTCAGGAATAAACACTATTAGAAAGGTATTAATATTGTCAGCAATTTAAATTATAACTTATATTGTATGTGGGACAACAGCAAACTAAAAAATAAAGAGAAGTTACAATTATCCATTTATAGAAAACACATTTAGGAGCTATTCTGCAGGAGCTGCTTGTTAAGGGATTTTATGCAGTCAATTATATGTGTGCTCAGCTGCTGGGAGCCCGGCTGCAGAGCTCAAGCAGAAACAGATTAAGCACAGCACTGCCCCGAGGGCGGCGGGAGCTGCGCCAGCCGGGCACCAGCGGGCGAGCGAGCAGCCCTCGGGCTGAGGCGCGCTACGAGCCCAGCAAAAACCATTCAATCCCCATTTTCCCTTGGCTGGGCTCCACTGCCCGCCCCCCCTTCCCGGCCCGAGGCCACAGCGGTGTCAGCACAGCCCTTCCCGTCTCCGAGACCCTCCTCACCTCACGGGAAGAACCCCGCGCTGTCCGTGCCCGGACTCACCGCACCCGCCGGGGAGAGACCCCTCGGCTCCTCCGGCCCCGCGCCGCCCGCTCCCGGCCCTGGCACTCACCTGACGGGAGAAAGGCTCTACGGGCACCGCGCCAGTGACAGCGGCTCCCCGAACCCCTCAGCACCTCCCGGCACTGCCCCCACCGACCCTTCCCTCCCCTCGAGCGGGACCGGGAGCGGAGCGGCCCAGCCGAGCCCAGCCCGCTCCCCGCTCGCTGTTGCGGCGTTGCCGGTGGAGACGGGGCCGGACTCGGGATGCCGCTTGCTGCCGCCTGAGGGCGCCGGAGGCGGGAGGCGAGGGCGTGAGGGGACAGCTGAGGGAAGAGACACCTGAGGGGGAGACACCTGAGGGAAGAGACACCTGAGGGAACAGACCACAGTGGGGGACACACCTGAGGGGGACACACCTGAGGGGGAGACACCTGAGGGAAGAGACACCTGAGGGGGAGACACCTGAGGGGAGACACCTGAGGGGGAGACACCTGAGGGGGAGACACCTGAGGGAAGAGACACCTGAGGGGAGACACCTGAGGGGACGCACCTGAGGGGGAGACACCTGAGGGGACACACCTGAGGGGGAGACTCCTGAGGGGACACACCTGAGGGGGAGACTCCTGAGGGGAGACTCCTGAGGGAAGGGCAGGGTCGGTTTCAGTCAGTGCAGCCGGAGCCAGTCGCTTTAGTAGACAATTTATTTTGATAAACTTGCTCAATAACAAAAATACAAGTGAAGAAAATTATGTTCATTTTATACAGTTTGTATTAACATTTGTTCGGAAATCATTAATTGAAAAAAATGCTCTAACCAATAGAAAACAACCCTCAGTAAAGGCCGGGGGCGCAGGCGGCGGGCACGGCAGCACAGCCCGCCTGCAGACACCATTTCCTTCATTACGTTCATCCTTCACAAAGGTTTTAAAGGACAGCTTCCATTTTCCCGTGTGTGTGTGTGTGTCGGGGCAAACAGGAACCCACAGCCGTGTTCGGGAGTGGTTAAACGAAGGCTCGGAAACACAGGGACGGCAGGAGGGCCCGGCTGGGGCAGGGCCGGGGCTCGGAGTGCGGCATCCCCAGCTCGGAGCCAAACAGCTTCCAGCGACTGTTTCAGTGAGCTCAATCTTAAGATTTATACAGACAAATTTATTAGTTTTTTTCCTTCTGAAAGTATTGTTGGTTTCCAATCTTATATTTTGTTGGCCGAATAAATGACAAAGTGTGCACAAATTACATTATGATGGGGCATCAAACTTTTGGGAGGATCTAGAAGCAAAAAAGATAAATGGAATTCTCTAGCAGTGTATGAAATGAGCTGTCCTTCAAAAAGTTAAAAAATAATGGTTGGCAGAATCAGAAAAGTTTATGTAAACACAACACAAATATGGGATTACCTTTGGAGAAGATTCATATGGAAACATTTGCTTCTCATGAACTGAAAAAGTCTACAGATGTTTAGGCATGTTCAATACGAACTTCTGTAGTTCAAAAAAAAACCTTGTGCAAATAAAACCTATAAATAGTCTTCAGCAGATTTTACAGTGATGCTCTTAGGTATGAAAAGAATGCACACAACTTTAAAACAAAAGTAACAGACATAAGTTTGACAAATGATTGCACCATAAAACAGTGTTTTATATACAGTTTACAAGATATGATTTTCTGCTATAAATTAATACTGTACTATATAGTACTTAGTGACCTTATTAAAAGCAACTGTTGACAGCTGTCTCTTTAATTACTGGCTTGGGTTTTTAAAATGCACGTGGCCACATCTAATTCTGGACTTGAAATGCTCAAATATTTAATAAATCTATTTGTTAAACCTTTGCTGATATTTAATAATTCATAGCAATAGCACTGGCAGATCAGATCAATTTCCAGTCAGCCAACCACAGTCTGGATAAGCTCCAAGGTAAAGTGTCTTTATTTTGTTTGTTTTTAATTATCATTATGATCCATTTAATCAAAGCCTAAATCCACATGATGTTACAATAACTGAAGTAAGTTGAAGGGGTGGGAAGGGAAGAAAATCTTAGCAGCTGAGAAACTCTCCCCACCCCCCAGCTGTGATCCAGTTACAAAAATCTTGAACTATTTACAAGTGTAACATTTCTGAAAACATAATTTATAATCCAAGTTTTAGTGAACACTTTATCTTAGGACAGTAGTGATAACACCAAAATTTTGACACATATCAAGCAGCTGAACCTGCCTTTTACCTCCACCACTATCACCAGGGGCCTCAGACAGCCCATGCAGATGGGCATGGATTAAGATGAAGGTTTAAATTAGGAAGCAAATTATACTTAAACCATGATTTCCAAGTAAGTGCTTGGCTGAATTTACAGATTAGTATACTTTGGAAAAACATAGTGATCCATAAACACTCTGTTCTACCTGTGAATGAGTTGACTGGGAAAAAAAAATACTTAGAAACCATTCCAGTGGAAAGTTTGGCCAAAAATTTCAAAAGAAAATATACATCAACAAATAACCTTTTTGCATTAAAATACCTTGGGAGGTGGAGAGGGAAGAGATGGAGAAAGGCAGAGACCCACTATGGTCTGAATGGCACAGAGTTTAAAATAATTGTGCAAACTGTGTTATTTTTAAACACTCCAGTTTACCTGGTAAGTGGTTATTTTAGAAACTGCTGATTTTATTTTAACAAATCTCATCCTAAAATGGCTCTCTATTCATTAAAGCAGTTCCTCTAGTAAGCTCAATGAAACAGTGCTCAAAACAGACAATTTTTTATTTTCAGAATGAATCTCAGGTAAACTATGTATTAACTGGAAAACAAATACTGATAGTGCAGGCAGCTTCCCTGGAACACCAACCTAGTAGTGAATTAAGATGTCTGTGGATTCAATGATTTATCCTTGTGTTGAAAAATAAAACTATTTTTAGTGAGGAATATTTACTCCAAATTTGAGTAGCCATTAAATCTACATTTAAAATAACAACTTTAGTAAACAAGGCATACATTTTTAACAATTATATTGCTCATTTTTTTTGGCAAAGATGAATTAATACTCAGCTGAAAATAAGTGCATTCATCTTTGCAGTGGGGTAGTGTTTGTATTACTTTCAACATTGCATTTTTATATGTGCTAGAGAAATCTTACCTATGGTAAAATGCTGTGCTTGAACATGTATGAATGCTAATGTAACAATGCAGTAGAAAAAGAGATTTTCTGTACAACAGTTGCTAATAATGTAAAGAGTGTCAGTTTCCCAAAATTAGGATTTTAAGGTATGACATGATCTCACCTTCTACCCTCATATACAAATAAATTACCATAAAAAGAATTTTAGCTTAACTTAAAATTGCACCTAGAAAGGCATGGGATTGTTTGTACCTATTACAAAAAACTGTTAAAATCAAGGGCTGCTACAAAGAATGAGGTAAACTGAAGACTCTCAGCTATGTGGCCTTCAGAAAAATGGCTTTTCTCTATTGAGTTCTAGTTTTGCACACCACAGTGTTTTGCTAGCAAAGCATTCTGAGTTCTTTTCCAGGAATCATTTGTGTGTATATACATATATATATATATACATATGTGTATATACACACACACACACATACACACACACTGTATACTGCATCAGCAAAATATATATATATATTTATATATATATTTATATAAATATAAGGACGAATCCCCCTCTAAAATGTTCCTTAGTGTTTCCTAGAGCTTATGGGGGAGCAGGGGATGTATGTGTTTCTGCTGTTACATACATTGAGAGAACATGTTTTGATCTATTGGCTTCTTGGTGCAGTAATGCAGGATTGATCCACATTGGTGCCAAAGGCTTTGCTCATCAGAAGGAAGATGTAAAACACTAATCTCCTACACAGCGAGGCCAGCCTCACTTGAATTCCTCTGCAACCCTCTGGTCCACCACAAAGTTCATAAATACTTTGACTTCCAAATTGTTAGACATTAAAAACAGGAACAGTCCAGTAAGGTGGGGTGTTATGCTTCTCAGTGGAAAGCATTCTTCACTAGTTCCTATCACAGTGCAGACCTGACTGCATTGGAGTATGCTCAGGAGATTAGTCAGCGTGGGCTGTATTTGGTTATGGGAAAGGCTCTCCTTTTTTTCATCCAAAGTGCATAGTGAGAACAAGTCAAAGCATTCCTCTTTTCAGTCAGTGTTTGATAATATGATTTAGGCATCCTCCTGAGAATGCAATTCTGATGTCTTGCTCTTTTCCAAAATAAAGTCCTGCAGTCCAGACATTCATCAGCCAGGTAAACAAACTTTGCCAGCAAATAGAAGTCCCACTATTGTAAAGAAAATGGATAAGACAAACAGTACATACGAAGACCCAACCACTGTGTTATTGGGTAATTTATATGGTTGACCTCCAACTTCATTGATGTAAAATCCTATTGGAAATATTAGGGCTGCCATACAGAATAGAATCACTGCAAAGAAAAAAGAAAAAAACAGTCACTACTGTGTTAAAGTGAAAATGTTTACCTGTTCACAGAGCTCTCCTGAAAAACAAGCAAAATATCCTGACTGAACTGAAGAGCTGAGATCAGAGCTGAGTTCATAACTTGCCTGAAATGACTCAGTAGGCTTTATGATACTTTCAAAACATCCCTCATCTACTTCCAAGAAAGACTAAAATTCCCCAATTTTGACTGTAATTTCAGTTCTGCTCACTAGATCATGAATCCTCTTCACAGAATAAAAATCGGTAGATACAATTCTATCACCATCTCAAAGTTCAGTCATTTCCTCTCCAGTTATTTTAGAGTCATTTTGCCCAGTCAAGATAAAGTAACATTCAACACTGAAGAAACTTTTTCTATTATCAGTTGTCTTTTTCAACTGTAGTTGCCCTCTCCCATTCTTCACGCATTCATTTTCTGTAAAAGCTTTGCTAAAAACAGAAAACACTCAGATTGTCATTGCAATTTCTTTTAAGATGAAAAGATACCAATTTCCTAAATTTATATTAATGTTTCCTTAGATAATGAAATATCCTTAGAATTTCCCATTATAATACAATGAAATGAAAGTTTTCCAATTCAGTTTAATTCAAGCTTCTTAGTGAAAAACTAAATTCAGACTCTGTGAACAAAGAGATTGAGCAATAAGGGTTTTTATTTCACTTCAAACTTATGTTTATGTTGTTCTTGCAACTGATGCTGTGTGAAAGTACAAGAAATACAGAACTCCTGTTAAAGAATTACATTACAGATTTCAAGGCCTTCAAGTATCAGTAGTGGCCAAGATTCCTCACAGCACATTTCTATACCCTGATCAAATCCAGGAGAGAACATTCAGTGTTATTTCCCAGATGACAACTTCAGTGTTTCTGTAGCACACCTTTGGAAAAGTACCCCTGTTTAGTTTGGATGTAGCTGTGCAGGTCTCTACTGTCTCAGTCAAGGGAATGACTTCTAAATGTGACTCCTCTGAGAGGCAAGGTATTCTTCACAATAAAAAGCTTTTGAACTGGTTTGATTGTATATGCAAGAACATACAATTGGGTTTTAAAATCAGAATAAAACAGAATTTGATCTGATTCTACTAATTCAGTCAAGTATTGGTGCTTTACTCTTATTTCATTTCTATGTATTTCAGTGTTGTTTCAGACATTGTTTACTGTGAGTGGAACACGGCACCACAATACCTACAATTCAACTAAATCTAATTAGATCTGGGGGGAGAGAGGAGCTGAGCCTCCTCTGTTCTCTCACCAGCCCCACAAATCCACATACCAACATCTTCTAACATGAAGGACAGCTCACACTGAAGCCTCTCCTAGTCCTCAAACTCTGCCTATAACGTGGCCATACACAAAAAAAAAAATAAAATTCAAGCCAAGTTACAATACTCCTGCCTGAACAAAGTGTCCTTGTCTCTTCTTTCTCTTCTCCACCACTGCAAGGGGAAACCTTGGGGATGCTGTTCCCTACTTGAGCCTCCTTAAAAGTCAAACAAGCAACATCAAAAACCACTGGCAATAGTAACAGTCATCACCTTCATCACCAGTTCCCCTGCAAGAAGTGCTGCAGCTGCTTTTGTTTCCAAGCTATGTGAAATAAAGTCAGGAGCTTGCCTGTTGCCTTTGGCATCACCAGAAGAAAGTTTCAAGTCTTAACAAATGAGGAAACAATCAGTTGGAACAACATCAGTATTTTTTAATAAAAATACTTCACTACTGCTCTTCCTCACTAAATACAGTTGCTCCAGTTTATCCAGCTACAGTGCTGGATTATTCAGCTACACTGAACTAATTTTTTAATGGATTTCATGTATATCCAAGATGAATAGTTTATCATATATTTTATATCTTAGTGCTTATGATTTCCATAGCACAGGTCTCTCAGCTTTGAGAAAAAAAACACTCATATTCTAGAAGATACTGGGCATGATGAATCTGAATTCAGAGTGTGTCCAAGTAGGACCTGGACATAAAGAATGATGCTTTCATAAACCATGATCCATATCAGAACATCAGCTGCTCCTTGCCTTCCAAAACACATAAAGCAGCTTTCACAACACCTTGAGCCAAGAGCAGCCAGCAGCAGGATTGTTCCTTTGGCTGCCAGTGCTGAGCAGGAAAACCCAGCTGTTCCACTGGAGGGGGCTCGTGCCTCATCACACTGTGCCTGCACCGCCGCGGGATTCTTCAAAGGGAAGGGAAAGAGCACAACCAGAAAACATCTGGCAACTGCACAGTTGCCACATTCCTGCTCAGTGACACCACCTTAGACCATCTATCAGAACAGAACCAAAGACCCAGACACCAGACCTTAGACATCAAACAATGAAGAAAGTTTTTATCTATGATTATCGGTCCATGCAATTCCACACTACACAATCCTTAAAAAAATGCTTCCTTATTTTAACTGTATCTCAAACATCTAAGTCCATCTGAGGAAAGCATGGATATGTGTTTCTTGAGCAGTCCTATGTAAGCATAGAAGAGCTTTCTAGTCTGCATCTGAATGGTGGCTGTCAAAAAACCCAATTAGTTCTTGTAATTCTTCAGCGTGAAATTGTTTTGAACATCAATGACAACTTGAAAAGAAATCTGGTCTTCAAAAAAGCTTTAGTCTTCAGAGGGTTCACTGTAATGTCTGCTTGCCTCTGTAGACCCACATAACACAGAAAGCAGCACCTGGTACAAATTTTTAATAACTCAAGAAGCACTTTATTCACTGGGGAACACCAGAGACAGACATTCACAGGATAGCTACTGTTAGTTAAGGATGTGATTATACTGCTCCATTTTTACTTGCATTCCAAAAAGCAGTCCATTAGTGCTCATGAACTTTTACATCCTCAGGAAAAAAACCCAAACCAAATCCAGACATTCTGATAACTGCTGGAAAAAAGGTAGAAATACAATTCTTCTGTCTAGCATCTTCTCCCTTGATACATCTCAGAGAAGCACCTCATTCAGTAGTAGCAGACACAGAATTAATTCCCTTTCTAGTTGAAGCAGATGGTAAGAGACATGAATCTGTGCCATGTAAACAGATCTTGAGGGAGCTCTGTGAATTACTGCAATAGCCAAAATTGCAATAACAGACATGAGATCACCTATGTGGCCTCAATGGAGAATAAACTGTGGAAACTGCTGTACTTGTAAATACCCTTTAGGGTATATCCCTTCAGAAGTGTATAGAAGAAAGAGAACTGACAGAGTAAACTTCTGTCTTCATGTCTCTTAGCTAAACAAGATAAACAAGACCACTCTCAGCAACAATTCATATTTATAGATATGCAGATGAAAAAATTTGGCAATAAGTATGTACTTGAAAACACCTGGAGTCATTCAAGATGACAAAATTACAACCAAAATTACTATGAAAAATATAACTTATACAACTATATATAAATTCCAGCATGAACTGGGCAAAAGTGACCTCTTACCAGGCTTTCCCTGCTGCTCTCAGAGTTGTAAGGAAAAGGCTGAGTAAAAGGATTCCTTTGCCTCAGGTGTTTACTCCAGACCCTCTTGCATTTGTAGGAATGGAGCTGCAGTCCCAGAGCTTCCCTTGGAAGCCCCAGCAGAGTTCCCTGCCTGCCCAGGACAGCACATCCTGTGCTGTGTTCAGAGTTCTGTGAGAAGATTATCTGCTAGCAGCCTGCACGAGCCCACTGAGTCTTGAAATCACTTACAGATGAGATGTAATATAAATATGAAATCTTCCCTACCCCATTCTAATGAGTTACACATTTTCATCTAAACAGCACTGGCACTGCACAGGAAGGATCTGCTCAGGGTATTCCAAGGTGATTCCACATGGGTGCATATTTCCTAATACTAACCTACAAATTGGTTACTGATTTGTCTTGCATCCAACAAACCACAGAAGTCACTCTCAACAACGTTATGAAAAATCTAGAATTCTTCCTTCCATTCACTTCTATTTTTCAAAATTAATTTTCCTAACAAGTGAGTTCGGAGATAAAATTCCCCATCATCTTTGTTAACAGGAATGCAAAGGTCACAGAGTTGTATGTATTGGAGATGAATACCTAAGACATTGAATTTTATAATTTCAGCAACGCAGAGATCATATCTTAATAGAATTATGAATAATTCTGACTTGCATAAGAACAAATTAGTGTGTTTCATTATTAACATCTCATACCAAGAAGACAAGTGCTGAAATAAAAATGTCCTTTTATACTGAGACATTTAATAATGAACCTGTTGCAAGTCTGAAGAAATCTCCAGAGAAAAAATCCAAAACAAAAAAGCTTTAGGGTACCACACTTCTTGGCTGAACTAATCATCACAGCTGTAGAAAACTAAAGCTGCAGGGATGTGATGATTTAAGATATTAAAGAAAAACACTGATATCTAGAACTCAAACTCTGCTTTTTACCCAAGAGCCTTGACTCCAGCTCACTGTGAATACTTTATACAGCATTTTTATTTTACACCCCCCACCCCCCCATATATTAGATACACATGAAATATGTATAGATAAACAGGTGCACTGGAAAAGTTGGGATGGAATATTCAGTAATACTCAGGTCTGCTATTTTAATCATTCACTGGAAAATAAATGCAAGTCAATCACAATGGATACAACATTTCAATAGCTCCATTGTCTGCAAGAGCTGCACTATTAATTTAATATGCTGTGTAGCAACGTTGTCAGAAAGATGGCTTTGATTGTTCAAGTGCCTCAGTGAAGTACCTTTGTTGAAGCTGAGCACTTTTTAATATTACTCCCTTCCCAAAAACAAAGTTAAATCTAACTCGTATTAGATATCATTAGATGTCACAGAGTTCCATTAGACTTTATTTATGCCCATGTAAACCACAAACTTGCATTTTCTAGTTAGTGTTCACACTACCTTTAGTGGTTTGTCATAATTCAAGTCAATTTAAAAGCCCTCAGGTTTTGAGTTTTTTCATGCTGTCATCCCCACCATTAAGGCACCATTTCACAGTTGGGCTAAGCCTGTAACACACACCAAGAAAAGGAAGTTTGAAAGTTATTGCCCTTGCTCATTATAACTGTTTTTTTCTTTGCAATGAAGTAGCCATAGGATATGTTCCCCTGAGTGCAAACACAGGGCTGCTGGAGGAGGCTCAGCTGTGAGGAGTTACACTGGTGCTCATGCAGAGCACAGGAAGGGAGGCAGAAAAGCACTGCTACTGCTCCCTCTGGCTAAAGCACGGCTGCAGGTCACTTCTGGAAGCAGAACTCTTGGTGCTGTGAAGCACAGCAGATGCTCTGCAGTGGGCAATCCTCCTGCATAGCAAATTAGGATGCAGACATTCTGAATAAAGCAGCTGCTGTGAGCATGAAGCAGAACTGAACCAGCCTCAACCCCGAAGGAGGTATTCACAAGACACCTGAGTAAGGGACAGGTTACCTCAGATGTACCAACTGCCTCTCCTGCCTCAGAGAGGGAATTTTCAGTAACCACAAGCTACTGTGATTAAGTCCTGGATATATGGGAGTGGGGAAGTATGAAATACTACAGCCACTCAAGTCAGGACCGACCTCTCCTATCCCTGCTCATTTTCTTGGGTCAATCAATGGCATTGCCCAAGGAAGGTAAAGGGGTCAGGCCTTCCCTTCTTTTACACCATTACTCCCTCTCAATTACAGTCACTTAGCAAACCAACACCTTTATTTCTGAAGACTTATTTTTCCCTCAGATGTGGTATTCAAAGAGAAGGAATGTTTTGCATTGCAGGAGCCCTAAGCACTTGCTCCTTTCCAACACTATGTGTTATTTCAGACTCCACCAGTTTACCCTGCATACAGGTCAACTGTGCAGTTAGGTCACTTACTTCCAGTGAAAGCTATCCAGCGGGCATATTTAGTAGCTTCTCTTCGCCAGTGGGAAGCCACCAGCAAACCACATGTGACAGTTAGTGAAATGATTCCCATTATGATGAAAAATAACGTAGTGACCCACTCGGGAGGCAGCCGTGGAGGAATACAGGTCCTGTCACGTCCATGGATGGTTTGACACTGTCGCACAAGGCCAACTGTGAGAGCACCTGAAAACACATAGCAGAGAGGCAAGTAAACTTTCAAAATCCTCTCTGAGGGGCGCTCCATTGCAAACCACAGCTCAGAATTGCCCCAAAGTAAGGGATTCTTTCTCTGATGAACCTTAGGGAGCCTTTCAAACACGGAGGATGGGGTCATGCTATCAACATCTATCTTCATGTTCCCTCATCACATGCTTGCACAAGCTGAAGTGAGACTGCTGCAAGCTCTATCTGGTTCCTGAGTGGAAATCAAGGTCTAATCAAAGGGATAAAGCACTCCTAATAAAGCCTGCCAATATCTGCTAATGTGCTAGCTGACTTGCATAGAGGATCACTCCCTCATCTGTGCAAGATGAACTACGTTTATAGCCTAACTAAACGAGTTGTAGCCCCTCCTAAAATGCCTTTGTCTATTATCTCTTTCCCTCATCTGTCAATGTGGCTTTAAGCCTCTGACTCTTGCAGCAGAAACTGCATTTGATTAATGTATGATTTTAAAAACATTTTAAAAACCCCTACTTTTTGACAGTAACTCATTAAAGAGTCCCTCCATACAAGACTGATCAATCATTTTGATTACTAACAAGAGTTACTATGCACAGAAACTGGGATATCTACACAAAAGATCTACCAAAGAGCTCCTAGAAAAACAGTAAGTTTGGTACAGGAACCATAAAGATTTAACCAAAATTATGTTTATTCTGAATAATAATAATTAATAATAATAATCATCATCATCATTGTCATCATAATCATCTTTTAAATCAAAGTCGGTGTTTTTGAGACTTATAAAGTTGCTTTTAGTGAGTTTTAATAATGAAGTTATCTTTCTAATCCCAATTAACATGCAAGATTAAGATCCATTTCTTCCAGTGTCTCTATTAAGTTCTAGATTTCTCAATTTTGTCTTTTCTTCTGAATTGTTATCCTAAATAATCACAATTATCCTTTATCTACATTAGGAGTAAAACCTAACAGTGGGCAGCATAACAGTCAACATCTTTCTCCACAAATTACTTCAAGTAAATACTGTTTCAGTTGACCTGTTTCAAATAAAAACTTAAGACACAATTACAGTAAGACTGGGAAGCTTAGGTTGAGCATGTTCTTTGGAGGGAGAAACATCTGCCATACTTTCTAGCCTCTCTTTTGGGGAAGGAAAAAGCATAAAACAAAGGAGAAAGCCAATAGTCAAAAGAGTAACCAGTCCTAGCATGCACCTTCTGGCACCCTGGAGCCAATTTCTACAGATCCTCTCTGCTCACACCTCAGCAATGACTACCAGCAGAATCAGCTTCTGAGCTTAGAATTGTTGGGTTAGGAGGCAGCACATTATGTTTTATTAGATGTTTAGAGTTTTATTAAATGTACTGCTTCATGTCCCAGGGGATGAGAAGAACCAAATGCAAAACCATTACTGAATCAGTTCTGTTGATGTATTCTTGCAACATTTGGTTAGATTAGGAAATTTCAGTCTTATTCAAATATACCCTTTTAATTACACATCCATCAACTAGAAAGATTCAGGGATGAATTTTCAGCTAAAAACTGAACAACTACAAAACCAATAAAGTTGGCATTTTCTACTCCAGATACTCCTGCTGTGCACCAGGATCACACAAACCTGAACCAGGTAATACACAAGCAATCCTGCCCAGCTCCAAGCCTGCACAGTACAGTTTTACATGAACTGCTTCTCTTCCAAAACTTGCAATGTTTTCATTGCACATCAGCTGCTGGAGCAGAGGGGAGATATGCCTGTGTCCTTAAAAGTCAAGCTCCCTGAAAACACACACTGCAGAACCTCATACTAAACACTGAGCAGTTCCCTGTAGTTTGGGGATAAAGAGGCTATTCACTGCAGCATCATAGAACAGGAAATTCATCCCAATCACTCTGCAACACTAGGATTTAACAACAATTTTACTATCCTTACAGCAGAAATCAGTTTTTTCTAAACTGCTATTCTAATCAAAGAATGACTTCATAAAAATGACATCATACACTCCATAGATGTTTTCTGAATTCAAAGACCTCTCCTGACTTCAGTGGCAATCATTTAGTGCATTTTTAACTTTGGAAAAAGCAGCAGTGATAAGACTCACTCTGCTGAACTTGGTTCCATTTTGTGTCTTAACTGAAGTGGAAAACAGCTCCTATAGATGAGCACATATTAGTGGGAGACAACTATTTCATTTTGTAGATGCAATTTGCAGTTTATGTTAAAGATATTTTTCAATTAACAAGAGCACATTTAACATGTCAGATTCAGAGAGAACCAAAGGTAAGCCCAGAAGTGCCATATCTAGAGTAAACAAGAAAACTCCATCTTAACTATTATTTTGAATGCAATTTCTCTTCCTATCAACATCTATTACTCCAAAAGGCAATTAAAAAAAAAACAAACAAAATAAACCCACCCAAATAAAAAAAATCAGAACTGAAAATAAGGAAAACAATAAAAAAAATCTCTGAATTGTGGGTAGCACTGTAGCATTCCTTCTTAATACACATGGATATTTGGAAGAAACTATTCAGAGGACGGCTTCCTAAACATCACTTCTGGTGCCCAAGTGTATTGTTTCACTCGGGTGGGTTGTTTTGTTTTTGTTTTTGTTTTTTTTTTTTAAATCAGAGTTTTAAAGTGTCAGCAATTAAATTTCAGAATCTGACATTTTTGAGAAAATATACTGAGCTTTATGGTTAAGATATTGCTACCATATACACAGTTTTTCTTCTTTACTCTGCTTTATGGATTACAAATCTGAAGTAGACATACTCCATATTTAAGGTTTTGAACCTTGAGTGTGCAGCCTCTAGGGAGCCAAATGGAGGACAAGAGGTCTGTGAACCATTTCTGAAGGTTTCACAAAGGTAACTGGAAAATCAACCTCATTACGCACTCATAAATTCAGTTAATATTCAAGTTGACTACACAGGAATACCTCAGTTGTGTGCATAAACTGGGCACAAGGAAATGAAACCTCAGGGCTCATTCCATAGTGACAAATCTGTTGAATTCAGACTTCAAAAGAAGTCTCTGGTGTGGAAAAACAGTATTCATTTGCCATGAAATTCAAAAGAAGAGCATGTTTATATGTTATTTTATTCTGATGGTCCCATTCTGAAGCAATCAAGCAAACAATTTCCAGGAAGCTGCAAACAAACTTGTTACAGAAAATCTTGTTTCCTCTTATCAAGTCTATCATTGAAAAGAGTGACAGAGATATGAAATTGCAGAGTCCTTCTGCCTGTAGTTAGAAAACAGCTCAACAGCCCATCTCAAACCAATCACCAAGTTCCATCAGGCTGCATAAGTGAAAGGTTTTAAGTCATCCTCTCAGAACTACTCCAGCACAATTGCTGAAAATCTAAGCAGGTATGGAACAAACAGCACAGTTAATGCCAGTAGATGAGGCAGCTGAAAGATGGATCCAGCCCTAAACATTTGCAGTAGGATAAACACAGCTGCCCACCCACCTCCCCCTGCCTGCACAGCTCAGCCCAGTGACAACCCCGAGGGGCAGGGGCTGCTCCCCTGCTCTCACCTGCCTCTGCCCCCAGAGCTTTCCACACTGCCATTATTCAGGTCAGTACAGCTACAGCAGGAGGGGATGATGCTAATTACTAAAGGTGAAATTCAACCTTTATCAAATCAGAGAATGCTGCACTGAGTAAATGGTCCTTACTGAAGTGGTCCTTAGTCTTTTCCAGTAAATCTATTCCCTGAAGTGCCAAAGCATTTCTAACACAATGAAAAAACCTCTCAGTAATAACAACCTGTGTATAATCAGGGCTCCAGTTAATTTCAGAGAAAGACTTTGTGATCATCCAACTCCTCAAAACCACCAGTAATGCTCATTTTTCAACACTGCATATTTTTACTAGAATCAATGACAAAAAGGCTCTTCAGCAAATACACCAACGCTGGGGAGCATCACCTATTTAACAATTAAGTTTCACAAAACCATTGAGGAAAAGGGGGAAAGGCACCAAACCAAGGAAAGGCAAGCCCTCATTTTCCCCTGGTGCAGATGTGCAGCTGCCAGGGAGCCGACCCCCAAGTCCCACTCCAGCCCTTCGCTGCTTTGCCATCCCTCTCCTGTTTCCCTGGTAACTACAGAGCCACCAAAGGAGGAATCACACTCTACAGAGAGAAACAAAGATTGCTGCAGCCCTTTAACTCCCCCTCCTCTACATCACTTGTGAATTATTAAAAGTGGCACAGCAGTAGCACGGCTGGAAAGCAGCAGCACTGTAATGGCCACCCAGATGTTCGCTGCTCCTCCGTTATCTGAGTGCCAGGACATGTGGGATCGAGTGTGACAGATGGACACAGGAGAGCTGCCACTGCCAAGAGGAGCTGACCACAGCACAAGAAACAATTAATATGGTAAAAGCAAGATGCAGTGAATGAGGTGGGGTTAGAAGGTCCTAGAGCTCAGCAGCTATGGTGGCACATGAACCTCCAAGGCACAAACCCTCAGAACTGCTCTTGCTCAGCCTGGGGTACCTGCTCCTCCTCTGCACTCCCCTACTGTCACAACTTGAAAATGAGTTTAGTCTTTACCATCATTTTAGACAAAATGCTCTTTCTTGGGTTTAAATGCATCTGCAACCACTTATATTCCTTGACAACAGTTTCCTTATTTCTACCTCCCAAACATCAACCACATCCTTAGCAAAATGCTCAATACTATCATTAAGTAAGTATTATGGGCCAATATGCCAAGGCTATTGGGGGTTAAAACACAGAACTGCCCCCAGAGAACAACTTCCTCTCCCTCACTGTCCTGACAAGATGGGGTGGAGCTGCTGGAAATGCCACTTGTGACTGGCAGAGTCTGACAGCTTCTGCTCAAAGGAGACACTTTTCTTTAGTGTACTGTGGATCTGTTAAACCATATTTGTTAAGTTAAAAGCACAGTTTAGAGGTTTCTTAATGAGGTGCTGGTGACATAAATCTTAGAGGCCTGCCAGTGTGGCAAGGACACTGCTAAGTTTTATGTTTTATTAATGAGCACAGTACATGGAGCTGTGTTACTCGGTCACATAAAACATTCATTGCTGCTGGTTAGGTAACAGTCACATGCCAGGGAATGACATATGTGAAGTTAAGGGCAGCTCAGTTAAATCATTCCCTGTAACTCTCACTGGGCCACAGACAAGGAGAGCTTGGTTTTGGAAAATTTCTAAGTTCTATTCAGCTGATAAGCTGATAAGCTTGAATGGAAAAGGTGTAGGTCCAGTTGAGAGGAACAGGCTCCAGCAATGAGCAGAGCTGTAGCTTGTTGCCAATCCAAGTGGAAACTTGAAAGGCTTCAAGAAAACACAGTGATTTGGTCATTGCAGACTAATTCTATGCACCAGTGTTAATGATAACCATCAAGTTGGCATTGGCCAGCTTGCCTTTAACATGTTTGCTGCTCCTTGACTGCAGCCAAGCAGAAGAACCAAGCAGTCTTCTGAGATTCAATGTGAGTAAAGTGTAGCCAAGGAATTTCTGAGAGAAATAAGCAACACAGCATGGAAAGAATAGTTCCAATGCACCTACCCATACAGGAAACAAGGAGGAGGGACTTCCAAGAAGAAGATTTTCAAAGTCATCAAAGGAATTTGGCAGTTGAAGTGGGATGTTTCCCATTCTTACATATGGAATTTATTTTCCTGCAACAGGCACTTGAAGTGAAAGGGGAAAGAGAGAATGACTTCTTTAGGTTTACTTGTATGTGTTTTGTTTTGGGTAAAATTTCTATGAATTCCATAGCCTAGGTAGTAGTTCCTTGGAAACAGAGGTCTCTCCCCTTTGCCTTTCCCAAAATCCAGGGAACTGACAGTCCTGATCATTCCCTACCATGGTCTTGGAGGTACTCCATACAGTTAATTCTACTTATTCCAGTGCAAAACTCTATTAGAAATCAGGCCCTGTACCCTCTTATGAGATTACACATGCTCAGAATAAGCAATGCAGAAGGTTAGGGGAAAAGTTATGCCTTTGTAGGATAAGCACCACCTCTGGTGTGAAGGGGGAAAAGATAACAGCACCCTGCTGGTTTACAAAACCATGGTGGAAAAAAGAACTAACAGTGCTGGGGAAGACCACCAGATCCTGTATGGCAAGGCCCATGTTGCAAGAGTCAAACAGAATCATGAGGTCTCTGGATGTCATGTCCCACTGAATGAGGTCCACAGGCACAGCTGACAGAATTGCTCTGTATCTACAACAGTTCACAGTCACAGCCTTGCAAATTACAGTCCTCATCACAATTTTCAACCTTGACCCACTAAAGCAATTTTTAAAAGTTTACAGTCTCAAATAGCATCATATCAGAGCATTTTTTAAAACAGCACATGTACATAATTAACTACAACTAATAACTACAAGCAAGCTGAACACCTTGTCTTCCACATTTGTGCTTCAGTCATTGTAGGACAACACAGTAACTAAGTTATACCTAGATAGGTATAAAGAGCATATAAAAGAATCAAAATATAAGATAAGATCAGCTGCCAGTCTCTAATCAAGTATGAGAATACAATGTCTGGTACAGTTCTTATAAAAATAATTAATTCTTTTGTGAGGAATGAAGGCAGTCTGAGTAGAAGCTCTTTAGCACTTATGCTGCTAAAATAACTTTGAGGTTACCAGGCAAGCACAGTATTCAGGATGTAGCAGAACAGATTGATTCTTTCACTGTGGATGTTCCAGTACATTGTTCAGGTAGTAGATTAACAGGAAACCAAAACTCACTAAAATAAGATTTATGAATGTTAAAGGATGATCTACAGGAAGGCTGAAAAGAATATTAGAAGTTCAGCTGCAGAGGCACAGAACACAGAACAGTTCAAAACAAACAGATTATAAATTATCTTTTCTGGCTTTTGTATGCCAAATCTTATGCTTTTGGCCTTCACTCCAATTTCTCTCTCAAATCATCTAGCAGGTATCATAACCCTGGGAAAAAAGTTTTGGAGTTTCTCACTTTGAAGAAGGCCAGATGCAATATCAATTCATACACCCACTGGATTTCTATCAGTATGAAGCAAACAGTTAAAAAGTATTTCACCATTTTAAAAAGTCAGTTTTTAGTAAAGACCTTTAATCAAGTCCCTGCTGTATCTAGAGGGACTCTTAAGAACCTTGTTGTAAGAGTCCTTGTTTATATTATACAATGTTATTTCTTTTCTACTCCATTTATCCCCTTCTCTCAAATCTGATGCTCTCTTCCTTTCAAACCAATTTTGAAATGCTTCTTGCTCTAGAGATGTAAAGGATGTTCACTTGCTTCAGGAACAAAGTATTCTTAAAAATACTCATACAGGTGAGGTATTATCTCTGGCTTCAAATGCAGCTTATGTTAGCTATGAGGAACCTACCACTTTAATTATATTCAACAATCTAATTTCCAGAAAATGGAACTTATTATGTACCATTTTTGGCACTCCTTAGAAATCTTACTGACTTTTAAAGAGAAGAATTCCAAATTTTAAAGTCTAAAGCCAATGTCAAAAGAGTTGTGGCAGAAGGCAGAAGAGCCTGCCTTGCTGCTGAATAACATCTGGTGCCAAGTTGCCTCAAAATTTTTCAATTCTGTGTTTGTATCATGCCTAATGCAAACCAAATCCCCCTTCACAAAACCCACAGTCTTCTCCCTCCCTCTTCCTTTCCCAAAGAGAAAAAAAAAATCAGGGGCCATCTATTGGGAAAGACTTACACATATTAGAAAAGTTTATTACTACATATGACACTCATTACGATACATTAGTTCTAAGAGATGCCTAAATTGCAGACATTTGGACCAATAAAAAGTGATTTTATTTCTGAATTCTAGTAACTTTCAATGCCCTGCTGCTTGTGTATTGACTTTACTTAATGTTTTTTTAATTTTCCAACCCCCTCTTTTTTTTTTTTAAATTTTTCTTTTTGAGATAGACCACCAGACTCTCTAAGAGCTACCTTCAGGCACTAATGCAGAACAACTCTCCTGACACAACAAAGGCTGTGTGTTCTCACAAATCAGAGCCAAGAAATCTGTCTGTGCTGAAGTTATTCTTTCAGAAGAAGGTATTCATTCCTACTTCAGAAGACAGCATTAATTAAATGTTGGTTAAAAGGATCTTTAATAAGCTGCATCCTTCTGGTTGTTTGTTTTCTAACATTATAAGCATTTTCACAATGGAACAGTTTTGTCAGTGACTAGAATCTTTACAGTTTCTGAAGTGGCAAAGGCCTGGAAAAAAGACACAACTTTCCTAAAATAAGAAAGCAATGTTTTATTTAGTTTAAAACACAAACAAAGAATCCAGTTATTTTAATTTTTCTTCCAACCAAAGTAGAGCTACTCAAAATTGACAGAATTTACTGACTAAAAAAAGAAAGATCAAAGGCAGTGTCAATATTTAAAAGTGATTTTTGGAGTCAGCCACACCATTTTATGCCATATGTTCAGCTGAAAGCCACAAGCTATGACACCCACAGCTGTTCTGCCATTTAACATCTGATGAGCTTGTGTTCTTTTTAACAGTTAGTTATATTTGGCTTCAGACAGAGCTGTAAAACGATACCTCTTTATTCAATTCAAAAGCATCATTTCTCCAAGTTAGCTATGCTCAAGCAGATCAGGATGGATACACCAAAATTCCCAAACCACACCAACTAAAGTACCCTATTGTTCTCCCTCTTCTTATTAATGGAGAGAAAATAGGTATCAATGTTTCTGGTTACAGTCTAAAGTAATTTCCCTAAGGTAGTGACAAAGGCATTCAATGTAAGGGAAAACTTCAGGTCCTGGCTCTGACTTCAAGATTGTTTGTGCATTTTAACAAACTAAATTCATGAGGAATAAGGATCATCTTCCTCTGTCTGTTGTGCTTTGCACTGATCTCAGCTTGCATCAGACATGCTCCAAGGACACCCACTGATCTGGCTCTTCCAGGGCCTCATGAATCACCCACTGGTGAAGGTGAAAAGAGAAATGTTGAAATGCATTTTGGCATTTATATGGTTAGAAACACATTTGCAAAGTTTCAGCATCTGTTCTGCAAACATTCAGCCTAAATACACCTTATGAGCTTCCATGTTTGCCCACCTGAGCATGACTTTCTCTAGGCCCGCTACTGACAGAATATTTTAGGCCCAGATTACCTGAAAGTACAACAAACAGACTACACTAAATAAAGAACAAAACATTCAAATCCCAAACCAAGTGTACTAACAATTACATCACATAACTAAGGGCAGGATTATATTTATAGCAATGAGGACATGAGAAGGGAGGTTTGCAGGTAGAAGTAATCCTTCATTAAAACCACTAGAAAAATTGGAAAGATTAAGCATATTTCTGATCTTGCAAGTCTTTCCTTGAACACACAGGTTACCACCACTGTACTTGCTGGGGATACACAAGATCCTGTCTCTGCCCACTGGAATTGCTTTTTTTATAAGGCAATTTTATCAACTGAAGAACAGCACCTATATGCCCAAAGAAATGTGTTTCATTGCAAGTAGAGTAATATTTAAAGTAAAATAAAACTTAACCTTAGTTTTTATTCCTAAAGGCACTTTTTAACTGCTGCCAAACCTATGTATGACATGTTTGTAACAACTGGGAATACAGGTTAAACTGCACTTCAAATAGGGATTAGGTACAGAGCCAAGATTTCATTATCTATAAGTAACACTTCATGTGCTGAAAGACAGACAGATATATCTTAACCACATACAAGCTGTCCTTCAGGACTTCTGGCACACAGTTTCCTGCCTAATTTACATTTTAAGCCCCCACCAATATAAAAGGCAAACTGGAAAATATACCAAACCAAACTCCAACCTTCTTCTGCAGTAATAATTCTCAAATTTAGGCATTTACTTGATGTTCACATCACAACAAAAGCATTAAAAACACAGAATAAGAATGCAGGAAGCATATTCAGGATTTATCCTGAACTACATATTTTCTTATTGTTTTTGCTAAGGCAAGTCCTTGTTTTAGAAGCCTGCATAATTTAAACCTGAATTATTTAGGCAATTAACAGGTGCTGTCTGTGTGGTGATAACACTTTCTCCCTTATCACAAACTGGCATCTACAAAAATAGACTGTAAGAATCTGGAGAGTTCTCTTATACTAGTAAAAAAGAGAATACAGACCATTCCTGAACTGTTAAATTTGCACTTCAGTGAAATAAAATACCATTTTATTGAAACATCAAGGCTCAGTTCTTTCTGAGCAAGTAGGACTGCTCTTGAAGAGAAACTAAATGTTATTTAGTGTTCCAAAGAATGTGTCTGTTAACAGATGTTTATACAGTTGTTATATTGACACTCTGAAACTGATTCACTCTAATTTTAGATTTTACATAAACAACCAAGAGATCCTCTGCTCTTATCAGCAATTTCATCTTACTGAACATCTACTTACAGAGAAGATTTACTTCAGATTACATTGGGCATAAGTCAACAGACTTCAGTTTGTGAAAAAGCAACTGCTACTTCCATTTTTCTAAAACTACCATTAAGCTTCAAGGTGCTTCTTGAAATTACTGAGTGACCCAGTAATATTCCACTGAAAGAACTTATGGAACCAAACTGGAAATTCCTGGCCTTTCAATCTCTTCAGGTTTCCTGTACAATCTTGTTGCATAGTTTTTAAATTGAATTAAGTGTGGGTTTAAAAAACAAAGTGAAACATGCTTCTTCCCACGAGTTTCTATGATGGGGAGCACATCATTAACACATGAATTTACGTGCACAATTTGCTTCAGAATGAACTTCAACCTAAGGAAAATAAAAAAAATTCATTCTTCAAATTCTCTTCCCCCACAGCATGGAATGCCTACAGTGCTCCTCACATCAACAGGCACAGAGGAAGCAGCAGTGCCTTTTCTCCTCTACAAGAAAGGAAATCAGATTCTTCCCCTGTTGCAGTTCTGGAGCTGACACTTCCACTGACCGTGGGAATATTGTTGGATTACTGTCTATGAGAAAAGATAGCTCCCATTGCTCAATTCAGAGTATTTCTATTTTGTATAGAGAAGACCAAATATATCAAAGCAAATTTTCAAGTCAAACAAGTTTTATACAAAAGTCATCCTTCAGGAAATTTGAAGCCCATGACAACCCTTTATGGGTTTCCTTCACTTGACTTTGGTATAAAGGCATTACAATTAGAGATTGCAAATGTTTGATACATTAAGCTCACACTGATGAAGTCACAGATTAAACCATTCACCCCTTATTTGTACATTTGCCCTGCTTATCAATGAACACAGGTTTCCTCTCATTTCTGTGTATACCAAGATTTTATTGCAGAAATGAGAATATATGCCAATTTGAGCAAAGAACAAAGAATCTAGGTTCAAAGAACCCTACTGAATTATTCACAGCAAAGCAGTTCTGAGGTACACTGAATGGTCAGTTGTCCTGTTCTGATCCCACACCTATTCCTCAAAATACAACTAAACTACATTTCTGCCCATAGCAGAAAAGTAGTCAAGCAAGAGGAGTGGAAACCACACAAGAACCTGGCAAAAGAAAGGAAAGCCCAGGTATAAGAACTGTGAGAATACAAACTGGGAAGCTGGCATCATGATGAGCACTGCAGAAATAACCTACCTGACTTTACTGTCTATGCACACTGTCATTTGATTAATAAATTCATGGACATACCAAGCACAGGGACAGCCCAGCCCTCCTAATGCAGTGTGCAAAGAATGGCACAAAGAGCTGCTCACCATCAAGTAAGTTCAAGGCCTAATGTGAACTGTCTTCAACTGGACAAGCACTTAAACATCCAAGTGGGGTATTAATCACCACACCTCGAGGGACTGTCATCCTTAATGATCCCAAAGTGCTTTGTAATTTATGGCACAGAACTGCAGCTACCATGAGGTTTCTGGGTAGCAGCCAACTGTTGCCTACTGCACTGTGTTGTGCTGGCTTTGAATCCTGCAGTGAATCACTGGGATGCCCTCACAAGGGAGCATTTTACATCATGCCAAGGACCCAGATGTAACAGACTGAGTATGTTTTGCTCAAAGACAGGAACCAGGCTCTACATACTCCGTGAATTTTGAACCTCACACTCTTAGCAGCAAGTATTTCCTACTGGATTAGCCCATCCCACAGACAAACCATCACAATCAGATGTTTCCTAGGGTACCCAAGAGAGACCAAACTCTTGTCATCAACTCGATTTATGAAATTCAAAATAAGTATACAAGACAATACATCAGACAGGAAATAAAATATTGTATCATAGGAATAACCCAAAAGCTTCCCACTGAGAAGGGATATAACCTATGACCATTGATTCCATATAGATCCCTACAGAATCAGGCCAGTATGAGTGCTTTGCTAGCCTAGCTTGTTTCCCTTCTTCTTAAAATAGACACATACCCTGCACAGATCCTCTTCTTGGCCATATCTCCAGTTTTTCAGATCTGTGTATATCTCCATCAGTCAGAGGCTTGGGGAAGAAAAGTGAAATTGAGCAAAGCAGCTGGAGCATACATAAGGGGTTTGCTGAAAAATCATCAAAGAACTTTTTTTCCTGCATATAGCCATTACTAATAACAGACTCTGTCAATTACTAAATTTGTAGGCACTCTGAATTACAATAATAACTTACAACTAGGTAATAAGAAAATTATTTTCAAATTTAAAATTGCATGAACAAAAAATTTAAAATAATTTTATAGTTTTCCCAAATTACTTTGTGGAAGAATAAAACAGTCTCCATATTGTATTTGTTCCACCATACTACAAGCATCATTTTGTATCTGTTTCTAAAATAGACAGCAGCATTTATTCTCTGTGAAGTTCAATATACTTCCTCCATGAGTCACTCCAGTTACATTCTTCTGAAATAAAAAGGTCTCAACCACTGCTGGAAAAGGATTCAAGAAAGAGGTGAAGAACTCCTGCCTGAGATGAAAATCCTACACACTGCATGGCACTGCTTGAAAATAAATGGGAAAAAGTTGAGCTGTTGTGAAGTACCTATGAAAAAAAAAGTAGGTCAAGCTTAAAAGTTTGACCTACTGATCTTCTTTGCTTTGGCAAAAGTACAAATGGAGTTTACATAATGCTGCTCACATGTAAGTGCTGGCTGGAAACTAAATGATACAAATGTTTTTAATAAGCCCCAGCCATTAACACGATTCCTCTTTTTTATTATTTCAGACAACTTTAAATCTTTGTTTTGCAGTAAACACTATTGAATCCTTACTTTTAAGACTCATACATTTAAGTTACTCTTGTTTTGACTTTGGTATAAGTTTGTGGCAACAAGTGTAATACACACACCTCAAATCAGGTCTAAATTGATTTTAAAGAACAGAGGAAACTCAGGTAACTTCCTGAAGCCACAAAGCTGAACTTTCAACAAGGCACCTTTCCCACAGAAAAACCATCTGTGTATAAAGCAGCTCTGCAGTTACATACTGCTTGAGTAAAGCACAGGATGGACAGAAAACAAATCCATATCTGCACATACTGAATGGAATATAGTTCTGTAGGAACTATGCAAACTGCTGGTAAGTAAATAAAAAGGTTATTCCAAATATCTGAAACTCAAGTACCTTATCCAAAGCACCACTACTAGAAAAGACAAATTAAATGCATGTTATTCTGTGATTGTTCCCCTTAGTTTAATAAAGTAAAACTGTGATAGGAAACAAAAGTTAAAGCCAAAACAGAGTTAAAGCTTTGTTGCTGCTAATGCTAATAGAAGTTACTGTGAAAAAGGTATCACCTTTGTTTTACAGAGGAAGAAATTGGAGTACTACCACAATAACTTCCAACATCCAAAGTCAGCCATGCCAGATGCTAGATTTGAAAGTTACTGGCTCCCAGATCTGTATCCTATAATCAGGTAATTCTTACCTAACTCTAATTAGAGAGAGAGGAATTCAACAGGATTTGGTGGATGGCAAGCTAACAGTTTTGTACTTCACATGCTAAAGAGAAAACAAAATGTGCACCTCACAGGAGCAGCATGAGTTTGTGTTTGTTAAAAAGCAGATGTAAAACATCAGTTCCTCTATGGACAGAAACAATTGGCTCTCTCATGTCTTCTCTGGCAGGCTCAAATAACCAGGCTGACACAGCTCTTTCATGAGATTCTTCCTACACATAAAATAGTTCCATATGTTTAAATTCTGAGTGGTTGAGTAAGCACAAAATTAATTCATTACAACAATGCCTTTCTATTGATTTTTCTTGTGCCTTAAGGCCTGGTCGATTACAGAACCCAAGCACAATTCAAACACTCTGCTTTGTCACATTTTCACATCCACTTGAAAGACATCTACAGACACAAAGTAGAATGGAAATGTTCCTTTTAAATATGGCACTGACCCTCCAGGTCCAGGCAGATCCATTAACAGGCCACTCTTATTAGAGTATTCAGATTACATGGGGCTCAGAATCTTGTTCTTGTTTGGGTTTGGTATTGTTCTTTTTAAGGCATTAGCAACATCTCTGAAATGCAAGTGCTGCTGGCAGAGCCTGCAGATTAGAAGCAGGAGGGGATCAGCAACACATCACAACCCACCACCACCTTTACCTCCTTCCTCACACATCTGGGAGCATCCATCAAAGAAATGTGTTTTCCTGAAAATTATGTCTTAGAATCTAATTTTAACACTCTGATGTTCAGATGGCTTTGGAGATTGCTTTTCAGCACTCACCTCTAGGACCTGATGGAACATAAATCTTCATCCTCCTTTTTTTTGTATTCTCAGCATACAATCCAAAGAGGTTCATGAAAGGGCAAATAACTTCTCCTGTCACAGTCACTACACAATAGCACAAAAAACATTAGGAAAAAGTAATTTTGTAGAATTGCTTCCTATCATGTCCCATCACTTTCTATTGAGAAGGAGCTGGGAGATGCATACTGTGTTTTTTTGAGTATATTGCAAGGTGCATGAAAAATGGTCACCAGAACCCTTTTACAGACAGTTTTTGAAAAGCCAGCTACCCACATATCACAGAAACAACAGTATCTCCTCCAGAGGACAGCACAATGGCTGCTCTATACCATGACTTGTCCTCAGGGGAGCATTGTACATGAACAGTTTTCAGCACAGGCCCTAAAGCACAGAAGTCACTGGTAATATGCCATACTGACTTTTATATATCACTACTGTTTGAGGAGACAACTTAATTTAGAACAATAATGCCAGCTGGAACTCAAATTTACACCCTCTGAGTTGTGGATACTTTATTTACTTTATCTGTTTTATTTTATTTAGAAGTACTGTTTCATTTTAGCACCTTCATGTGATCTTGGGTTTATTCCGTGTCCAGTCAGTGCTCCAATTAGAGAAATATATTTCAGTGATCTCAAGCTCAGAAGGAACCAGGAATCACTGCTTGGTCGTACTACCTGTGATAGTTTGTTAGGATTAAGCTGATCCCAACAAAGCTACAGTTCCTGTTAGAACCATGAAACAAAATTCTTCAGGAAGAGCTATGACATGCAGAGAATAACACTGAACATCAGTAATTTTCCACTAAGTACTACACAACTTATTCCACAGGAGCAGGTAGTTAACTGCCTCAGGAGGAATGGCCTGCTGCACAGAGCCTGCTCTTCTGTAAGACCACTTCATCTGAAATCATCCTTCACAAATAAAAATGCAACTGAGTATGCAAACCCCTATACATAACACTTTAGAAAACACATAGAAAGGCAGCACTGGGAAAGAGACAATTTTAACTAAATGTTACATTGCAGATCTATAATTCATTCTCACACTGTCACTGCACAGCAAGATACAGAAGGCAGTTTAAATGAAAAGTATAATTCCTAACACAAGTGACCTTGATACTTTAGTCATGGATGCAAGATGAAATTGGAAGCTCTGCTGAACACAAACATGGCCCAGGCCAGCTCTGCTGGGCACATGCTGGGTGCCCTGGCCATAAAATTCTACTGTGTGCTCTGGTGACCTCTGGGTCAGCACCGGAGGATGTGATACATCCTTGCTTTAGGAGCTACCCATGAGTTAAGCACCCCTAAATCCTGACATCCATGTTAACTTAATGGCTGCCATAAAAAGGGTACACGCTGTTCTGTAAATTGGAATCAAATGAACAATCATGCTACATAGGAAGGGATGACTAAGCCACATAAACAAACTGATAGCTTAGCTGAAGGGAGATTTTGCTTGATTAAATTATTCCCTTGAATAACTTGACCTGTACTAAACCCCATAAAAGCATTTCAAGTTGTCAACCTCCCATATGTACAGCTTTTAACATCTCTAATTTCAACTGTGCATACTATTCATACCTTTTTTCCTATAAAAGAGAGCTGAAGCTAGAGCTGCCTTTATCCCCCTTCCTCCCCTACTGAAGACAAAATATCAAAATCATTAAAGACCATCCCACACAAAAAAAAAAGGAACATATGGAGACAAAACTATCAGCTTATAAAGTTCTTTGCAGAAGTGTCAAAAACAGGAGCAAAATTCCTTCCTACTTAAAGCAGTGGCACTTTAGGCATTGGCTTAAATTAAAGCCAGCTCTGTCCTTATTTCTCACACAGAGTGTCAGTTTGATAAGAAAAGGCAGTCAGTGCAAGAATACTGAGCAGCCACTGGTTTTCAGACTGGAGTTATCAGTGTTCTGTACTTGCACAGCACGAATAACAAAATCTCACAGAGAACTCACAGTTTAGAAAAATCCATTTAATTTTCATCTTTCCTTTACCACCTTAAAGATGTATGAAATATCTGATACCAAGTTAATGAACGATTCTTACAAAGTACATAAAGAAGTGCCCAAGAGACTTGGACCCATGTTCACAAAGGTGTAGCTCCTCTGGTCTAAAGACAGATAAGCATCTGAGACCTTCAATAATCTCAGCTGCATTCCTTTGCTGATAATTGCTGGGGAGAAATTTTTATAGCCAACATTTTTCAAATGACTATAAAACTTATCCTTAAGAGTAAGATTTAGGAGACTAATCAGCCCTTCTATATTGATTAAAAAAATATTGAAAACTACCTAGATTTTTCAGAGAAGCATTAAAGCCAGTGATTTATGTTGCTATCCAATTTTGCTGAAACTCATCACTATCTCTGGAGTAAGAGGCACATATTGTTTAGCATCCAAATCAGAACAGATTTTTTTTTTCCTGAAACATAAACCCAGGTTCCCAACCTTAGTGGCTGTAAACAGCTCTGAATGAGCCAATACAGTGCTGCCTTCCCAGGTTTGCCAAGACCTCTGCTCTCTGCCATCCTCAAACAGCTGCAGTATTGAGGAGACCAGGCTGTTCCACTGCCTTTCAGAATCCCCAGGACAGCAGCCAAGCACAGAAACACTATTACTCCTCTTCCTCCTGTAGAAGCAGAATCTGGAATAATTCCCACAGGAGATAAACCTAAGAACACAGAGATAAAGTGAAGAAATATTTTCTTTTACCAAATAGTTCCTTTCACCAGCTGAGCTCAGGATGCTCCAAAAAAAACCTGCTTCTTAGTGGCACATATGGAAGCTGGATGCCTTGGATGTGCTCCAAGCACAGTAGTCTGCTGAGATTCCCTGAATGTCACCAGCAGCTGGGACAGGTTTTACCATCAGGGCTGTGCCCTCCTGTGCCATATCTCTCCCCAGCAGTCTCTGGGTAATGAATGGCACTCATAAAAGCATTCACCTCATAATTCAATACTACAGGAAGTCCTTGGTTCAATGGGCATCTCCACACTTCCTTTCTTTACAGTTTGGACAAACCACTTTAGAAGGTCTAAGCACACACATCTGTATTGCTTTTAAGAACAACTCTTATAATAATGCATTGAATGCTATATCAATAAAAAAATCTACAAAAGAGTCATTAAGGATGGCAGCTAGCTCTCCTTTATGGTCCTATCAAGACAACAATTTATTTGGCTTCAAAATACAGCAAAGAAAAAAAAAAAGCTTAGGTCTGTCAAAACATTCTTTGACTGGTGAAGTCCTGCAGAAAAAAATCCACACAGCTTTCATGTTTGGCAGCCTAATTAAAAGTAAAACTTTTAGTTGCACCTTAGAAATGGCAGATGATTCTTAAGTAATCATCCACTAAGTAACTAAGAAATAATTGCTGTTTAAAATATTTTAGGAAACAATTTTTGTATCACAAAGACATATAAAACATTTTTCTTTACAAAAGAATGTAATAGACTGTGCTTAGTTCCCAAAGGACTGTTTTTTTCCATGAGCACTTTTTTCAGAATAGTTTTTGTTATCTCCTCTCTATACATGCAGAGTGAATCCAATATTTTACACATTGCACAAGATCTGCTAACGTGAGTTAGGACTTCAGAAAGACATATTTAAATATTTGAAATTAATACTATTTTATTTAACTTTAGGCCCCTGAAGAAGGGCTCATTACCACAGCACTGCTGTTAGGTGGAATTATAAGAGAAAAGAACCAAATATTTTACCTAGCCATAGGCAGGAAAACCACAATTAGCTACAGAAGGAATGATGAAGTCACCCAGGGAGTTCCTGAAGGCTGCATTTTGGGAAGGGACTCGTTCCTTTCCTTTGAACCATGTAGGAAAGTCCAGATTCTAGACGAGGCAATTAGAAGCAAATCAAATAAGCCACAAGTACAGTCTGGTCAGAGTAGAGTCACCAATCCCAAACAGTTTTTAATAGTCTACTTCATTAGAATAAAGGAAATATGACACAATTTGAACCAGTTCAACCGTTCGCATGCACTGACTATTAGGCATGGAAGATGCAAGCCAATATGACAGAAGTCTTTACAGCCAGACCAGTTTTCTCTGTACTAACCTTCAGTTTACTTGGAAACTATAAGTTTAGGAAAAATCACAGAATCTCCTGAGCTGAAAGGGACCTAGAGGGATCATCAAGTCCAAGTCCTGGCTCTGCACACACAGCCCCAAAAATCACACCGTGTGCCTGAGAGCATTGTCCAAAAACTTCCTGAACACACAGAGGCTTAAAGCTGTGACCACTGCCCTGGAGAGCCTGGTCAGTGCCCCATCACCCTCTGATACCCAACCCAAACACCCCTGACACAGCTTCATGCTGCTCCCTCGGGCCCTGTGACCAGTCAAAGTGGTTAAGTTAGTTTAATCTGTTTGCAGTCAGATGCCTTCCTTTCCTGACAAGGAGCTTTGGGTTCCTCTAGGACGTGAGATCAAACAGCTGCCCTCTCTCTCTGCTCCACTGATCAGAACACGCAGATCTTTATCAACAGACTGAAATAAATTGTTCATAGACAACTACATCATTAGTAAAAAGACAGATGCCGAAATCCTTGTTGTTATAAAGAAAACAATGTCACATTCTCAAATAAAAACCACATGGGACCTTGGCTTAAAAGCTGATAAAAATCAGCATGCAGGAACTATTCGGGGCGGAAAAAAAGGATGAAGGAAAGCAAGAACTTCCCCGCAACAAAGGAAACGCCAGTGTAGTACGAAACACTCCAAACCTGCTGCAAACTAAGCAGAGACAGATCTCAATTCCCTGTCCAAGGTGACGGCACCTGGGAAGCACAGGCAGGGATGCTGCCCTGGCCCTCGGGTTCCCAGAGTCAGGGCGGGCTTTGCAGGACCCTCGGGAGACCCCGGGAGGCACCGCGGGGGCTCTGCCCGGGCCCGGGGTCCCAGCAGCTCCCCCGGCCGCTCCACTCGCCGCCGCTCCGGGGGAGCGGCCCCGGGAGCCCCGGGACGCGGCCCAGCGGAGCCAGCAGCCCCCCAGGCCGGCTCCCCCGGGCGCCTCAGGCAGCCCCGCAGCCCCACCGCCCCCGAGCACAAGCGGAGCCCTCTCCCGGCCACCTGCCGCACGCTGCCGGCGGGTCCCGCGCCGGCCGCCCTCACCCGCGGACTCGCCGGTGTTGATCCAGTCCGGGTTCGCCAGGCTGGCGATGGCGAAGATGTCGGCAGCCAGGAAGAGGCATCCTGAGATGATGGTCAGTTTGTCCATCTCCTCCGGCTCCGGCGGCACCCGGCTCCGGCCTCCGCCCGGCTGCCGCAGCGGGCCCGGGCCGGGGGCGCCTCACGGCCGCGGCTCCATGGGCCCCGCGCCGCGCTCGGCGGCGGCGGCAGGAACGGACCCCGGACGGCGCCGGAAGCGAACCCGGCGGGCGGGGGGGCGGCGGCCGCTCCGGAAGGGGAACCCGCGCTCCCCGGCGCGCGCCCCGGGCGGGGCGGGGCCACCACGGGGGCGGAGCGCTGCCGGTGGGTGTGGCCGGGGAGGGGGCGGGGCAAACAGCCAGGGTGGGGCGGGCGGTGCCCAGGGCGGGTCTGTCGTGAGGGCGGGTCTGTCGTGAGGGGCGGGCGGTGCCCCAGGGCGGGTCTGTCATGAGGGTCGGGAGGTGCCCCCGGACCCCGCCGTGCCTGGTCCCCGCCCCGCTCTGGCCCGGGGGTCCCCAGCACTTGGCTGGCCCTTCGCGGCCCTCATGCACTGCGATCCCCAGAGGTGTTTTGGAACCGATAATGAACCTCTGGTCAGTACCAAGGGCTGAGGAACGATCACAGGTCTGTGTTCACCACAGAAAACTGCCTTCTGTTTCTCGAGTCCCTGCCCTATCCCTTTGCAAGACTGGGCATAAGCTGAAATTCCAGAGCTGCTTCTGTAGCACTGATGAGAACAGGGGACGTGGAAGGACTGAGGTTTGGCGGCTGTGGAGCCCCTCAGAAGCACTACATAAAGTTGTGTCTGTGCCCTGTCTTTGGAAAGAAATCTAATTAATTGTGACTGGAAATCTCACCCAAATACAGCTATTTTTGACGGCATGCTTTTCCATGGATTCAGCTATACAGAACTGTGGGGAATCTGTAGCCAGAAAATGAACAATGCACCAAATGTGGGAAACCAGCCCGGTTTTGGCCACAATAGCTCTGTGCCTTTGATCCTGTCATTCTGGTGTGGGAATGTTGAAGTAAATGAACCAAACAGCTCCCATATCTACAGATACTTGGAAAATATCTAATTGTTTGCATTTTTTCCCTTCCAATAGTGAACACCCACCTGTTTTTTCCAGAGCAGCAGAACTGGTCTATATGGAACATACTGGGAAGCCAAGTGGGCAATTGCCTGTGCTGTTTATTTTTATGTAAGTATTTTACATAGATGGCAGCCTGTACAAACAAAATGGAGATATCAGCAATCTTAAAGTGTTCAACAGCAATCAGTAGGATTTGTTATTTGGAGGACAAGCCCTGTACTTACCTCCCATTGAAATCACCTATACTTGACAAATTTTCTTAAGGGTGGAGAAAATTGTAAGGCTTTTGATGAAAAATAACTGAAATTATTCCCTCTAAACCAGAAAAAATTGGTGCATGGAAGAAATAGTGATTTGAAAAATCCATTTGCTATAGGCATGCAGTATTTTCTTGAAGTCCTTGATAGCTGGAAACTCCTCTATTCTGTTATTTTGTGCCCTGTTCCCTACCTTCCCTGAATATGGTGCTGTTAGTAATGAATACTTGATTTACAACACTGTTGCTCCTTCTCTTGGCAAAATGTGTGACTTTTTAAGAAATAAGTTTCTACATAAAAACTACTTCCAGTGTGTTTATTTGCAGAAAGCAAGTTTATGGAGTGTTGGCATTAACTCAGCACACAATGCTGGTCTAAAGAAGTCACTAAAGATGAGAGGGTTAACTGTTTGGATACTGAAGAACAGGGACAGCACCCTCTCAAATGTGTCAAACATTTTATTGAAGAATGATTTCACTCTTTCAGCTAGTAAAGTTTTCCTCTCACTTTTCAAAGGGCAGTTGACAGCACTGGAAAACTCTGAGCACACAGACTGCAGCACTGCCAGCAGAGATTGGGAGGGATGAACAAAGATTTGCCCTCACAATGGTACAGGATGGGCCATATCTCCAGATAACAAGCCTTGTTGAAAAAAGCTCTGCAGCTAATAATGGAAAACTGAAACCAGGTAAAACGAACCAATATTGATATTAAAATTTAATTGCATTGAAAATATCCTTGTTCTGCATTTATGCTTTGAGCCTGTCTCTGATTTATTTACACTTACACAGATCAAAAGAAACTCAGTTGAAAATTACAGAGAAAAGAAACTAGCACAAACTGTATAAAGCTCAGTGCCAGCATTCCACTGTGATGAAATACCTGTGATCTTAAAATAGCTGATATGGTGACTGTTCCATAATCAGATCAAGATTTAAGTCTATACATTGTTCTCCAGCAAAAACAGATTTCCTAGTCACCAGCAGATTTTTTCCAAAAAATATTTTGACTATTACCTTTATGTAGCAACTAGACTTGAATAATATAATTCTTTATTCAGTGCATTATTGTTCAAGCAATTTCTTTCTGCAAGTAACACAAATCTTCACAAGGTTTGAAATTAATTTGCCTTATTGTTTGCTTTTTATTTCTCTTTATTACATAGAGTAGTTACACAGTAGCAATAGACTAATCTCTGTGCTTCAACAATCCACGCAGGTGTTCATTTGCTGAATGTTTTAAATCTGAAATGAACCATATCAGAACTAGCAGACTATTACCAGTTATTAAAGGTTTCTTGTGGAACATCTGACACCTGTATTAAACTTAAAATTGAAAGCTCTGTAAATGTGAGTGCTTCACATGGGTCCCCAGCCCAATTACATTAAACTCATGAACTACAGTTTGGGGACAATACTGTGCTATGGTAATTCCCAGCATGAAATTGTCTCTTAACATTGAAATCTATGAAGCAAAAACTGCAGTGTAATGAAGTAATTTAGAAATTTACTGGCTGTACAGTGAAAAGGCATATCTTTAAATTAGAACAATTTTCCTAGCAGTGCCTTTATAGTTTGGGCAGTCCTTCCTTCAGAATTGCAAATGCCAGGAAGAAACATCGACTTGCTGGATGAAATAAAAACCATCAAGTGGAGTTGGCATGCAGCTTTTAAGAACACATTGCTCTCAGTGCTAAGGGTGGTCCATACACTCAGTAGAATTAATCTAGACAGGTTACAAGGCAGTTCCAAGTTTTCCTGAGGCAGAGAATTTTAATAGAAATAAACTTCAGAGGCAGGGGAAGGAGCAGAAGTATTAAAATGAGATAATTAGGCTAGAACAGCAGAAAGGAAGCTCACACATAGCAAGGGACTTTCCAAGAGATTAAACCTTTATGTTTGAATAAATCATTAACTACACTGAAGGAGCAGAAAAAGAAGAGCTTGCTTTTCTATTGACTGAGCAAAGAGAAAGACCAAAGGAAAGAGTATATAAGGGACAATAAACAACAGAATGTTTGATACTAGAGGAGCTCCAGAACTGAATAACTTGTCTTTAGAACATGTGTTTGAAAAAAAAATGAATATCCCATGATTAGTTAGCTAAATGGCTATGGGAATTACTGCATGTTTAAGTAATAGCATGCTGTGTGAGTGAAAACACTGAGGATGGAGATGACACTGGGTCCAGTAGTGATGATGATCTAGACTTGCATGCTTTTCAATACAAATCTTTACAGTTAGTGTTGCAAGTTCACTCATGTTACCAGCAATATCCAAAGTTTGGTGAATATCTGATACAGGCCAGACACTTGAATAGGCTGTACTCCATAATGAGGCACTGGAGCACTGTGCAATGCTCTATTGGAAGCCAGTGGTTTGACCTCCCTCATGCTGAGATCCTTTCCTCTTCTTCCTGCCCTTCTGTATCACATGCATCCTGTAAGACTTGGCTTCAGAACGCCTCAAAACTTGGCTTCTTCAAACCCTAAATTTCTTATGATGTATTGTATATGTTTTCTTTTAATATATGCCTAGACTTCAAAAATTTATGTCCTGAGAGATTTCAAATTATGTATTAGCTATATATGGATAATCCCCTCAAAGACATTTTCCAGTACTCCTTGTGGAGAAGTCATGAAAAAACAAAACCTCTGCTAGTCCCAGACAAGTAGGAACTGCAAGCTCTAAGAAAGTCTAATATATTCATCTTTGTTTGAAGGCAGGTTTCTTTACTTAATTGATATAAGGATGGTAGAGACAATCTATCAGGAACTTTTCCTGAATATACAAGAATACATAGATAACCAGTGGTAATTACAGCATTTGTCTTCATTGCACTGATAATTTTTATAATTAATTTTTTTACATTGACCAAAACTCTTCTTGTTTTCACACTGTGGTTTTTTACCTCCAGTGTACAGAGCCAGATTTATCAGCCTTTTATATACCATTTTCAGTGAAAAAAACTTCTACACAAAATGTATGAACTCAGCACTTTATTTGATGAGTGCAAGCCCACAATTACTCCAGATTAACTTTCTGAAAGAACTGAATTCATAAATAACAAGTTAGTAGTAATTCATTTAGAACATGGTGACTTAGAGCATAGGTCCATCTTGAATCAAATCCATCCCAGATTTGTTTTTACAACTCATCAAGAAAAGGAGTATTTCCCAAATCCCCTGTAGCTGCCATTGATTTCTTCCCACTGATGAACTTCTTTGCAGCCTGAAAATAAATCAGGAAAGTGGATATGAGGAAATATTCACTACAACAGTTGATGCTACTCACAGCATCAGCTTCAAGTTACTAAAACAACAAATCCTGGCACCACTATAATAAACCATAATGTAAAACAATCCTCCTTTTGCTGTATAAATCTAATTGCTTCTAATACAGCTACTCATTACTTTATACTCTAAACAGAAATGGCAGATAAAACGGCATGAACTCTAAAAATGGTTATTCCTAGAATAATTATTACACCATAATAAAATACTAATATGAAGTTTTCTGCCAATATTAGTTGGCGGCTAAATGTAAAGTTTAAGTGAAGAAGATGAGAATTTTACAGAATTCCCATTAGTTTTACAGTGTATTGGATTAAAGAGTCTTGTGTTAATAAAGTAAGTGAAGACATCAAAAGATATCCAGCTGGGATCTGTAAATGAGCTGCTTTTTCTATTTTTAAAGATAGTATATGAGTGTGTTTATAAACACAGAAATGAGCATCAGTTTTCCATAAAAAACCTGACACAGTGATTAAGGAACACCTGTAGATGCTGACACATACTTACATTCACAACATCAGCAGTGGATACAGAGTCGATTTTTTGAGCAGCAGCAGATGGGGATGTGTGTGTGCCAGAAACCAGGGCCTCAGAGCCAATTTCATTCAGCAACCCTTTTGAGGTCTCCACTGACATCAAAAAGTTGGCTTTCAGCTGATTTCTGCCACCAAACAAAGCATCAAGAATGAGCAAGTTTGTGAGTCCTGATATTACCTTCCTTACCATCCCATAAATACAAGGAGGTTTTGGTCCTTTTAAACTTCAAGATTCCATTTTGTAAGGTTTCCCATTTCTAATACAAAGGATTCCATAGTTAGGAAAGAGGCACCACAAATAGTCCAAGCATGATAATGACAGGTACTTGAACACCTGCTGTCTCCCCACACAGTCAGATCTCTAGCTCAGGATTTGTTCCTGTCTGAGGTAACTAATGCAATCAGACAAACTATCAGGTTTAAATTTAATTTTCTCATCAAGAACAAAGGCATGAAGAGCAATTTTGTCCTAAGTGACAAAGAAGCAGTGAATGTAAAGGGTCAGATAAAGTATGGAACTATTACAGAAGGTAAGAGTTTATGGGTTTTGTGTTTCATGAAGAATCACTGCTATATATGAAAATCTTATTTTTGTAGCCCAGTCCTTCTATTATGAAGACAGAAAGATAGAACACTATTTATTCCAATAGCTCATTATTAAGTAGATTGGTATTTCTGATGGAATTGCCAGTCTCTGCAAATAGAATTGACTAGGTTCGGGTATGTTTTTTTTTCAATACAGGAAAAAGATGACTATAGGAAATGTACGAAGCCATTCAAGAAGGGAAACTCTAGGGGGAAAAAAAAAAAGGAAACTAGCCAGCAGCACTGCATGTAACTCTGTAATATTAGGCAGCTTTGTTAAAAAAAAAAAAAAACAAAAGAAAAAAAACCACAAAACCCACAACACACAAAACAAATAATGCCCGGTATGAAAGTCCAGAATCCACCATTTAGCTACTAGTGACTAAGGCAGAACCAACCATGTCTAGGCTATCATATTTTGTGTAACTATGCTCTACATGGAGTCTTATATTTTATACATGCAACAGACAATGTTCTCATTTTGCTACTTGAGTCTGTACTATGTTGTTGCTTTGCACAACTGCAGCTTTAAAAAGCTCAATGCAGTTTAACACTACTTGGAGACCCCCTCCCCAAATATTCCTAGGGGCATGTATTTCCAGCACTTGGTATAACATCACTAATTCAGTGCTTTACACTTGCAGACCCTCATTACTCTTTTTCTTTGAAGATGGCACAGATTGCTTATTATAATTGTTTTGGGAATTGCTCAGTGTAACTGTAAAGGGAATTACCTAAATAATGCAATTTAGGATTCTAATTCAAATACATCTTAATATTACTGAGTATGATTAAAACGACAGCATCTGCTGACACTTGCTGATTTCTTACATTGAAGCAGTCTTCAGAAAATATTAACACTTCTCTAACAAGATTTCATTAGGAAATAACACCACTGGAGAATCAGTACAGCTTTGAAAAAGAATATTGATGTGGCTCAGTTTTAAGGCAGGACCATGAGCAATTCCCCATGGCAATAATTACAGGATAAGCTCTGCTGCACAGAATAGTCTGTGTGTTTGACAATCAGCTGCATGTTAAGAAACTTCTCTTTACAGCACATGAGAATTCTTGATACACTCACTTTGCCAGTGTGACATCAGCATCGGTGACACCACCCTGAGCAACTGCCTTCACCTGGCCCAAAGCAGCTTTAATAACCTGAGGAAAATTAAATTGATTAAGATTTATTCCCATGTCAAATTTCAATATCAATAATATTTCTATTATCTAGTATCTTGGAAACTTCAAGGGAAGAGCAGCTGACAATGTGAGGATTGTCTGCATGAACACAACTCTGAGCAGTTTTATAACAAAACTAAATCCAGTGTAATAAATGCCCAAAAATGCACAAAAGCAAGTGTGGATTTTAACTGCACTGCAGCATTCATGTATATGGTCTCACCATTTTTCATGTAAGCATTCAGTTCTGCCAGCTTCAAGAGACAGCATGTTCTTCATGACATACTTAGGCTTACAAATGTAAATCAGCCATTACAGTCAGCAATTCAAAGCATTTTACTAAATTCAATTCATATTATGTGTCTGCCCTTCTCACAAAGCAAGTCTCATTCCCAGCTTACAGAGCTAAGTCATAACTGAACCTGCAGCATTCTTATGCAGGAAATCAGATTAATTTCTTTTTTTTTTTTAGACAAATCAGTCACTATCTCAAATCAAAACACTGTTTTGAAGGTTATGTTGTAAATATTTAAATTCTAATCAGCAACTCACCTCCCCAGCATTTGGAGCCTGGGATATGGTATAAATCCCAAAGAGCCCAGAATCAGAGTAATTAACATTAAATGCAGAAACCTGCAAAACAAACATTATCATCAACTGTTATAAGTATGAGAGTAATTCAGCATCAAGCATTGGAAAGTAATTACTATTAGGATCTAAAATACTGTAATTCAAGAAGCTAAACTCTGTCTGGCCTGAGGAAAGATCAGACTGGAAGCCCTTCACTGATATACTGTAATGTGTGCAAGAACAAACCAATTACGATTCTAGCTGAAGGTAATAACCTCTCAAAGACAATACACATTTTACTTAAAAATCAGAATACAGAAATCCTGTACTTACATCAAATGGCTGGCTGGTTACTCTAGCAACACCCTGGGTCAATTTGCTGGTAAGATTGCTTCCCCTCTTGACAAGGGGCCCAGCACCTAAAACATACTGCAGGACACTGAAGGCATTTGCTTCTGGGCTTCCAATGACAGCTCCTTCTGCTACAACAGCAGCATGGACAAGGCTATCACCAGTCTGTTTCCTGACTTCTCCTAGAAATAAAACAGAATAAAAGGTAATACAGTGCTGAATTAGAAACTACTGTACGTTCAGAGGCATGGAAAAGAAACATTTCCCTTTAACAAGAGAAGCCACGGCCTGAAGTTACTTAATGTCCACTCAGGAAAGCAGCATGAGACCACAGGTAATTTTAAAAGGTCCTTTCAAAATTTTTCTTGCTAGCACAAAATCCAGTACCTTACTATGCCTTATCTGAACCTGACCCTAAACCATACACAGTGTGGGATAATAAAACTCAAGAGTCTCCACATAACAAATATCCCAAAAAGTAGTGTACCTTCTGTTCATAATAATATTTATGCTGGCTTATAGAAACTGAAGTTATTCCAGTCAAACATTAAATGCTGGAAACCTTCTTTACCCCTTCATCATTCATACTCCAACTAAACAATAGGTGTTGGTAATGGTGCAAGACACTGCTCTGAAAGAGCTAAGCACTGCTTTGACTTACAACATTTAACATATCTTCCCTAAATAGAAATCCTACCTCCACTTCCTGACAGCCCTTAACCAATTCTTACAGGAATCTTACCAAGACTTCCAAGAGAAACCATATGGCAGTTTGTTTTTCACTTTATAGAAAAAAGTATGTCCCAGGTAAAACTTTGAAGAGCTGGGTTCAGTTTTATCCCAGAACTTTCCATGGTGGAATCTTCTGCTTATTTAAATGGGATATGTATCTGAATTGTCACTTCCAATGCCCAGCATTTAGGGCAACTGTATAGTTGTAGCTTTGAATACTACCACATTTATAAACAGAAAATCAAACACTCAGACAATGTGACTCACTGAGTCTCCCCCAAGGATAGATACAAGAAACATCCTTACCCCCTCTATAAACAGCCTTTGAACCAGGAGCACCAGATCCACTTCGGATATTCAGGAATTGCTCTGCAACTTGCTTTAGGACAGGGTGCTCTACACCTGCAATGCAACAGTTACTCCAAGTAATGCAATGACATTGAAAAGCTACAGCACTTAAATTAAAGTGAAGCCTATCCTATAGTTTATTTCTATAGAGAACTCAAATTTCTCTAGCAGTTTTCCCATATGACCTGCACTGTTCATTCAGGAGCATACATACCTACTCCTACGAGAGCCATTCTTGAACTTGTGAAATTGGTCTGTACAAAATGGTGAAGCTGCAACAGTAAATTCACATTTTAGGGTATTTTGTTTAAAGAACAAAAATCATGTGTTTCTGACATAGCCCCTTATACTTCCTAAAGCAAATTCCAAAGCTTCCAAAAGGAACTGTCTATAGAATGTAATTTTATTGCATTCCCCAGTGACAAAACCCTTTTATACAGGAACACTTGACAACCTTACCATCAACAGAAAGCCACTGACATTAACCATCTTTTAAAAATGTGAATGTGAGTTCTGTACCCAGTATTAAAAGTTGCAAGGAAATAAGTTATTTAAACACCACATCAATAGGGTGGTAAATACTACCTGTATCTATACTAAATTAATTTTCTCTCACAAGTGCCACCACCTATTCCTGACAAAAAACTGAAACAGATATATAACACAATACAAAGAACCCTACCTGCTCAGAAGTAATTTTTCCAACTCTGTAGTCTGGACAATACAAGGGGTTTGCCAGAGCATTTTTATAAGCTGCAGCATGCAAGTTTTCCAGCACTCCTGAGAGGAACAAAGTTTCAGATAATTAACACAAGAGCCAGCTGCAATAAGTGTTACAAATGAAACTAAATGAAGAAGAGCTGTGATCTACTTTAAGGACCATAAGATTTACAAAAGCAGGTCTGGAATAATCCAGTTCATAGGGAAGTTTCCAAATCCTTGGGCTGCAGCAACCTGGCCTGAGGCCTTCTATTCTTCTGCAGCTTATTAAAAAGTAACCAAAACAAACATATATATATATATAATAACTTATATATACTCAACACTTTGGCTTCAACAGCAAGCTATAAATGCTATCAGTGTTTAGAATGGGAGCAGCATCCTTTGTTCTTGAGAAAGAAGGGGATCACCAGAATACTATCTGTAGCTTTGTGAGGTGTCTCATCTATCTCCCTGCTCAGATGAAGGATGCTAGTGTCTTCAATTCCCTTTTAATTAGTTTTTTTTGCATGCCAATAGCATTCTAGTAATTCCTGTTTTGATATTCTTCTTGTATTTGCTCATACTTTTTCCTCAAGAGAAAGATTCCTTTCTTCATAGTTCTGTTTCTGAACATAACTGTAACTGAAAATATCACATTACTATGAAAACCAACCTGCAATTGATGTAAGTTTAAAAAAAAAATTATGACTAATTTTAAAAAATAGCAGCACTTCAGTTTAAGCCAGAGATTTTTCCAACATTACACTGTCACCTCCAATGGGTTACAAAAGGTAAACATGCTTCAGAGTGGTACAAATTATGTTTATTGAGAAGAACAACTTAGGCAATCTTGGTTGACAAGACTTAATAACACAAGATATACTGGAATAGGCCTGATCTGACTGAGGCTTTGTGTTGTGTTTCCTTTTTGTTTTCCCTTAAACTCAGAAATCTAAATTTACAATCCTAAAGCTGGAACCCATTTTCAGTGTGATGAAAATACATACTGTTTTTATACTAAAATAATCATACAAATTCAAGAAGTCTTTTGTAGAATACTGTTTTCACGCCAAAGAGTAATACCCAAAAATGGTTTTCAGAACACAAGCTTCTGCAAATACATTGTCAACAACAGTTACAGCTTGCACATTCTGTGGTTGTACTCAAAAAGAATTAAAAATGTAAAATGGAAGCTGTCAAGGAGAATGGTGTAAGATATATTCAGCGTGTTACTTGTTAAATGTTATCACAGGCTGGAAAAACTTGTGAATTAAGAAAAGTTCCATAACACCAGAAAGATCATATCTATCAATAAGCTGAAAAATTCAATGTTCATGTGACAAAGCAAAAGGGAAACTATTTTTTCCACATTTTTCTATTTTGAAGGAACTCCTGCAGAGCCAATGCAGTGGAACAGAAAATATACTCACCAACTTGAGGATTCTGAAGTGCAATTGCTTTATCAACTTTTAATTGTGGCTGAAGATCAGCTACTTCCCATGGTCTGAACTCTGGTGCTGTGGTAACATTCAGGAGATATTCCATTACTGTATCACTAGATAAAAGAAGTTACAAAGGCATTAAACACAAGTAACATATACTTCTGCAGTTGAAAGCAATTCAAATTAATCTGTAAGCAACACATTAATAACAAAATTCATCACTCAAACCAGAGCAATTATCAGCACTGTTGTACAAAGTAGGATAATTCAATTCTGTAGCATTTACATGCTCAGTAACATGACACAGAAGTTGAATATAGAAATTTACTGATTTATTAAAAAAGTGTGAAAATAGATATTCCTCCCACCCTGTAAATGACAGGTCTTCCCTACCAAGCAGTTTTAAAGACTGCAGTAATTCCCTTTATAGCCCATCCAGGTACCTACACAGAGTTTCGCAGACATTGAACAGAGTAAGCCATTGTCTCTCTTGTTGCGTGCACACTACATGAGAAAAAAACCAAAATCCTTTTCAGCAAAGAACACAGAAGTCAATGTTCACACACACACCCCAATGATCAAATTAATCTACAAGATACAGATCAGAACAACTACTTAACCTTAAATCTGTCTGGGATGACTGTTTAAACACACACAGAGCAGAAACAGACATAATTAAAACTCACATCATCAGTATTCAAGTAAACAAGTGTCTGTGACCATCAGAATTTAAGATGCCACAATAATCCAAGGTAAAAGAGCAAATAAAGTTGAATAGCAAAACGTGAAAAAAATGTGCCTATGTATTAAATAAAGCAATTTAGAAATTACTCTCTTTGGGCAGAAAACATCTTGATCCTATCCTTTTCCTTCAACATATTTGTTACTGACAGGACTAGAAAAAGGGTAGAGTCATAAACCACTATTTTTAACCAAATTCTAGATAAAAAGATCTTACTGGATGATTTCAAAATACACTTAAAGAAAGCAGGCACAGTGAGATCCCTCTTTTCTTCCTCTTAGTCTTGTTTTCTAGGCTTTAAACACTCAAATCACAAAAGCTAACTACTGTCTGTACTGTTCCTAAGGCTGCAATCTATTCACAAAAGATGGAGAAAGAAAAAAAATCTTCTGACTTTAGGAAGTTTATTCTCAAAGTCTGCAAAGGCAGACAGAAAATTAAACTTCTAGACAAATTACATTTTTTCCATGCACACAATATTTATATTTTGTTTACTGAAAAGTGTTTTTAAAATACAAATCATGAGCGCAGCCTTGAAGCTTAACAGAACAGAAAGTACAAAATCTTCCTTGACAACTTTCATTATTCAAGTACCACTTCCATGCTGAGTTTATCCACCTACATATTGTTGTGCTTACTGTCTTATGCCTCCTTTAGTCTCAGAGCTCATTTGCATCCCACCAATACAGATTATCTTTCTATGTGGTACAAACCTCAGGCTGCCCCCAACAGCTTCAATGCCACGAGTGATCCGGAAGGAGGAAGCTCCTTTAGTAGTCTATTAAACAAACAAAAAACCAGCAACTTACAATCCTAGCTATTTAAAAAACAGATACTGGGTTGATGGCAGCAGTAAGAGAAACTACTCAGAAATATTCCACGCATGCACAAAACTGAATTTATCAGGCACCTGAAGTAATTTCTACTGTAGCTTAAATAAAATGAGTTATGTGTATATTTGAATGCAGATATACTATTTATATCTGATTTAAGACACCAGAGGAAAGCATAATTAAAAATGAGTATTATTTCTCCTCTGTCCAGGAAGCAGTATGATTTCTCCTGCACTGAACTACAGAACCAAGCACCACTGTACACTGTTCTCCACTTCGTAAGATTTCTTACATTAGATTTTACCATATTTTTGCAATTATGAACCTCTGACCATTTCACCTACTGTTAACATAATAACAAAGGCAATGAACACCTACCAAGTTAGATGCAAGACGAAGCAAGTGAGCAGTTCCCAGGTTACTAGTGGTTTCATATCTGCTGCCTGTTTTAATAAACACACCAATTCTTGAAGCTGGAGAGAAGGTTTCCAGCGATGCAATAACTAAGCCATTTGGTAATTTTGTGATCTGTATTAAAAATAAAAAAACCTTTGTTTTCATTCAGTGGAAGTACTTATCTCAGCTCTGCTTTGACCGAGTTTTAAAAACTAAATTAAAAAGAGAGGGGAAAAAAATCAATCTGTATTTTTACACTGACCTCAAGATCCTGAGACTCTGGAGATAATTTCACTTTTGCTGCAGCTGGTGAGTGTGAAACTTTAGGAGCTGTTTTAAGTGAGTAAAATCTCTTCTAGAGGAGAAAGCATAAGAGAATGGATTTCCTTAATTAGGTCATCACATTTCCTTACATACTGAAAAAGAATCTGATTTTAAAGTAGAAATACAATGAAGGACTTCAAACACTGGAGTAAAAACAATGATTCCCTTGTAATTCCTCTGATTACTTCTTACATCAGTAAAACCTGTGCTATGACTTACACAAGGACTCTGGAATTTCAAGAAACAGCAATGCAAGAATCTTTCCTCCACCTTAAAGGGGCTCTTAAAAGAGAGAGAAGGGGACTTTTTACACAGATAGGACAAGGGAAAACAAATATAAACTGTCAGAGAGTTATGTTAGATTTTAGGAAGAAATTCTTCCCTGTGAGGTGGTAAGGCAGTGGAATATGCTGTCCAGAGAATTTCTGGATGCCTCATCCCTTGAAGTCTTCAAGGCCAGATTGGACAGGGCCTGGAAGAACCTGGTCTAGTGTATGATGTCCCTACCCATGGCAGAGGGCAAGAATGACATGATCTCTAATGTCTCTTCCAACTCAATTATTCCACGATTCTAGGATTTTAATAAGCAGAAGCAGTCCTTCACATGAAAGAGGTGAATAACACCCAGAGCCCTGCCTTCAGCAGCTGGCAACAGAAATGACAAGATTATTGATTTCAAATCTGAAATGCTATTACTTTCCATCCACTTTAGAAGTTGTTTATACTAGTAAATTTACGTATTACTTGTTTTCACATAAAAGGAAACTTTATTCCTATGCATCTCAAGGTGAAAACCGTGTGACAGAAACACCACTGCACTCGGCTGTACAGATGTCGGTGACGTTAATTCCCATTTCTTTACCAGAGACTGTTCATTGTATGAACCTAGGAAAAACTCCTTTCCTCCCTCACCAAGGGTTTGCCAAGACACCTAGTTTCAAACCCTAAGTCTGCTTATTTATGAACTACTACTGCATATCTAAAACTGACTCACAAACACGCTGTCACCCAGAGGTCATTCTCCATCCCACTCGAGCGCATTTCCAGCGGACATCCAGCACAGGTTCTACCCAGCTGGCCGAGAGCCTTTGGGAACGACAAGTCCTCTGTTCCCTCCCCGCCTGCAGGACACGCCAAGCGCAATGCCAAGGGCACCACTCTGTCTCAAGGAGCTGAAGCTTCTCCAGCGCGGCGGGATCCGCTCACCTCCCTTCCCTCCGCGCCCCGCCGGCCGTAGCTGGGGCGGCTCTGGCACGGCCCGGGGCGGCTCTGGCACGGCCCGGGGCGGCTCTGGCACGGCCCGGAGCGCCGCTCGCTGCGGGGCGCTCCGCACCCGGCCCCGGCCCGCGGCCTGTCTGACCTTCAGCCGTCCCGCCGCGCCGCCCGTGGCCTGGCCCGGCCCTGCGCGCACCGCGACCCCGCGGGCAGCCCGGCAGCGCCGCTGCCACCGCCCGCTGCCCGCCGCCCCCTGCCCGGCTCACCGCCCCGGGCTGCCCGGGGTCAGGCCCGCCGCAGGCCCCCGCGCCCAGACAGCGGCTGTCACCGCCAGCTGCCCCTCTCCCGCACCGCGCACGCCGCGCCCGCACCCCGCTCACCGAGAGGGAACGCGCGGCTACCGGGAACCCCCTCATCGTCCCGCGCCCCTGGGCTCGGCCCGGCCAGAACAATATGGCTGTCCGCAGGGAGACCCCGCCTTCCCGGCACGCCCCGCGCCGCGCTGACCTTCCAGCGAGCGCGCCCTGAACTCTACTGCTCCGCCGGGCGGCAACAGCGCCGCCGCGCGGGCACCGGGGGCTGTGCGCGGGTACCGCGGGGTGTCGCCCCTTCCCGGGCACCGGGGCCGCGACACCCTGCGGTGCGCAGGGTCCCGGCGGCGACAGTTCCTCGGGAATGTCCCTTCGGAATGGCCTTCGGCGCCGTGCCTGAGGGCGCGGATCCCGGCGACGACAGTTCCACGGTATGTGCCCCGGGAACGTCCCTCGGGGAACGGCCCTCGGCGCCGTGCTTCAGGGCGCGGGGTCCCGCTGGCGGCTGTCCCTCGGGACGCGGGGTCCCGGGCTGGCTGTGCCCAGCTTATGTCAGGGCCATTCCGTGGAGCTCACAGCAGCCTGAGCGAGGCGGGACAGCGGCGGTGCCCGCGGGTACAACAACTCCCGGGGAGCCGCCGCCGCCCTGGGGCAGGATTTCAGCGCGGACACCGTGAGGGGCGTGGGGCGCGGGGCGGGGCCGGGGCGGGGCCGGCGGTGCGGGGCTGACCCGGCGAGTTCTTAGCGGCGGTGCGGGCTGTTCGCTGTGTCGCGCTCTCGGAGTCCCCTCATCCCGTCCCGTCCCGTCCCGCCATGGGCTCAACTCCGCCCGTGTTCATCGGCGCCGAGGAGGTGGAGAAGCACCTGCACCGCGCCAGCCTCCTGCTGCCGGCGCTGGAGGCCGCCCTGGCCAACTTCTCGGCGGGCGCGGCGGGCGGGGTGGTGCAGCCCGTGCGCACCGTGCTGTCCGTGCCCCGGCACGGCGGGTGAGGCGGGGCTGCGCGGCCGGGGATCGCGGGGAAGGGAGCGGGTGGGCGGATTTGCCATCAGAAAAGGCGTTTGGTACCGAGTTAGTGGTTAACGGGCCGGTAGCGGCACAGCCGTGGGTAGCGGTGTGTGAGTAACGCCGGTAATTCTCTCTCCCCCGAGGTACCTCGGAGTCATGCCCGCGTACAGTGCTGCGGACGATGCGCTGACAACCAAGCTGGTGACTTTCTATGAGCACCTGAAGGACTCCTCTGTGCCTTCTCACCAAGCGACTGTCCTCCTGTTTGACCCCAGCAATGGTACTTTGAAAGCTGTAAGTTTCGTGTGTCCTGAATTCACTGCTCGTGCTGTCAGTTCTCACTTCTTCACGGAAGTAAGAGCTGGTGTAAATTAAGTTACCAGCAGGATTTGGCCCAAAGCTATCTTTTGTTTCTGTTAAACTGAACTCACCGTGCTATTTACTGCTGCTTGCGATTTGAATCTGATAGCTCAGACTGTAACTGGAAGAGAGAAACGATTAGTAGAAGTTTATTTAGCATTTTAAAGCAAAGATAGCCCCCCACCTTTCTGTGTGAAGAATGGATCTTGAGCCATATGAAATCTCTAGCTGAAAGAGATTTACAATTTGCATTGCAGGGAATAGGATTCAGAGTCTGATTACTTTTTCTTTCTTTAAAGGATTTAAGATTTTTTTTAAAAAATAGTGATGATTTGCATTGCACTTTAGTAATAATGATTTATTAAAGGGACAAAACTGGTCAGGAAAACTATCTTGGCTTCTTCTACCAAACATCTTGGGTTTTTGGCCCCATAATTAATGCAGTAGCTACTGCATACATATGTGGACATTGAGGCAGGAGTGTCCCATGTGTGATACACATTTGGGGAATTCCATGGTTCCCTGTCACCGCTCTGTACAGACCAGGACAGTGCAGACTGGGGAACCACTGATCCCTGCTCTTCCTGGAGTGCAGAGGATTGGAGTCATACCCATGTATTCCCTGTGCTGCAGGTGTGAGTTAGAGGTGACTCTTCTCTGACCATTTTCACTCCTTTTGTGTTGATGGAATAGTATGGAAGAAGTGGAATAAACAGAGAATCTGCCCAGTTTAAACAAGACTTTGTATGGTTTGTGGTTGCTATGATAATAGTTGCCAACTTATACATGTGTGTATCTTTTGTACCTGGAATATCACATCATTACAAATTGGATGAAAATGTTTGGTATTTATTAATTTTTCAGTGTTCACTTCAGTCTGTTTGAATTTTTTCAAGGTCCTGGATGGAAGTGTCATTACAGCAAAACGAACAGCTGCAGTTTCTGCCATTGCTACCAAGGTGTGTCTTCTGTTCTCTAAGTGGGGCTTGCAGTTATAAAATAACTAGAACAAATTATGCAAATGGCTTTTCATGCAATGCAGCTTTCAATTAGATTTATCATAACATATGCACTGTCAGGGAAAACTTAAACTCACTGTTTTGAGTCATGTTTGGCTTTAACACTTTGTGTGTGATTGGAGAAGGAATCTGAGCTATATTTTTGTGGCTTCTGTTGCACCCTCTTCTGGAATTTACTGAGCTGTTTTTCAATGTGTTTTCTTTCTTTTGTGTTTGTGGTATCATGCCCCTTTATGGCTTTGGCTGAAGTACCTGTGGTGATATATTGAATTTTATTTAGATAGATGCCTTCTGCTGTCAGGACAGGACAGGTGGGTTGCACTGGACCTGTAAAAAGAGGGGAAAAGCACATTTCCATTTCTCTTAAGATAGATGATGCCCACTGTAGATGGATAACTTGTCCAGAGGTGTCTGTCTGTCTGTCAGTGTCTCTGTTGTCACTGGAAGGTGTCCAGATGATTGTCCCTGACCATGGCCATAAAATTCAGTGTCTAAAGGCAGGTGAGGTTTATCTGGCTGTGTATTGCTTTGTATCACTTCAATTTCAGTTGGAAATTGTTGTGTTGGAATTCTTTTTTTAAAAGCTGTTTTTGGCTGGGCTGCTAGCAGCAGGAACAGAACAAGTGCCTGTGCATTGCACAGCAGGGTTTTAGCCTTCACCTCAATGGCTGAGGCAATAAGAAGAGGGCCAGAGCTGAGAAATACTGTTGTTTGTCACTCCTCAGCTTTGCATCAGAATGAAGGCTGATCTCACCATTTTGTTGGGGCAGTCTTTTTGCCAGGGTGACTCTATCCATGGCAATGGAGCTACACTGGCATAAAACTGAGTGAAGGACCTGTCCCCAAGAGCTTCTCCTGAACCAAAGGACAGAATGATTTACAATGAGCTCCTTGGACAGGAGGTTACAGGACCTCATTCATTTTGGCCATTCTGTATTTGGTCAGTTCTGATGGTTTTTGTGCAGTCCATGCTGGCTTCAAAGGAGCTTGGCTGCTGAAGGTACTTCAAGATCAAATCCTTCATTGTCATCTATTGTTTTGGAAATTTTCAGGACTGTTTGAGTTTAGGTCATATTTGTCATCTTGTCTTCTTTATGGCATTTGCTTTTCAAAGACCCATGATCTTACGCAAAGGACCTTTGAAATCAGTGCTTTACAGTCTTTAAAAGGCACATTAAAACAAATTCTAATTACAGAAAAATGGGCTTAATGAGATTTTTTTCCATTTGTTTGCAGCAGAATATGAGAGCCTAGACAATTCTAAAGCTTTTTAGGCAGGAGTGAGTGGCCACAGAAAATGCATAAACAAGACACAAGGATGGATTAGGGCTGGACTCCAGCAGCTCTGTCCTCCCCTTTGCCAAGTACTGATGAATCACAGACAAGAACTAAACAAAACAAAAAACAAACAAACAAACAAACAAAAAAAACCCCAAACAAAACCAAAAACCAACCAAAAACCCCATCCCCTACTTCTTCAATGTCTCTGTATTATGGCTCTTGCAATGCCAAGACTGTGCAATGCTTGTGGTGTGATTTGTGGCTTCAGTGAATTCAAAGAGATTGATTCGTGTGGAGCTGCCAGGACCAGTTTACCTGTGCAGCTGCAGCTCTCAGTACTGATGGTTTTTGGGATTCTGAGCCCTGCATTCAGCCAGTGCAGAACATCAGCACTGTGGCTTTACACTTAATCAGCCACATGAGTGTGTTGATACTGGAATGTGCCTAGACCCTGGAACTTGCTGTTCATGCTGTTGCATCTTAAATCTGAATTTGAAGTCAGACAAATCAACACTGGAATTATGCCAAGATGTGTTTTGGTGCTACTGATGCTTGCTTTTGCATTAAAAAAACGCCCAGTATATATAGTGATTATTGAATATCTGTTGCAATATCTTGCTATATATTTGTGATGCCTGTTAATATATTGTCCTTACATATTCCCTTTTGGTTTTTTATTTCTGACACTTCAGTTGCTGATGCCAGCTTCTGCAGAAGTGCTGTGCATTTTGGGAGCTGGTGTTCAAGCATACAGCCATTACGATATCTTCACAGAACTGTTCACATTTAAAGAGGTAACAGCCACATGTTAAGAGGATACATTTATTTTTCTCTATTGTTGCAGGATTCATTATTAAAAACGTACAGCCAGTGTATTTGTATCAGGTCAGGCTGGGATGGAGTTCCTGTTCCCTAGAGCAGCCCCCACAGTGCTGTGCTCTGGCAGCCCAAAGGGTCTGATAACATCCAGTGTTGTGGCTACTTTTGAGCAGTGCCCACACTATATCAAGGCTGTCCCTCAAACATTTGTTTCTGTTCTGTTAAACTGCCTTTATCTTGGCCCACAAAATTTTCCCATCTTATTTTCTCTTCCCTCTCCCTGTGCTGCTGGGGAGGGGAGTAATGAAACAATTTTGTGGGCACTTGGTATCTAGCCATCAATCCACCATAAAAGTTAAGGTTAATCATATTTTGGTTCTGTTTCTACAGAACCCAAGAATAGTTGGAGCAGCAAGAATTTCTTGCTCAAATGTTGGTATTTAAAAAGAAAAAAGGTCGGAATCAAAGTAGTTTCAGGTATCTTTTTGTCTGCGATCCTACTGTGTATGCCATGCTTGGATAAGCTTTTTGTGACTTTCCCTTAATTGTATTTTTCAGAAATATTTGCACTTTATAAGAACAGCTCTACAAGGACAAAGCAGACATTCAAATGTAGCTGAACACTCGTGAAATTTACTCAAACATTAAAGGGGGAAAAAACCGCAACCTTTAGGAAAGGTTTAACTATAAACATTTATCTACTGAAAACCTAAATTAAGTGTTCTGTTCCAGCAAGAAGAAATCCTCCAGGTTAATTTGTCTTTGCTGTGTTTTGTTTTTCCCTGTTTTCCTGGCTGCAGGTCAGGATATGGAATCGCACCAAGGAGAGGGCAGTGCAGTTTGCCAGCGCCGTCGGCGGCCCCGTGCGGGTGTGCGCCTCCGCCCAGGAGGCGGTGACAGGGGCCGATGTCATCGTGACAGTCACCATGGCCACCACCCCCATCCTCTTTGGGGACTGGGTGAAGCCAGGTGCCCACATCAATGGTCAGTTCTGTTCCCATTGTGTTCATGAGCACGGTGTTTAGCATCACCATCTGTTGGAAAGCAGTTCTCTGTGCTTCCTGGAATCAATGAATTTTGACTTTTCCTCTTTAGTGAGGACCACTTTTCCCAGCCCTGTCCTCCTGGAGCCAGAACACTGCATAATCCCACCCTAGAGCATGGGACTTGCTCTGTTCCCATATGCTCTTTTCTTAGTGGTGCATCATCTTTGTCCTCATGTTGTTGTTATTCTCACCTTGCTCTCTATTTGAGTAGTCCACACCAGTCTTCTTCTTTCCTAAGTAGTTACTGCTCCTTGTTACATTGCCCTTTTCTTTCACCAATTTTGTTATCCTCTCTATTTGTTTCTTTTGGGGCTGATCACACCAATTTACTTTTTTACTTGAGATATGAAGATGCAATGACTGAATTAAGAGCATCATAATTTAACCTCTAATTATAGTGAGGTTTGGAGGGGTGCTTTTTTTTTTTTGTATTGCCTGCCTTGTAATGATGTTGCCACACTATTGTTTGGAGTCTCTGGACATGCCTCTGTTTGTTTATTTTTATTAATTGTGGGCCTTGTTCAGATGACCTTGTGCACTTTTCCAGATAGTATGGTAATAAGACAAAGCAAGTTCTCAAAGGGAATAATTTAAAGAAAGGTCCTACATTCCAGCAGCATCCTACCAATTTTTCAAACTCGATTTAGTCCTTTGTCATTGAAAGCTGTTGTCTGTGTTGTGTCGTGGCATGGAAGCCAGAAATGCAACAAAATCAATTAAGGTCCACAGTCACTGAGATGACACAGACAGAAAGACCTCTCTTCCTTCCTTGCCTTTTTTTACCCTTCATTGAGGCATTTGTACTGTTTGAAGAGGTATTTGAGCAACAAATGCAAATTTAGAAAATACAAATTTATTGTTCCTTAACAGTTGGACATGTAAAAAAATATTTGAATAGAGTATAGCTAGGTAGTCCTCTTAGTTTTTGATGAGTTTCTTGTTTGCTTGTTTTTTAAGTCCATAACAAGTTGATAATGATCTTGGTGCTGTGTATAAAAAATTAAGCTCTGTGACTTGTTTTCAGTTTCTCTGGGTAAGTGATATAATCTAATAAAGGTGTGTAAAATTCATTTGGTAATGATCTGATGAAAACAAGGGTATAAGAGATAAGACAAAGGAAGAGGACTTTTTTTGCCTCAGCTATTCAGACTCTTCTGACAAGGATATTTTACTGACATATCAAATCTTGAATTTTTTGTTGTTGTTGTTGTCCTATCAATCAGTATTTCTTCAAGGCTAACACTGGATTTTTTGTACATTACATTTCCATAATAGCACTGATTGTTGCTTCACATGTGTCTTTTGAACAAAATGTGATTTGAATTTGTTTTAAACATTGCTCTCAAGTTCATAGTTTTGTTGCTTTAGCTGTTGGAGCAAGCAGACCAGACTGGAGAGAACTGGATGATGAGCTGATGAAGAATTCCGTTCTGTTTGTGGATTCCAGAGATGCTGCTCTTAAAGAATCAGGAGATGTTATTTTATCAGGGGTAAGACTTTCTGAAATGATGGCTTTACTTTTGTAGCAATTGGCTTGCATTTGAAATGAGTTGGTATTGAGGATGTCCTGCACTGAAACCTTTAGGGCATCAAATGTAATTGTTAACACTTTCCAGGCAGGGGTTGAAAGATGAACTGGTCTCAAACTGTGACTGCTCTGTCTGTGACCAAACCATGCAACCTCTGTATCTACCATTATATGACACCATATTACAGTAGCATGTTTTCAGCATTGGCTTTTGGTGATAACAATGAATTGCTGTTAAAAGACCTACATTTCCTGCAGTGTTTGATTATCATAAATATTCTTCAAATCTATTTATTAAAACCTGTAACTTTTCCCATGAGATTTCAGTGTGATTGACACTGAATGGACCAGCCCAAAGAATAGACCACACAAGGCAAGCAGACAATGATCTGCACAGATTTGCCAGCAGGGACTCTTTGAGGTTCTTTGAGGTTCTTTTTCTCCTTTAATGTGTCTGCAGAATAAATATGATTTACACTTTTGAGGTTTAACATAAGAGCTCAGATATGGTAATGTGTGTGAAATCCCATGTGTTTTGTTGGACAAGTAACAAGCTATCCACTGTAAAAAAACTTACTGGCTGAGGAAAGTCTGCCAGCTGTTTTTCTTTGAAAACCATTCGGCTCCTCTGATTTCTGTCCAGTTTCTATATAATTTGAATGTTGATCTGCTTCACCATGGAAAGTAATCAGTTTTGGGATGCAGCACTGGAGGAGTTCTTTCTTTTGAAGTCACTCAAAAGAAAAGGGTTTTTTTTTCCCCTTAATGTATGTATGGCTATTATGATTTTGCATAAATATGTATTTTTTTTTCACAGGCAGAGATTTTTGCTGAGCTGGGGGAGGTATTGAAGGGTACAAAACCAGCCCTGCCTGAGAAAACAACAGTGTTTAAATCATTGGGTAAGAACAGCCCCTCCTGTGTCCAAGTCTGACAGAAAACAATGCCTTGTTCTTTATTAGGTCCCCCATGTGTGGGAAAGCTGCTGATCATCTTCAGAACCACTGTGGCAATGCACTGTCCACAAGAAAGTAGACTGTGATTTGCATTTTCCCTTTTTATTTCCCTTCTTATTTATCTAGCAGGATTGATGTAATGAAAAGTGATAGGAAAGCAGGCAAACAATAGAAGTCCATTTTCCATTTCACAGTTGTTCAAGACATGACTGCAGCATTTATTAATAAAGCTGCAGCCCGACTGCCCCGCTGTTCCTCCCGTGGGGTCTGTCTGACCTGAGACAATGTGACAGTGTCCTGCGGGGAAGGGTGGCACTGGGACTGAATTACTATGCTCTGAGCTTCATGACATCTCCAGAAGGGCCCAGTTGTGATATGAGCACTGAGAATTAGATTCCTACTGTTACATTAACTTCTTACAGCACACCCAACACCCCATGATGGCTGTGGACTCTGAATATAACACTGTAGGTGTTTGGGATGGGAAATAACTCTTGTTCCTGTCTAGTTAGATAATGTCCTGAGTCTTCCTGTTCCCTTCTGCAGCAAAATTATTTGTACAGTTGAATAACTGTTTGAAGGTAACTTCACTTCTTTTTCAGGCATGGCAGTTGAAGACACAGTAGCAGCAAAATTTGTTTATGATGCTTGGTCAGCTGGTAACTAAAGAGAGAAGTCTACAATGCCAATGAGGCCAAGAAAATTGTTTGCACTTAGCTTCCTTGAATCCTGTGTTAAAAAGAAAGGCACCAATCCTATCTGAATGTGGCCATTCTAGAACATTCAAGAAGGAAAAGTAAAATTTTAGCAATAGTCTAATTTCTAAGGTCTTCTAATTTAAGTATTAGATACTTGCAGTATTGCTAATAAATGTCTCTCTTTTGTAACAGTAAATATTAGATGTTTGCAGTGATACTAACAAGAGTATCTTTACATATTTTGATGTCATTCTGGATCAATGCCTTTCCTTCCTAATTATTTATGTAGCAGAAACCTGTGTGTAGATTTTATGTTTTTTAGAGGGATAATTCATTCTGGTGTAAAATACATCAGTCTGTAGAATGGACTCTGGCATCATATTTACCTGTGATGGTACTTTAAATGCAACTGTGGGTTTCAGTGCTCCAGTGACAGTGACCTTGTCTTCAGCCTCCTAGGTACACAGCCCACCTCTGAGTCCTGGACACACCTTCCCTTCCAGCTCACACTGCAAGTCACCATGTTTTTCACCCCTTGCAATCCACCTTCCTTTGCCCTCAGACTCAGTGGTTTTTCACATAAGAGCACAGTTCTGAGATGGGGTTTATGTAAATAACCAGTTAGGTTTCTGCTCAGTACCTCCTTAGTACATGCCCTGCTGGGATATTGCCATTTTCATATTGCAAGGGGTTGCACAGAATGTGAGAACTAATATGTGTTTTGAGTTAACTTTTACCTGTATTCTGGAGGGAGATTTTGCTATTGATCTGTGGTGCCTCTAAGTTGTTTTTCTAAAATTCTTGAAGGCTGAAACCACACAAGCTGATTTCAAATATACAGGCAAATATTTTCAGTTTGGCTGTACCATGCTTCAATTGCTGATTGTTCTATTATCGCAAATATTAGCTGGGGCAGGAATTTTCATGATCCTTTCCTGGCAGAGGAACCCAGTCACATAAGGAAAAGTTCCAGCTTTGTGTTGTTATGCAACTGCCTTGCAAAAGAGTGAGCATCTGCTGAAAAACAGCTATTGCCCTGGAAACAAATTCCTGTCTCAGGCTCACAAGTTGTGCCTTGTGAAATTTTATTTCCATTTGCATATTATTTCATGCAGACTATTAAGTGTTTCTTCATGCTGTGGAAGAGTTGGATGACAGGGCATTTTTAACATGCTGGTAGAATAGAGCAGGGCAACAAGAAGGAAGGTCAGGAGCAGCTGGCAATGAAGCTCTGGAGAGTGCATAGGTAAGTGTAGAAGAGGTTAGTGAGTACAGGGCAGGTGTGATGTAAATAATACTGCCAGTTACAAGCCTGGTGTAAGCTAGTTGGAAAATGTACTAAAGGTACCAGACCACTCATAGGGTTGAAGGATATTTCATGTGGATCCAAACTGAACTCCCCTGATTCTGTTTATTCCATCAGAAAGAAGAACAGAAATTTTTCTATGAGCTTTTGCGTTTTAATTGTAGCAAAATTACTCTTCTGTTTTTACATGTCTTGTTTCTTCTTTGTTATTTCTGAAGTGTTCAGAAATGTATGTGTTGACTAAATTTGTTACTTCAGTCATGCAGAACTTCACTAACCTGAGGTAAACATGAAAGCAAATGATGCTCTCATTATTGAAGAACTCCATGGAAACTTGCAATTAATAATGATGACAGTATTATCCCAGTTCTGTGCCAGTGATATACCAGATTTGTAATTTAAAGTGAGATGTAGTGTTTGGAAAGGAGACAAGTCCAGTTTATTTTCACATGTACTCCCCTACAGAATATGCACTTTAAAAAATAAATGGAGCCAGTCCAAAGACCTGGTTCTGAAAACCCACATTGTTCTCAGCTTCATTGGCAGTGGGACATTTGGGAGCCTGGCTCCAGTGTTGTACCTCTGATGTCATGAAGAGGATTTGGTTGTTATGATGGGAATTGCTTGGATGCCAGCTTTAGATTTTCTGAGGGGAAATAATAGCATCAATTTCTATGTTTCCTTCTCTTACAAATTACTGGATCATGAAATTGTGTAACTTGCATTTATATTAAAATTAAATAGATACTACTGTTTTTCTTTGACTTTCATTTTGTTGTCCATTTCTTTTCTGGTTTGTGGTTGATATATTTGAAGACAAGAAAATATCCAAGTTGTTGCAGTGACTGCTCTTTCAGTAAATGTGATCACTGAACATAAATGGAAGAAATAGGGAGTGCTGTGTTCATCTTAGATACTCAGTTTTGCAACTGTCCCATGCTGCACATTTTCTTTATGTCTGTCCAGTGCAGAGTATGAAACCCTTAAGGAGGGAGAACTTTGTACTTGGCAGAGCTGTGCTCCTGTAGATTGCCTGGTTTTATGCTTTGGGTTTGGGTTCTGCCCTAGGATTGCACATGTGAACTGAACTGAGCTGTACAAATGTTCCTAAGGAGTCACAGTGAGGATTCCAGTGCTCCCAAACTCCAAAGGAAACAAAGGGGTTGGGAAGGAAAAAAAAAAAAAAAGAAAACAGCAAAGCACATGAGTGGAAAAAACCTTAAATATGAGTCTTCCTTTCTATTAATTTTTCTCCCAAATTTTTTCACAGGGCTGCTTTATACTATCCCATAAGAAAAGGGTTAGCACTATTGTACTTTGGTGTTTTTTTTTTTTTTGATTGCTGAGCACAGCAATCATGGAAGGTTGCACAGAACAGGACTTTGATGTGATTGCATAATATAAGAATATATCAACCTGCTGTGTACAGGAATCCAAACAGGGAAGAATGCAGTATAAAGTCCATCCAAGAAAAGATATTATAATATACAAATCACAGTCCCAAGATGATATGGAAAAAAGAAATATGAAAAAACCAGATCATTAACCAGGATTAGCCTCCACAAATGCAGCATACCCCTAAGGAAAAAACCATAGCTGGCTAATGGAAAGCCATAAAAAGAGCTTTAAAGATAAATGTTCTGCAAATAAATGTGGATCTAAAATCTGTGATTTTAGCCACAGCATGGCTACAATAAGCACTTTATTAAATTCACAAAACTTAATAAGAGTGATTAATTGGTATCTGATAGTGAACAGGGGAACCCTGCTGTTGATGCCTCCAGATAAACTGTGAAGAGCAGGAGCTTCCACAGCAGCACAGCTCATTTTCTTTTTTTATTTTCATGAGCTGTGTGTGATGCACAGCTCTCAGGCTAACAACCCACAGAAAATGGTGTGTGATATGAGTCCTCATTTCTGGGACTTTGCATGGAAAATGCAGCCTATAGGAACCAAGCTGGGGCTATACCAAAATAGATCCAAAATTTTGAAAATTAAATCTCAGCTTCTTGTAGTTAAAAGTATTGCAGCCTTGATGACATTTAGGACATGATGGGTGCTGGCAGTTGGATCCTGCCTAATGAGACAAAAAAGGAATATCCAACTCACACTGAACATTTCTTGAGAAGATACTTCATGTATTTTAAAATTATTGTCAATACAGAAGTAAAAACTTTAGTGACAAAAATAGGAAATTTGCTGTAAATTATTCTTATTTACATTAATTCAGAAGTGATTAGAGTCAGTAAACCATAGCTAAAATCAAGATTCAGATTCTTTTCTAATGTACCACCAGTACCAGGAAAAGTGGTTTTACTGATCTTCCAGAAACAAATGGAGAAAACTCAAAGCTCTCAAGTTCTGAGAATGTTCTTTTCATTGTGGTTTTGGAGAAGAAAGGAAGGCCTTTATTAAGGAATGCAGTGGGCCTGGCCTTCACTCTTACTTGAAATTATCTGGACCAAAAGAAATCCAATCCACATAAAAAGTTTCATGAGAAAAAGCTTTTGGGTTTTTACCTTAACAGTCTTGCTTTTTGGCAGAATATACTTTACTTAATATCCTGTTCATCACAACCACCTTCCCAGAGACAAAAATTGTTATCCCTGCTGTACTTCCTAAAGCAATTGGTAACCTCTCTCCCTTTTGCTTTAGCAGACTTCTGAGAAGAGTTGCCCACCCTTTGGAGAGAGGGAAGGGTAATCAATCAGTGGGTAGGTTACAACAGGCATGATAATTTATAAGCAAGTATCTACAGTTTTTCCAGGGTTCTCAAGTGCCTGTTTTCTTTTATTCACAGCATTCAGGACTTTCTTTCTTGGCCCAAGCTCCATCTGAATGCTCTGTAGATCTTCATCAGAACATAGCATCAGGGCATCTAAATCAATTTTTTCCCTCATGAAGACTGGAAGAAACTCATCCAGCATCTGTGATGCCAGAAATACCTCAAGGGGTGTATTCTCTGTTTCCTCATCATCCCAAATGACTTCCTCATTCCAAGGGACATCAGCACTGTTTTCAGCATCATCTTCCCTGCCATTCTCAGCGTTTTCATTCTGAAAGAGCTCACTGGCCATTGTAACTCTTATGCCTTCTTTCTCAGAAGACACAGCTTCAGGATTTACCTCTGCAGCCAAATTCCTTCCAAACACAATCTTGCCAAGACCTGGCCGCTGAAAAATGGAGAGCTGGCTGTCGTTACCAGCGAGGTTTTTCTCATCAAGGTCATTCAGTAATTCATCCTCCTCTTTCTCATCAAACAAATGCATCACACTTTTCCTACGCATGTCATCCTCTTGTCCATCTCTTTGTGTTTCCTGCCTTCTTGTGCTGTCAGCTGTCTTTTTTGTCTTGAGTTTCATGGAATCTTTCAGGTTTTTGGTTAAAGTGCTTGTGGTATTTGAAGAAAACAGACCAGGCAACTTTACCCTGGAGTGAGTTCCTCTGGAAGAATTCACCGTGCCAACCTTTCCTTTGATATAGTTCCGGTTCATTTCATGCTGGTGTTTCTCCTGGCGCTTCTCACATTCCTTGATTTGTCTCTCCACGTTCCTCTGGGCCTGTGCCTTTTGCTTGGAGACCTTCTTAGGGTTCAGCAGGTTCTGCTCGGTGGCAGCTTTGTCCAGGATCTGGACGCACTCCTTGCGGTCCCTGCTGGCCGCTGCCTCCAGGGGCGTGCGCAGGTCGTTGTCCAGGGCAAAGATGTTGGCCCCAAAGGTGATCAGGAAGGAGACACAGTGGATGTGGCCATTGCAGGCAGCGTGGTGCAGGGGCGTGTTCCCCCAGATGTCACACTTGTCTGGATCCCCCCTGGCAGGGAAAACAGCACACAGTGAGCTGGGATAGCCACACCGAGCCCTGCAGGGGCACTGAACACACTGAACGTGTGACCCTGCTCTGCTCTGAGAGAACAGCCCAGGGACAATGGCTCAGCTTGGCTCCAGCCACCAGAACAGGGCTGCACCCACTCACACACACCCTGAGTGTGGCTGTGTGTGTGGCAGCAGCTCTAATCCCTGTGATTTACACGAGTTCACAGGAATTACTGTGACTGCATCTCCCCATGAGGGAGCCAGGGCATTTCCTTTGTCAACCCAGGGTTTGGCAACTGAAAGTGGGCTCAGGCTTTGACTTAGTCCCATTGGAAGTACTGGCAAAACTGTTTCAAGAACACTTGCATGGAATATTTCCCATGATTCGCTCCTTTTGCATGTCAAATACAGGCACTGTTAGGTGGTTTCCTCACTGGCCACAGTGATACACATTTAATGAGCTCATGCAGTAACTTTTTAGGCAGGTAATAAGTAAATGATCCAGAGTAAAGCCCTGATTACCCATTTGTCTCCACTGCTATTAGTTTAAGCCCAGATAGATGCCATTGTTTTTCAACTCTTTTGTTCTCTGTGAGCTGCTTTTACTCATGGTGGTTTGAAAAGCATTTGGAAATAAAATGCCACATTTTTTCAATTGAATTTAAAGCCAGTGAAAAGTATTGCTTGATTTTTAACTCTTGTTCTGACTTCACACTGAATATTTAGATTGAATATTTAGATGCACATTTGGCAAGGTTAACCTTAGCAATGTTCAGAAAACAGCTTGTGTCCTCTTGTGACCAACCAACAAGGTGGCCACAAAAGCCCAAAGTCTTTATTGACTTCAGAGCCTGGGACCAAATTTACAAGGAGAATTTCCACTCCTGGGAGTTCAAGCATTTCAATGACACAGTTTGGTGCCACAGCAGCTGTACTGTGAAAGACATGGTACATCCCAAAATGTCCTTCAGGCACTGATCTCTGGCTCTGAAGAAAAGCACTGCCAGGTTTGTTGAGGGTCAGATCTGAACCCATCCCCAGGAGGAGCTCAGGGGTCCAGCAGAGCCAACCTTGGCAGCTCAGCTTTGCCACAAGGAGGTGGCAGCTGAGGATCCAAGTTTCTCACTCAGACATTTGGGAACCATGTGCACATATTTCTGTTTGGTGGCTGTGCCCTGGGGAGCTGCCTGGCCGTGGCTGAGCGTGCTGGGTTCCTCAATTCCCACATTTTTGAGTTGGCTGCAGTGCCCTGAGCCAAAAAGGGCCAAAGCTTGGGAGTCCTAAAATCTGCAACCACTCTAAAGAAAACAGAAAATTGTACCTCAGAGCCTCTGTCAGGAAACCTCTTCAAGGAAAGGATGAATTTGTTAAAAATAATTACAATACTTTCTCACAAGAAAACATTAACTGACTGAAGAACAGCTTAACCATCTTATAAAATTCAGCTTCTCCCCGAAAAAAAACAGTGAGAATGCAGCCATACCTCTGAAAGACACCTCTTGCTGATTGTGTCAAGAATCTTAGATTAAAATAAAGGTAAACACATATATATGAAGATTTTGAGGTGATACTGTTCCAAAGCTGTCCTCTATTAAGAAAAAGACTTAGAAATACATGAAATAACAAATGTACAGAAATTTTGATCTTTGTGTCACCTTCTCTGATTTCTGTCAGCTAGGAGAAAATTATTTTGCTATTTGTTCCTTATCTAGCTGTTCTGGCTTGCAGGTGTTCAGGGACAAACCTTATAGACAGGTATTTCCTGGGAGCTACCTTAATTGCACAAGTTGAAAAGCTGTCAATCTATTTTTGCTTCTCCTGAGGACAGAGCAACAACCACACAGTCCAAAGGTCTTTTTCATTGTGATACCACAGCCACACCTGAGCCCAATGAGCTATAAAGCAAGTCTATTAAAAAAAAAAACATTTTTTCAACTCCTTTTCTAATAAAACTCAGATACATCCAATTCAGCTGTTCCCTGCAATCTGTTCACTGTTCTGCAAAAGAACATTTTATTAAGTGTATCTCTACACAAGAGCAGATTTTCTTTTATTAGATGTTATTACAGAATCACAGATGAAAAGGCTGTGAGCAAGAGAGTGCTGATGGTGGAGAGGTAATTACCCTTTCAATAAGACACCTTAACCATGTAAGACATTTAAATGATACAGACATTTTATTAGTAGAAAATAAACCCGTAGAAAACCTTCCTTTCATTTTCTTTCCTTTTTTCCTTTTCTTTTGATGTTTTACAAGGATCCTATCACAGTTTCTGAAACAGTATTATTGGGTTTTGCATGATGCTAGTTGTTAAAAAAGCAGAGAAATAACCATTTTAGACATTACTAGCTCAAAGCTCTCTGTTGTGACTCACCTCTGGACAGTATTAAATCTTCACAAGTGCCTACTAACTGCACTTTGGAAGAAAATGGGAGGTATTTTTTGCTGAAACTGTTTCAAATTAGGGATTTCTCTATAAGTCCTGTCTCAAGATATCCTCAGAGGTTCCTCCAGTGAGGAAAGGGAAGGTCCCAGCTCCTGCTCTCTGCAGGCTCCACTCACAGCGTGGTCCTGAGGATGCTGATGTGTTTTCACTGAGAAAATCATGAAGAGACATTCCTGCAGGCTCTGGACCTAAACCACAGCCACTAAAGAAACAATTCTTGGCAATGCATTGAAGGAAATGACTGTGATTTTCAGCCTTTTGGGCCTGAAGTCATGGGGGCATTACAAACACAGTGCTGTATAATACAAGCAAATACAAACACTTGTATTGTTTGAGGCCCAGGCTGTGAGCAGTGGGGCTGGTGACTTACCCCCTCCTGCAGATGACTTCCAGAGCCTCCAGGTACCCGTGGTAGGCTGCCAGAAGGGTGGGGGTCATCCCATCTTCATCTGAAGAGTTGAGGTCTTTCCTAGTGGCCTCCTTCAGCAGGTCCACGTTGCCATCAGCTGCTGCTTTGTGATACCTGCTGGACATTTTCAGCAGTTTCTGGTTTCCTGGAGCAGCTCCGGGCAATACCCAGGCTGGGCAGTCACTGCTCCATTGCAGCTCATTAATGATTACAAGCTGAGGCTCCCTGTGAGGAGGGGAATGGGGAGGCAAAGTTCATCCTGGCAGGCTCTTTGTCTGGAGATAACCAGGCTGTGGGTGGTGAATCTTCCATTTCCTGGAGGTGGCTCTGCCATGTGCACTTGGGTGAATAATTGACTGCTTGGAGAGGGGACCCACCCATCTTCTCCATGCCTTTGCCTGAATGTTCTGTGGGAATTGCAAAAGGACTTTGAACTACAAAAAGAACTTCAGAAAAGCCTTCAAAAGGCTGTGAGTGTCAGTGTGACCAGGTGTCACCCCAAGTAATAAAGTATCCCTGAGTTTGATGGGAGGAAATGGATGAGCAATTACCTGTACTGGTGAATCCCCTTTTACTGGGATGCTCTGTTTGAAATTAAGTCCCTCCCCTGCCAAACCAGGCACTTCCATGGAACTATTTTGTGTACAAAGTCTGGAAATGATGAACAGGGTGATGTTTGGATAAAACCCCCAACAAGTCTGCAAGTCACAGCTGGGAAAACCACAGCTGTGTAAATAGCATTTCATCAGATCTTCAGGAAATGGGCAAATATAAAACTTATCCAACAGGTGTTTTAATCTCCATTTAGATGAAAAGAAAAAAAAAGTGCAGGATTTCCTCAGGATACCACAGGAAATTCCAGAAAAGGAAACATGATGGGCCTGCACCTACTGCCCCACCTAGGCACTGTGGTCCTTGCCTGGGAATAGATGGGGTCATTCCCCATTATAAACAATGACTCTCTACAAGCAGAAACTCACAGAATTAGACAAATTCTAACTTTAAGTTTAAAAGGGTTGCTAAAAGCAAGCCACATAAAAAGACAATTTTCAAGCAGCTGCTCCAAAGTTGGGAAGAGGCTCCTGCAGCTTCCTGCAGTGCTGGAGCTCAGGGCTCTTCTGGCCACACTCACAATTCACAATTACTTTTTGCCAAGCTGTTTTCTGTGACTCACTGAATTAACCTGGATCTCAGAGGCTCTACCCTCAGCAATTAGCAGTGGGGTTTTGTTGCTTGTTGTGCCCCCATTAGAGAATCACAAGCCAGCTCCTTGCTCAGCGTTGGTGCAATCCCCAAATGGAATTCTGCCACCTCATTTACATCCCATAATTCTGCCCCTGTGACACACCAGAGACCTCTCAAAATGGGCTTTCTCTCTTCATTATTTTCTAAGGCAGGGATTGAAGAGCTCTTCAGGAATGAACTTGTACCAACCTTTTTCTTGCCATGGGGACAAGGAGGGTCAGGCAGATCCTGTGACAGGTTTGAAGCTGTGAATAAACAGAGCAAAGCAAAGCCTGGCTGTCCCTCCTGTCACCCCCTGGCACAGCTGGCCCTGTCCTGCCATCCCAGGGCACTCAGGGTGGGCTGTGCCTCACCAGGCCAACCTGCAGCCCCACTTTAGAAGACAGTTCTACTCTCATGCATGTTCCTGCACTGCATCAATAATTTTCTAATAAAAATGCAGCCATTTATTTTATTTTATATTTAACCAGGTACAGCACAGAGTTAAATTTACAGCTACTGGAAAAACTAGCTGTTGCAGAACAAAGATAGGTAACACACACACACACACATATATATATATATAATTAGCTGTTTCTTAATGCCATTGAATTTTATTTCTTTTACTAAGCCTTTTTTCAGGGGTAAAATGATCACCATTCACATGTTGCATATACCACCAGTGCCTGGTAGGAGAAATACCCCTGAAAAGTGATTTGATGGCAGAAAAGTCCTTTTAATTTTCAAGATCCTTGGTTTTTACTACAGAAGTACCTTCCTTTGCTTTTCTCTTAATTAATCCAACACAAAAAGTGTTGATCTCAGAGTGATTTTTATAATTAACATCTGAAAATGTTGATTTTAAACTTACCCTGTATAATGCTAAGTGGGAAACTATTGTTCCAAGTTTTAATTAGAGGTGAAGAAAAACCCACTTCAGTTGGGGAGAAGCTTTAGGACTTTGCAAGCTTTATTATTATTTGTGTCATAAAAGTGGGCATTACAAAAAAAAAGAAAAAAGAAAAGACCAAACAAAATCTTCATCTGTTTCTAAACTCCTGGTACTTGTTCATCTTTGTCCTATTCAGAAACCTCAACTTGAAATGCAATAAATGATTCAACATCAAATGAGCTAAATTTCTCAGCCTGAATGGAGATTATTCTTTTGAGACTTAAGCTCAAAATTGTGAACTTTTTAAGCTCCCTGGATAGTTAGAATGAAGCTTTTCTTTTTTGTGTTTGAAAAGAACTTCAGAACCATTCCACTTCCAATTGAAATATCTTACCAGGCTCAAGAGAAACTCTGTTGTGATGCTACAAGGTGTTGTAAACTAATGAATTATTTACCCAGCAGCTCTGATTTGTTATTGGATTTCACTGTGTATATGGGTAGTACTCTATTAGTTTGAGAACTGTCTCAAATAAAATATTGCCAGTTAAACAAACTATTTAAATAGAAAAGCTGCAGCATCACCAGTTAGGTTGTTGTAGATGATTTGGAGCATGAACCTGCACAGTGATGTTGTTGTGCCATCTGTTTTGCATCAGGTATTATCCAGCACTACATTTCCTCACTGCAACTTTTTATAAACACCAAATGTGGTATGGTAAAGGCCATGCAAGGGGAGGCAAGGAAGTCTCTGCTTGCCTAATGAGATCTTTGGAACTAATGGGCTTGGAGAAGAATGAACTTAGTCACACTGGGTAATTGTGGCTACACAATTCAGGGATGATGACAACATTTAAAGCAACAATAAGACCTTATTTTTTCACTTCTTAGGGAGGCAGAACTTCTGTGCCCCAGGACACAATGCTGCTGGATGTGCTCTTGAGCAGCCAGTTCCCCCAGCCAGGCTCAGTGTGACCCACACAGGCTCAGTGTGACCCACACAGGCTCAGTGTCACCCCTGCCAGGCTCAGTGTGACCCACACAGGCTCAGTGTGACCCACACAGGCTCAGCCTGACCCACACAGGCTCAGTGTCACCCACACAGGCTCAGTGTCACCCACACCAGGCTCAGTGTGACCCACACAGGCTCAGTGTGACCGACACAGGCTCAGCCTGACCCACACAGGCTCAGCCTGACCCACACCAAGCTCAGTGTCACCCCTGCCAGGCTCAGTGTGACCCACACAGGCTCAGTGTCACCCCTGCCAGGCTCAGTGTCACCCACACAGGCTCAGTGTCACCCCTGCCAGGCTCAGTGTCACCCACACCAGGCTCAGTGTCACCCACACAGGCTCAGTGTCACCCACACAGGCTCAGCCTGACCCACACAGGCTCCGTGTGACCCACACAGGCTCAGTGTGACCCACACCAGGCTCAGTGTCACCCCTGCCAGGCTCAGCCTGACCCACACCAGGCTCAGTGTGACCCACACCAAGCTCAGTGTCACCCACACCAAGCTCAGTGTCACCCACACCAGGCTCAGTGTCACCCACACCAGTGCTGCCTGACACCCACCTGAGGTGGTTGCTGTTCTACAGTGGGTCCAAGGGCATCCCTTGCAGAGCCTGCACTCAGTAGGGCTGGGAGCAGTGACATTATCACAGGGACTTTTCCAGTTTTTGCTGTGAGTGCTCAAAAGTTGAAGTCCTACATGGCATTCAGGCTCTTTGCTTTGTTAAAACATTTTCCTTGGTTTTGGGGATCTTTTCCCCCTGGTATCTTCACCAGTGCTTCAAACAGTGCCAAGAAAAGCCATGCTGAGCTCATTGGTGTCTCCAAATGCTGCCATGCTGGCACAGAAAACTCCATTTAAAAAAATAACTGCCAAAACAGACATGCATTTTTTTATTAAATATCTAGCATGGGAATAAAGGGAATACATTATCAGAGCAAGAAAAGGATGCTTTCAAAATAGAAGGTGACAACAAGCTCTGTTAAAATCAGGTATCACCTTAAGGTCACCTGTGAGCTGCCCCACTCAAGGAGCAGCAGCTGCAAACACTCTGCTCCCTGGGCAGCAGAGATGTGGCACCTGTGTGAGCCAGACCCAGGGCTTATAAAACCCTCCCTGGGCAGCCAAAGGCCAAGCTTGTGGTACCCTGAGGAGATGGGGTTTGGGCAGCAGTGCTGGAGCACCTCAAGGATGTGGTGAGTGTGGTTTGGGGTACAGGGGAGGTGGGTCCTTTCTTTGCTGCTCTCTCATTTGGTTCCCTTTTCTTTGCAGGTTGCTGCACCTGTTTGGATTTTTGCTGTGCTTAGCCCCTTGTGCTGCTGGCCTGGGGGACCAGGATTTCTTGGGTACTGTGCCTGTGCTGGGCTTTGGGTTTTCTTGGAGCTGCTTCCCTCTGCCCTGGCATGGAAGGGGCTCTGGGGGGCTGGCTGGGGGCTTGCAGGGTGTGTGTCCCCAGGAGGGTCTGCTGGGGCTCATGCTGCTCTTCCCTCTGCAGAGAATGTGACCTGCCATAGGGATGGGATGGAAGTTGAGTTTTCCAGAGAGCTCAGCAACTATTCCTGGCATGTGGATGTTGTTGGTATGTACTGCTGCTGCCCCAGCCCTGTGTGCTGGACCTGCCTGCTGCAGGGCTGATCTTCCATGTTCTCCTAGATGTGAGTGGTGAGGAGGTTGTGTCCTGTGACCACACTGTGGATTATGAGAGGCTGATACTCAATGTCCTGTTTGTCAACTGCTCCAGCCTGCAGGTAAAGGGGTCTTCATCCTGGGAAGCTGCTGTAGTGGAGTTAGAAGATGTTTAATTTTTTCCCTGGGCAGGACTGAGTTTAATATGGTTTCTATCTCTAACTTTCTTCAAGACTGAGGATACTTACACTTCTGACAACCTAAAATTCTTGTGGAGGAACATTTCATGCCAAAAGTTGAAAAAGAAAACTAAACCCAAAGCTACTGAAATTGTTATTTTTTCAACTATGCAATAAATCCCTCAGAGCCTGCTTATAAATGTTGTGTTTTCCTGTAGGAAACTTGAGCTCCTTGACAGGTTTTTCTTGTAGGGAGATGGACCAGATTTAAGAGTTTCAGGGCACCAAACTATTTAAATGTGTATTGACAGACAATTAACACCATCTGCTGATCATAGCTGTTGAGGTAGAGCAGTAAGTGGGAGGCCGAAGCCAGATGCTTTACTGGGATTTGAAATACCACAAGGCTCTGTTCTGCTGATTATTAGCTTGGATTTTTTTTGATTCTGGCACTAAACCCTGCTACTCCTTGAAGTGTTCTTCTTTATTTCTGCAGTTATCTTTATCTTCTGCTCTTCAACCTCACCTTGGTGCCCCCCTGCTTTCCTAAAGAGCTCATCCTTTTCCTTTGGGCTTTTAAAGCAAGAAATCATCTTGTTCTTGCACTGGTACAAACACCTAAACCTACCCTGAAGTTAGGGTTCAGTCCCAGTGTTTTAGCTGCCCTCAGGCTGTAGTGAGTCCTGCCTCTCTCTAATTAATGTCTCTTTGTAGGGTGGTCAGCACCAGCTCTGGTTGAAGCTGATGGTGAATGATACAGTGGGAGAGGAGACCAACATCACCTACAGCACTCACTGTGACAGCATTCATGCAGATGAAGTCACTTCTCCTGTGTTTGCTGGTGCAACAAACTGCACAAAAGACTTCATGGCAGTAAGTGGAGGAAAGGGAGTGCTCTAGATGCTGCTCTGAGGCTTGCAAGGCAGGGTGGCTGTCAGCTGGAATTGTGTGTCTAGATCCCCAGAAAGCTGGGGAAAGCTCCAATGAGCAAAGGAGGTCTCCTGGCTGCATGTTCATTTTGGCTTGGCTGCTGGCTCTCTGGAGAGCTGGTGGTGGCTGTCTGCTTTAGGAAACTGTAGTGGAGACTTCACTGTGTGGCTCCAGCCCTGCAGGTTCCTGCAGTCTAATTCCCATGTGTGTTTCAGGTTACCTTCCCAGGACTCGTTTCAAGTCTCAGTGATGAGCACATGGTATGTTCCTCCTGCCTTGTGAAGGGAGCTGGGGAGGCAGGAGTGCCTGGGGTTTGGGCATAAACTGAGCCTGGTATCTCCAAGTTCAGGCAGGGACCTCTCTGATGCACTTGTATCTTGTTGGGAAGCCTAGTTCTGCCCTGCCAGTATAGGGAGATGGAATGTAAGGCTTGGGAGGTGGCAGCCCTGCAGGGTGGCAATCTAATGCCTTGATGTGTCTGTGCCTTCCTTCCCAAAGCAGGGATTTCTTGCTTTGCAGGTTCCAGCAACTCCAATGTCCTGGAATCTGTCAGTTGATGATGGAACCAGAACTCACCATCTGAGCCTTGGGCAAGCAATGAAGCAAGGCTATAACTTCCTAGTTGATGGCCACAATCTGATCTTTCAGGTGGCCTTTGCTGCCACTGGAGTTGTGTCCTACAAGGTGTGTGAATGCAGAATCAGCACTGAGGAGTCACCCAGCCCCTGTTTGGCCAGCACTGTCTCCCTCCTGTAGACCTGGGGAATGCATTTTCAGAGCTGGTGTGTGCAAAGCTGTCTGGCTTTGCACAGCAGTCACTGAACTGCTTGGCACAAAGAAATGGGGAGTCACAGTGAGTGGGAATCTCCAGAAGCTGAATTCTGGCCACTGCCAGTCCTGGGAACATCTGACTGGCAGTCTCATGATCAGCAGCTGTTTTTAGGATGGGTGAGGTGGGAAGAAACTGCTGTTGCAAACCTGACCCTCTGGGGTGGGTCTTATGATGGATCAGAGTTGAGCACTGTCTAACAGAGCTCCATCTTTTGTCAGGACAATGATGAGGTGCTCTACACTGTGGCACTCAAGCTCATGTATGGCCCCCCTGAGCATGGATTGACTGCAGAGTCAAGAATGCTTTGTGCTCCAGGTAATGCATGGAAAAAGCCAGAACCTGAACCTGCCCCAGGGAAACTGATGTTACATTTATCAAATGTATTTTATTTTATTTGCTGCAGGTCCAGCAATCTGTAATGCAACACACATGACTATTGCCATCCCAGCCTTTCCAGGGATCCTCATGGATGTGGGTGTAGACAATAAGACCATCCCCATGGATCAGCTTCAGGAAAATGGAATCACTCTGGACACACAGAGAGGGATCAGGCTGTATATTAGCAGGAGAGCCCTGAAGTCCAGGGTGTGTTCTGAGTCACAGGTGTTGGTGTGATCACGCCTCCTTGGTGTTCTGAGACCTAGAGCACAGTAGCTTTTGACCTTGATTAAGCATCTGTCAAGTCAGTCATGTGCTGGTGGCTGGCTGAGGGCAGATGTGATTAAGATTAATGCAAACTGACTTTGTAATAGATAGGCATCATGTAAGGCAAAAACAGATGGAGGTGAAAATATTCCTCTTGGAGGGGGTGGGTATTTGGCATGCCTGGAGCAATGCAAATGAGCTTCCCCTGTGGCCAGTGTGCTCTTTAGGCCTGGCTTATTTGTTAATCAGCTCTAACAGGTACATGTGTTAGAGAGAGCTCTTGTGGTTGCACTAAGAGATTAACCTGTCCTTCAGCAACCTGGGAGGAGCTGCTCAGGACTCCAGTACTACATGTCCTCTTTGAAACTGGCTTTTCACTTCCATGGGGAGACTGTGGCAATGGTGATGCACCCTGAGTGTCCCTGTGAGCAGCACACACCAATAGGTAAGTGACAGACTCCTGCAGCTGCTGTGCTGTGATCCCCAGCATGGCCCATTGCTGCACTTTGTGTTGGATTAGTCACCTCACCAACAGCTCCTGGCTGGCAGAGCCATCACTGACTCACAGGACAACTCATGGACCTCTGTTACAGCTGCTGTATGCACCCAGGATGGGTTCATGGATTTTGAAGTCCTGGCTGAAAGCACCACACCCCTGCTGGATCTGGATACACTCAGGCTCAGGGATCCCGTGTGCCAGCCAGCCTACAAGTCCCCTTTGAATGACAGGGTTTGGTTCCATGTCCCTCTGAATGGCTGTGGGACCAGGCATTGGGTGAGTGTGTGGCCAGGGCTGCTGGGGAGCCACTCAGGCACTGGCAGTGCCCCCACTAATGCTGTTGCTTACCTGCAGTTTGATGGGGAGCAGATTCACTATGAGAATGAGGTGAGAGCATTATGGACAGACCTTCCCCTGGGCAGGATCTCAAGGGACAGTGAACTCAGGTGAGTCTGGAAACCTCTTCAGGCCATCCAGTACTGTATTACTCATACATCAATATGACTCACCTGCTCCTTCCTTGTTACAGGCTAACAGTCATGTGCTCCTTCAGCAATGGTGATGCCTCCCTCACTATAAAAGTAGACAATCTTTCTCCTCCACCCTCTGCAGTGAATCAAGGTTCCCTGTCCTTAGTTCTTCTAAGCTACCCAGGTAAAGCTGGCTCTGGGCTCAGTGGCTGGGAAGCTTGTGGAGGGGAGGGAGGGTGGATGAGTGGACTGTTCTGGTACACAGATTTCTCCAGTCCTGGTTGCTTCCTTCCTGCTCATCCATGCTGCTTGAAGCAGATGCCCCCAGACAGACAGTAGCTGTCCAACCAGCTGCTGCTGAAAAGCTTGAGGCCCTCTTTGCCCCCTGGGTTGTTTACCATAGCTGCCCTTGGCCCTTGCAGAGGACTCCTTCAGGCAGCCCTACCGAGAGGATCAGTATCCCCTGGTGAGGTACCTGCGCCAGCCCATCCTCCTGGAAGTTCAGGTGCTGAACCGCAACGACCCCAACCTCCACCTGGTGCTGGATGACTGCTGGGCCACGGCCTCCCAGGAGCCAGCATCACTGCCCCAGTGGAATATTGTGGTAGATGGGTGAGTGGAGTCCCTAATCCTCCTCTGCTCCTCCCTAATCCTCCTCTTTAGTAACTGAGCCTCAAGTATGAGGGCCTTCCAAGACTGCCCTGGAGTGCTGGAATTTGTAGGAAGAAGATAGCACCTCAGCCTTGAACTTTAATCTGCTGCTTAAAGGAGTCAACACCAACAACCCAGACCTTCTCTTATCCTTTGTTCTATGTTTTTATTTATTAGCTGTGAGTATGACCTGGACAGCTACAGGACCGTGTTTCACCCTGTGGGACGTGGTGTCAGCTATGCTAACTATCGCCAAAGGCTGGAGGTGAAGACTTTTGCCTTTGTCTCTGGTGACAGAGCCCTTCCTGGCCTGGTAGGTGACATTGGACTTGGAGCAGTTCTTGTTTCAAAATGAAGAGATGTCTTATTCCTCTCATTCTCTGTCCCAGGTGTACTTCCACTGCAGTGCTCTGCTCTGTCACCGTTTTCACCCGGACTCCCCACTGTGCATACCAAGATGCCCGAGGCCATCCAGAAGCAAGCGAGGTAATGTCCGAGTGGATTTTAGGTTCCACTTATCCAAGATGACCCACTGCATGGTGAGGTTCAACTGTGCTGTGTTTCTGTTGTAGAGAGTGGGGTGGCAGCTGTGAACCCTGCAGTGGTGAGCCTGGGGGGCCCTGTCCTCCTCGTGCCAGAGGAGTGGTCTGCAGCCCGAGGTACTGAGCCAGCGTGGGGCTGGGGGTGCTGCTTGGGCTTAGTGAAGGGTCTGTCCCCACAAACAAACTGCCTTTCCCCTTGCCTTGCAGGGAGCACTCTCCTGAGCAAGGAGGCATGGGCTGGCATTGCAATGGCTGCTGTTGGTGTTCTCTCTCTGGCCACAATGCTACTGTTTCTGGCTTTTCTTAAATGCCTAAAGAGAAGAGCATACATGGTAAATGTGGTACATTAGTGTGTATTTCCAATAAACTTGGAGTAGTCACTTGATGGATTATGTCTGTCATGTATTCCCTCTCTTGTAGCTGGTTATGCAAATTGACACTGCTCATCCTCTGAATGTGTCCTTATTGTTGATTTGTCTTTAGCAATGACTATAATACTTCCTGGAGTGTCTTTGTTCTGAAACAGACCATTGCTATGTTAAATTCCTATTTGACTTTGCAGCCAATTTCCTTTCTTGAATTGCTTATCAATGTTCACAATTGTGATTTCACTCAATTGGATTTTTAAAAATCCATGTCATGCCAGTGTCTGACATAGGAGTAGCTTCTCTAGCTGCACTTGTAAACATGAGCCTTGCACTGCACCTGGAAATTAAAACATGGCTTTATTGAAATTGTTTAGCAACACCCAGCACTTGTGTTAGAACCTTACTGTAAAAAAAACCCCTTTGTCTGTGTTGGGAGTAAGATCATTATGAAATCTCTTTGAAGGAGATACACAGTGAAGCCTCCCTTTTCTGCATGCAGCAGTCTACAAGGACACTGCAGAAACCAAAGTGGAACACACTTCCTGCTGCCAGAGCTGCTCTGATGGCTGGAAGTTCCATTGGCCACTTAATAGGGGGGCCAGGTTCATGCAATTTGTGGTCTCAAACTGGGGGAGGAGAAAAGGTGTGAGTACAGCTCAAGCTGTCTTGTCTGCAATACTGGCAGCACTATCTGTAGATGGAATGCTGCCCACCTGAGGTAAGGCAGTTTTTTATGCAGTTCTTATTTTGTATACTTTGCCTTGCATAGTCAAGGAAATGAGGCATAAAATATGGTTGCACATGTAGAGTGAAAGTGCTTTGCTGCAGTAGGAGTGTAACAGCCTTGGGTTAAACATTGTCTGGCACCTTTGTGTGAGCAGGGAGAGTGATCCTCTCCAGTCCAGCTCCAGGTCTGAGTGTGCAGGGCTTCAGATCAAGTCAGTGGCCAGACCATGGCACTTGTCAAACATGCTGTGTGTAAACAGCACAGGCTGGGGGCTTGTCTGCCACAGCCCCTGCTTCACTTAGGCATTATTAATGAGCTACTATTAATGTAATAGGTTTCAGGCTGCATTTTCTAAGTATTAATGTGTATTTCATGCAAAGAGCATGGAGTAGAGACCATGATTAACATGATCATTAGACCTTATGCTTGTATTTAATCAAAATTATTGTAATATAAACAGTGAAACAATGAATCTCACATTAATTACAAGTCAGTGACAAGTGGCCTTGTAATCCTTTCAATCCTAACACTTAAGCTATTGTCCAGCAAACAACCTGCTATACTTAAGTCTTGTTGACTTAGCACTTGGCTGGAATATGAAGTATTTCTGTAAAAGCCAGGTTAAGTGGTCCTTGATGAAGAGGGTTTATGTACTTGACAGTATGTTGTACTTAACTGTATGGGCTGTTTAGCTCCTCTGACCCAAATAAGGTTACTCTTAGTGTTCCTTCTCTCCATCCTTTTTGTTCTGAAGTGTAGGGAAAAGATCTGTGTGTGTCTTCAGGAAGACAAGTTTAAAATAACTTCAGTATAGGAGCCTTACTTTTGCTCTTTAACTTCTGTATTTTGTACTATTTTTACTCCTGAGGAGGTGAGACCAGAGCTCTTGCACGTGGTGACAGCCATCTAGGTCAAAGAGAAGGTTTTCTTGCCTGATTTTTGCCCCTGGCTGATATTGTCTGCCTAGGGAAAGACTTCAGCTGTGGCATGGGAGAGATCTGTCCCTGGTTTCTGGGAGGCTCAGTTAATGCTCTTTGGGAATATTGCAGGGGTGCTTTGAAGACTTGTGTAACTTAAATCAAGGAAAACATAGGATTGTGTTCCTTATTTTGTACATAATTTACCCTTGAGCCCAGCCACATGCATTCCTCCCTCTTCTATGTGTGCTGCTGCTTCTCTGTCCCCTGTTCAAGTATGTTATCTGGAAAATTTAAGCTCCTCTTACAAGTATGAAAGATTCCTTTCATGCATTCAGGCAGAGGTCCCTCTCTTCTGACACAGGGCAGGGTGAGGTAGGGAAGATGCTGTGCAAGATAAGGCAGAGGAATTATTTAGGGACCCTGCTGCAGGTGGAGGCAGCATTGACTCTGCAGCCTGAGCTCAGGCAGCTGCTGCAGGAACCATAGCACAGCTGGCTGCTCCAAATCCCCTCAGACATGGGGTCCCCCAGGATTTAGGGCCACAGGGGTGGCTGCCTATTAGGCATCTTTATCCCCAAAGTAAGGGGCAGTGAAGCAGATCTGTGAGAGCTGAGTAGGCTGAGCTGGCTGGGAATGGTGCTACTGGGGTGGGAGTTTCCTGTTAGTTTCTTGTGGGGTTGGTGCTGTTCAGCAGAAAGCTGAGAGAGCAGCTGAGGAAGAGGGGACTTGGCAGCATCTCCCCAGCCTGTCTTACTTCTTAGCTCTACTGCAGTCTTTAATAATTCAAAGATGTAAATAACCTCTGCCCCCTTTTTAAGGGATGCCTCACTGTCTCCAGTAAAACACCTACTCTATGCTGACCTAGTTTTTTTTCTTCAGCATCTCTCAGTTGAAAACCTTACTCTGCACTAAAAGCAGCTCTTGCTGAAAGGACACAGTGAGAGGCCTTGACATGACAGGCTGATAAGCATGCAAAGGTCAGGGCAGCAGGAGTGAAACTGTTCCAAGTTTATCAGCAGGTAACTGAGAATTCACAGTTTTAGCTCCTGCTAAGTGCTGATGACAGAATGAATTATATAATAAAAATAAATTTAAAATGCAGATGGAAATGGTTCATGTTGGGTCAGACTCTGAGTGGGACTGGATTAACTTACTTTAGTGTCTGCTGATTTTATTAAGTAATGCCTGTTCCCCTCAGATGAGGTCACAAAGGAAACTGAAGGGAAAGGATTCAACTGTGTATTCATCTATGAGTTGGACTATAAAGATCTGCTGTAACTTTAGGCAGGTGTAAGGGCTTTATTGTTGTCTTTGGAGGTGCCTCCTGGAAAGCTCCTGCAGGCAGCCCAGCCTGAGGGCAGGCTGGTTATGTGGCTTTGTTCTGCTTGCTGAATTAATGTGCCATTAAAATAAAGGGCTCCTGGAAATCTTCTGGGGATTATTTCACTCTACAGCTGCAGTGTGGGGCGAGCTTAGCCTAATACTGAAACTGTTACTACCACTACTGTGTGAAGCACATTGCAGCTCAGGTAGGCTGTGTCCATGTTTTTAGTCAAGCAGCAGGTTTGTTTATGCAAAACTAAATAGAACTAATTTAGACCTTAGACATCTGCATTTCCTTTACAGGCATGAGAAAGAGAGTAATCTGCAGTTTGTGGTTCAGCAATGTTACCTACATAAAACACTTTATTTAAGAAAAACTCAGTTCTAACTGTAGCCTTCCTAAAACATGATGTGAAAAAATTGTTTTTACTGTAGAATAAAACAGACTAATAAGACAGTGTGGTTAAACAAAGAACACTTTATTAAGCTAATATAGTTAGATACTTTCTTAATGCTTAAAAATATAATAGCATTTGCAAAAATGAAAAAAGTTTAAATAACATACACAAAGTTACAACTGAGAACCAAACCAGGCACTTTAAATACAAGACCTAAGACCTAAATGTACCCCTGCTATGATGAGGCAATGAGAATAAGGAAAATATCCCTTTGGAATAATACAACAGCTAAAGGGAGATAAAGCTTAAACCATGACATATGACAAACCCACATTTCCCTGTATAATGAACATAAAGCATTGGCCTGGTGCACTTGTACTACTCTAACAAAGGTTGTTAAGGCTTACAAATACTTTTCCACATTCAAAATGTGTTTCTACTGTTCTGAACTTTGATACTTCTGTATCAGTTACCATTGCTATGTACTAAAGAGTACATTCAGAACTCCAGTATCTGAGAAGTCAAGTATCTCCCTCCCCTTTCTGTCCACCTAATTACCATTGACATAACAGTACCAACTACTCTTACATCCCTTTACCAAACTTTATGGACCATTCCATCATGCACATACACTTACTCCTGCACTGCACTACTGCTGCTTGTTTATTCTTAAAATCCCTTTTACAGTGCCAGTGTAAGATGTATATTGGTTTTTCTCACTCTCCAGGAATACACAATGGCTGAATGCTAAATGAGTAAACAATTACATAGCAAAGGCTGGAAATGTACAGCTAAGTGCCTATGAAGTGGGGTGAAATCTACTTATTCACTCTTTCCAGTATTGGCAGAAAGATCCAAGCCAGGCTGCTTCTGTGGTAAACTTCCATTAACATCTTGCTTCCTTATCTGGCCCCTGTGTACATGAGAAAATAGTGGTTTTATTGTCTGTTCTGCCCCAAGATTGTCTTTTAACTTTTCGCTCAAAAAAGCTGAGCAATATGAGCAAATCTATGACCAGTTTTACTCCCTTATTCTACAAATGCTGGTAAGCAGAGATAGCTGGGTTCTCATGCAGGAAGAACTGCAAAAGGTTGATCTTCTACACAAAATTCTACTTGGCAGTGGGTTTTAATGGCATTTAAAGCAATAAATTGGAGTGAAACAAAATTGCATTTTACTGCCTGATGTCATGTTGTGTTAGCACATTCACATTTAAAGACCATTTGTATTTCCTCTGTCCCAAATAGGAAAAAGGGCATGAATGAACACTCATTGGAATACCTATCAATGACCAGATGTGTCTCCTGCATTTTAAGTCATGAGGGTAGCCTAAGATTCAAAGCATTCAAGAAACATTGTTAAACTAAGCAACAGTGGGTCACTTAGGAAAAAAATGGAATAATGTATGCAATAGAACAGCTGCAGATTTTGAAATGCAAGCATGGATAAAGGCATCCATACTCACCTTGATGCATACCAGTAGTTGACCAGAGTTGAAAGTGCAATGTAAGAAACACTCAGCACTCCAGACACTCCCAGGGACAGGGCTCCCAGGCCACACAGCACACACAGAAGGGCTATGCCACCTATGGCTATGACAACACCTAAAAAACATCACTTTGTTATTTAAACAAGTACAAATAGAAGAGCTCATATTCTATCATAACCACAATTTCAAACAATTTGGGGAAACCATCTTCCTCACTCATGTGGCTAGCCTGCATAAAAGCTATGCATGCTCAAGATAACTGGGTTAGGCATATCCTGGTGGATGAGACTAGAAAGGAAAATAGGATTTCCCCTGTATAGACTACACTTAATTAGATTAGTATTCTTGTATTAAGAGTTTTACTACTGCTGAGACCTGAGGACTACACACAGAAATCCTCAACTGCTAGGACTCAGACTTCCAGAAGAAAAAAATTAAAAAGGGAAGAGATAGCATTGCCTTAAAAGAGAATAGGTAAGTACATCCATAAGTGCATACAGTACCTTCCATGACTATCACACCAATGCAGGCCATTACAGCTGTTGTAACAACAAAAACCAGGAAAAATCCAACAGGAATAGCAGACACTGCAATAAACATCAGGAGTGATAAGGCAACAAAAGGATGGTCATCTAAATATTGGCCGACTCGAGAATTCATGAAAGCAACAACCTGCAGATGAATAAAAAATGTTTTAGATTATTTTTAATATCTTGTCACAGATACCTTTCACAGATCACTGCTGCTGTAGTAAGCTACAGGTAGGATAGATCTTTTGTCAGTCTGCAGCTGGAATAGGGAGCACCTCTTGCCTCTGTTTCAAAATCATGGAAACTTGCTGCAAACTTAGATAACTTCAGGGCAAATATAATTCTACCAACAACAGACATGTTTTTCTTGGACTTCCCAGTTCTATTCTTGCACCAATTATTAAAAAAACCAAACTCACAAAAAAAGCAACTAATCTGAAAACAAAAAAAAAAACCCAGTCTAGCTGTAGCTTTCACTGGTATCTTGGCAACTGTTATTTTGATCTAGAGACCTCTATTCATTTTAAAAATCTGCAACATTTAAAAATGCTCAACTATTCTTTTATCCATGGCTTAGTAATATCTGCAACCTGCTCATTTATTGAATCTAAGCACAGTGCAGGCATGTCTGTATCAGAAAGTTGTTAAGAATTTAATTACTGGTAAAAAAAATCCTGTTACAGAGGCAGTCACAAGTATGCACTAGAATTCTACTGCAGTGGTTTCCTCCCTTGAGGAGAGTTTCAGTTCTTTTTATAGGAGTACAACCATTTCACTAAAATGCCACTTTTATATCTCAAAGGGTTATGCCAGTTAAACACAAAAATGCAGAACAGGTTTCCCTCTTTCTTGACTGAAGGTGTGGGAGGACAGGCCTTCCCATAGGCCTCATAGTGTTCACTTAAAAAATAGAGTGCATTTAAATAGATCAGACTGTGGTATCCTGATAGTTACAAAAGGAGTAGCTTTATAAATATAAAAAATTAGAATTTAGACCCACATTGGCGTTGCTGTGGATGGTCTGCACCACGGAGTGCCACTGCTTCTGTAGTTCCTGCATTTCTTTAGACATGTTATTAATCCTCAGCCACGACCTCTTCTGAACAGACAGCTCTCACTCAGCCATCCAATTCCCCTTAAAAGTAAGGTACAATTAGTAAGACTCATACAGATGCTTTTTGAAAACAAAATGTTTCCTTTGTATAAAGACAGAATGCAGGTTTCAGATGAAGTGATACACAGCTAAAACATTACTTTGATAAAAGCACATCTAATATAGAAGGCTTGTCCCTGCAAGCTCTTCTGAAACTCCCAAAGCCAAGCAGCAAGATACAAGTGACTCTCACCTTCTTCCTTTATAACATTAACCCTGTGTTTACCCATCAGGGTATTCATTTACATGTAAAAACATCACTTCTAACCATTGCATGGACAATTCGTTGCTATGGCTGCTGGAAACAGGTAACACACTCATGATTCTTATTTCTGAGAGCATCCTTGTGCTCAGCAGCCAGAGCATACCCACACAGCTTCAAAACTCGGCCCATTAAGGCAAAACGCCTCCAGACGCTTTGAACATATTTAATTGTGGCAGTTTCAAGGAAACCTCAGCCCAGCAGTCTCCCTGAAAACTTCCAGCTGTTGTTACAGGGGGACCTTTACACAGGGCAGGTTAGAGGATGCATTTTCCCGTTTGCAACCGCGGGCAGCCAGGGCGGCAGTGTCCCTGCAGACACACGGGCCTTGCCACACGCACCCACTGTCACACACAGCCAGCGTCTCACAAGGCCACTGTCACACACAGCCCTTGTACACGCACCCACTGTCACACACAGCCAGGGTCTCACAAGGCCACTGTCACACACAGCCCTTGTACACGCACTCACTGTCACACACAGCCAGGGTCTCACAAGGCCTCTGTCACACACAGCCCTTGTACACGCACCCACTGTCACACACGGCCGGTGAGCCCTCGCTGCCCGCGGGCCGCGCCCGAGCCCGGGCGTTACCTCGGCCACCGCCCGCGGCCTGCAGCGGCACCAGAGCCGCAGTGAGCGCCCCTCATCACCTGCTGGACAGCGGCTCCCCGGCTGTGTTCCCCGGAGGTAAGGGGGGACACGGCCCCGCTCCCGCAGCCGCCGGGCCGCGGCCCTCCCGCCGAGCCGGGCAGTGCCGGAGCTCGGGCTGGCGGAGCGGAACGGCCCCGGGAACGGCCCCGCTCACCTGCGGCTGCCGCCCGCCGGGCCGCGGCCCCGCTCGGCCGCTCGCCGCCGGTGCCGGGCCTGCAGGGCTTGCCGGGCTGGGGGAGCGCCGCCGCCTCCGCCGCTGTCTCCTCCCCGCGGGGGCCGGGCCGGGCCCGCCGGTGGCGGCGCACGGGGCCGTGGGGGTCGGGCCGGGCAGGGCCCGCCGGTGGCGGCGCACGGAGCTGTGGCCGTGCGGCTCCAAACTTCGCCGCGCTTGGCGGCGCTGCCCGATGCCCCCCTCACTGTCCTGCCCTTCACCCCCGCCCTACCTCAGCCGCTCTGTCCGGGCACCTCCTCAGTGTCCTAGAGGTTTGCGTTGTTTTAGGACATGCAGCCTGCAGCTTTTTGGAATGGAGGACGGAAAATGCGGGTATGCGCACGCTGTGGAGGCGTGCAGAGGCTCGCTCGGCACCGCACCTCAGCGCTCGGGTGCCAGCAGCGGCTCCGGGGGTGGCTGTAACGCCACCGTGCCCAGGCTGGCAGCAGCGGGGGCAGCTGCCCTGGGCTGGGAGTGTTGCTCACGCCGTGAGCAGCTACAGTGGAGCAAACACCTCACACCTCCCCTGGCACAGCCGCCTTCCCCCGCCCGGCCTCCTGCTCCCACGCGTTCCCACCTTGTCCTGCTGCCTCCAGGTGTTTACACGCGGCAAACCTGTTCGGGGAGACGTGGCGTGTGAGGAGTAACTCCTGTAAGAATTTATCTGGGTTTTCAGCAAAAGCAGCGCTCCTGCAGTGGCTCAGGGTTTGGCCGGGACTGTTCTCATTGAGGTGTGCGCACGCTGGTTTGGCCTGGCTGCTCTCCAGAGCCATCGTGACGGTGTGAACACGCTTCAGTGAATTCCCAGCTTCTGCTGCACGGAATTTCTCGTGCTGTAAATTGCAATCAGAAATGAGTTAAATGTTCATGTTTCTCGTGACTGCTTTAATCATTGAGTTGGTGCCACCTGTGAGAATATTACAAAACTGAGTGCTAATGGTTCCATTATTTTTTAAGGGCAACAAAATAAACAGCATGTTTAATTTGGAAATTATTGCAAAAAGATGTTTTGTGAACTATGGAGGGGGGGTGTTAGACTTAATCAGACTGTTGGAGCTCAGTGTCTTTGAGGTGCTGATTTCAATGATCTGTGAAGATACCAGGATTTGTGGAGACAGAGGGAGTAAGATCTGCAAATTAACACATATCTGGACTCTAGAGTCTAAAAGCCTAGCACAAGATACCTGCAAGAAGAGGATGGTCAGGGCAAATGTATTTTGCATGAACTCTTAATGTGTTAATCTCTCGTATTATTAAAGTGCATAGTGGATTGATATTGCTGCTGCACTAGGGTTTATCATAATAAACTTGTTGGTTTGTATACTTTTTAAAAAAGTGAGCATAGGGGAAACTGACAGAGTTGCAGTGTGACAACTCAGTGATAATGGTACTATAAAGTTTAATGGAGCTGAGTTTAAAGTATACTAGAGATTTTAAATTTCTGGCTTTTTTCAAACATGCCATAGCTGCAGTTTTGAAGATAGTCTCATACTTCTTAGAAAATTATTTTATTGTTATGCATAGTTATCTCTTCTGCTAAAAATTACTATACAATCTTCCTCTATTAAAAACAACTGGTTTTAATGGTTTTTAGCAGAGATAAGTTATTCAACTTTGAAGGGCATGCACAGATGAGCATCCAAGTTGATGTGCACAGAGGAACAGTAGTTACTCTTAACTGCTGCTTAATTGAGCTTGTCTTCATGCCAGTGTCAGCTCCAATTAGCAGGAAAATACTCATGTTGCAAACCAGCACTGAAATATTTGGAGAGTTACAGCCAAGCAATTACCAGCACCAGCAGTGCTGCTTCTGTACCCTGCCCTGCTGGCCTATGTTAAAGAACTGTGGCCAACAACAATACTCCACTTGTAGATGGTATAAGGGCAAGATATAAGGAAAGCTCTGCTGTTAACTGAGGGATATCAGCCATTCTCACACCTCACAGAAAACTGGATGAAAAATAGCAAGGATGATGGGAAAGGGTTTAAAATGGAACTCTTGCTGTGTTGGCAGAACACGTACAAGGGCCCTTTTGAGGGTAAGATATGAAGAGACTGTGCTGGATTTCATGTTGGATAGTTGTAATTCCCATTTCTGGAGGAATGTGGTGGAAGGCTCTTTCAGGACAGAGTGATGACTGTGAGTAGGAGGCAAATGCATACAGACCTAGAGGATTTGGGAGTATCCCATCTGCTGTGTTCAGATCCTCAGGGAATTTGATTCTGAATGGTGGTAAAGATGTTAGGAGTCAAGATTTTGAATCTTGAATATTTTTTTTCCAATTCTTCTTAAGAAAATTTGGGTTTGTAGAGCCTTTACTGCTCTGGGAGCTCTGTGCAGTGCTTTCATGCAAAAGTTAGAATAGCTCAGGTATCTCAGACTACATTTTTCATAACTTTCAGAGGTAAAAGGAGCCTGTACAGTTCCTCATTGGTTCTACAACTGAATCTCCCTGACCACAGCTTGGCACAACACTGAAAGGGGCTGTTTCCTCTCTGCTGGGGGAGGAGGGAATTCTGTCTCCAGGCACCAGCTATGCTGTAACTGTGGCAACCAAGCTGAGGACTGAAAGGCAGAGTGTCAGAGGAATTCACCAAGCTGTGACAGGCAGAGGGACTGGTACCAAGGGCCCCTGCAGGTAGTACCTGCCCTTACCCTGCTCACCTGTGCATCCTGTGCATGTGTGAGGCATGCAGGGTGTCTTTCCCTTTTCCCTTTCCTTTTGACATGGGCTTATTCTTTTGGCAATTAATGTGTGGTTCTGCTGTAAGCCACAGCTGGGGGGCCCAGAGTTCCTGGGACATTGGAAGAGATCAGCAGGGAGGAAACTGGTGTTGGAGAGTGGAAAGGGAAGGGTTTAACAAAGCCTTGCTTGAAGGATATCTGGGGGGAGTTAGAAAGATTAAGGTGAAAAGTGAGCTTGAGAGGAATGGTGAAAAAAAGAGCATGGAGGTTTGGAGGAAGAGAGAGTTTACTGTTGTAAACAAGGAATGTGAGAGCTGATTTTTCTTCTTCCTGGCAGCTGGGATAGAAGCTGATTGATATCTTGTGTGGCACCTGAAATGAGTCTCTAATTCTTTTTCAGTGCATGTTACAACAAGGATGTTCACACTGAAGGGAAGGATCAAAAAATTCTAAGCAAACAAAAAACCCAAAGCGAAATAAAGCCAACACAGAGCCTGAGTCTCCTGAGGGTAAGTTCCTTCTGCAGTGACTGAGAAAGATTGATAACTTTGCCAAAACTTCAGATGAAATTGGCCATTACTGGTGGTTAGTGATTTGATATTGGAAGAACACTTACTAAAAGACACATGTTCTCATTAAATATTCTTTGGACTTAATCCTTTATAATGTACTTTTTATTAAGGATTTCTTTGTTCAAATATTAGGTGTTTGAAAGGCTGGTTGGCATATAAGTCAGGAGTTCTTTTAGGATGAATTATGGCTTTTTAAATGACTTCTTGTACTTTTAAGAATGAATGAATGGATGTCCTAATAAGCTGTATAATTTATTCATTTTTAAAGTACCCTAAGGCCCGATCCTTTAGTCATTAATCAAGAGGAATTCATGCTCTCTTTAATGAGTTATGTCTGACTGCGATAATGTTTTTATTTCTGTGTGTGTAGGCATGCTGGGGAATACCAAGGAGGTAAATCAAATCAGTTCTTTCTCAAATTTTATTTCTAGATGGGCTCTGCTTTGATATTGAGGAGGGTACAGTTTTGGTGGTCTGGTAGGATTTAATATTCTAATATCCAGAGTTTGTACCATTACAAATTCCATGTAGAGTCTTTAGTGTAGCTTAAAATATTTAACCAATTTTAAGTCGTTTTCAGGGATATAAAAATAAGTTGTTGTATTTTTAAACTGGAATTTACTGGTGTTTAGAAGTTTCATAGAATGACTGCAAAAACCATGTTTTGCTGAGGAATCTACCACAAAAAATGGCTGTTCCCTTAAAATTTGAAAAGTTGCAATATGTAATTTTCAATGAAAACTGAAGGACTCTGTTTCTTCTTCATGAATCTTTTTTGAAACAGAGTATTTCATAAATATCTTTGAAGCTGCTTTTTATTTCTGTCTAGTCACAGAACAATTCCACCTGCAATATGAGTCAGCCAAGACGGTCACTGAAATTACCACTGCGACACACACCTGCACCTGCTTCTGCTGCAGATGCACCTTCAGACTTGTATCAGGTATGTGCTCCCTCCTCCTGCCAGGCCTGCACACATTCCATGTGCTGGCAAATTCCCTTTCTGTGCAATGGGGTTTGGTGGGCATGGTGGTACTGGGTCAAAGGTTGGACTTGATAACCTTGGAGGTCTTTTCCAACCTTAATGGTCCAATGATTCCAACTATATTTATGATTGTATCTTATGTACTTTTATCTCTGAGGGTGTTTTGGGACATGCATCTCATGTGGCAATGAGCTCTCTCAGTAAAGTTCAGACATCAGGAGAGATGAAAAGTCCATCAAGAGATACCAAGTCACCTGAGGAAACATGGGATGTACAGACAGAAGAACTCTATTACAAATCCTTACTGATGTGAGGGAAAGACAAGAGCTGAATTTGTTAACTTGTACTATTCTTCAACTATTATAAGGGCTGAGTGCTAAAAGTAGGCAGGTCATTAACAATGGCCTGAGGAATAGGAATTTTCTAAATCTAAGCAAATAAAAGAAGAAAAGAAGCAAGATAGAGATGTGGGGGAGTAGAAAGAACTAGATAGTGTACTACATTCTCTTATTTACAAAAAATACCTTAATTATGCAAAAAAAAGCCTATGACTGAATTGTTCTGTAAAATTATTCTTATACATGTAGAGAGCACAGTGATATAAAAATAGATCAGTGGTCAAATGTATGTCTGACCTATGTATTTCCTTTTTATACTAATTGATGTTTAATCCTGTTCTGGCCCTAAGAAGGCTTTTTAAATTGCTGTGCTTTGCAAAACTTCTGCTTTTTTTTTTTCCAGTTTCTCCTTCAGAAAAGCCGTTATCCTCCTTTGATGCAGGAGACATCATGGACTTTGGCAGCTCCATTCAAAGAACGGGATCACTACAGAAGCCCAAGTGACTCCATTGCTAATAACTACACTCTTACTGCACAGGATTTAAAATTGAAAAATATGAAAAAATTCAAGTCCTTTTCAATGGTAGAGCTAACAGAGGCTTCACTGTGTATCCATACTTGAATGTGTTTATAAGTTTAGGCTTGCTTGTTCTGTGCATTGTTATCTCTTATTCTTTATCTGCTAAAGCATCATCCCTGGAAGACATTCCTTATCCCTAATAAACACTTAAAGCTTATCACCTCAGAGTCAGTACAGACAAATTTGCCAATGCATGCATAAATTCAATTAATGAAAGGCCAGTTTCAGATTTACTAATTAGGTTTATCCCTTGGAATAATCACAAGCAGTGCTTCTGTGTGACATTGTATTTTTTTCTTATTTCACTATGTGATTAGTTATCTTAGCTGTGTTTTTCACCAATATGAAATAACATCTTATTTGAAAAACATGTCTGTATGTGATTTTTCTTAACTGATATTTAAAGCTGCAAGGAAAAAGCGGCGATGGAGTTCTGACAGGTAACATACTATAATGTTATAAAGATACAGATTATTACAGTAAGTCTGGTTTGAGATGTAATTTAATATGTCTTTTTACTGAATGCTGTGTTAAGCATCCAAGCATGAAATGTTAAGTCCCTACAAAAAATGCATGTGCATCAAGACTGGCTTTTGTGTGACAGGATTTTAGTAAGATAATCACATGAAAATACATGGAGATCTTGGGTAACCTAAATAACTGTCCTTGTAGGTTTGACTCTGATAGAACTGCTCATAAAATACTGCCTGTCTGGGTGATACTGGGCAGTTGTAAGGGTTGCATGGTTGAATCCTTTATGTTAAAGTAATATATTGTATTATGCAGTTTTAATGACAGTTTTTTTTATTGAGTAATTGAAATACTTCCATAGGTCATACTTGTTCTCAGTATAATACAAGTTGTTTATATAATCATTGTCATCTGTCCTTCAACATTACTGCTTCTTTATTCACTAAACTTGTATTACTTTTTTTTAAAAGTGATTTGTTAAAGAGTTTGAATCGCATTTCACTGAGTGCACCTGCTCACACACCAGAGCTGCATGTCTTAAATTACACACACAACCAGCCACTGACCCCAGAAGAACAATTTGCTCTCATGGATTTGCACGAGAAGGAGATAAGTAAGCGAGAAAAGCCACCTTCAAGTGATGACATAGAGGTATTTATATTATTTCTTTTTAAGGTGAAAGTAGTAGCAGTAATCATCTGCAAGGTATCTGGAAACTGTTTGCTAAAAGGTAGCTGAGAAAAGCAGGCAGTACATGAGGATTAGGAGATGTAAATACTCAATATAGCAAACTGCTGTTCAATATTGCCAACTTCTTTTTCATTTATTTGTAGCTACTCTGATTTTTGTTGTAAAGGTAAGTATCTTCCCAAATTCTTAACCTCTCATGTTGTTCTCTAGTACTTTGTTGATCAGTAATTCAATATGCTGAACTGAGTTCTAGTGGTCTATGTGCTTGCATCAACACAGGTGGAAGTATTGTACATATGTCAGTGCTTTAAAAGGAACATAGATAGATACCCAAAATCCATTCTATTCAAACACCTTTCAGTTACAGAAAAGGCTTAGGTGATAGAAAAGCTAAAAATACTTTGTAGTAATTAATTATCTGTCACAAAATTAATACAACAAGCATCATCTTTTATACATTTTATAGCGGTACTGTCACTACATACATAATGGAGTGCGAGAAGACATGCTGGCACCTCAAGATAAGGAAGTGGTGAATAAAATTTTAAAACGTATTCCACCTGACATTCTTCCTAGCCTACAGATGAAGATTTTCCTGGCAGGTTTAAAAGAAGAGATTAAGACAGACTATAGTGTCAGCCTCATGAAAGCCATTGGTAAGGCTCACAATCTCTGGGCAGTTCCAACTATGTAGACATTTACTGCACTTTGAAAGCAAATCTCCTTCTATTCTTAACATCTATGGAGAATTTCTTTGGGGTCAGTAGAATGACAATAGATTTCTGAGAGAAAAAAACCTGTGATATCTATGTTAGTTTTAAATGGGCAGAATTCTAGTGCTTCCTGAACTATGAAAATACAGTGGTTCTGAATGTAGATTTTGGCTATACATGCAGTCTAACCATGATATATGTGATTTGTTCTAGTTGATTATGTCTTGTTGGATCCAGCTGAGAGGAAGAGACTGTCTATTCGAAGCACCCCACGCCCTTTTCCCCGGAGAATTATCTGTGCACCGGTCCCATGGCACAGCTCTTATAAAGAAACAAAAAGTTGGAATGAAAGCAACCTGTTCATAGTGAATTCATTGATGCTCACTTTGCAAGAGCTCTGGCTTTCTCAGTAAGATGACTTGTTCATCAAATCTTAATGAAATGTAGCATGTTTTTATTTCATGGTTTGGTTAGAGGGTGCATCTGCTGACTTCTCTACATATACTACAAAAATCCTGGGGGAGCCACTATATAGAAAGTCTGTTTTCTACATAATTCTTCTTTTTGGAGCCTCTAAGAATTTCAGCATAAAATAATTGTTTCCTGAAATCACTGAATCAACATGTTACATGCTGTGAAAAGATTATCCCCTTTGTTAAAAGGTGCTATGCCTAGATTAAGAGTCAGTGCTCAAGTAAATGGACATTTGGAATTCTCATCCTTGTTGCTGATATGAACAAAAT